>NW_028245800.1:0-353928 GCF_964263255.1 Lissotriton vulgaris | reverse complement strand
CTTGATCCATCACCGTTTTTTAGCTCACTGCACCATCCCAGCTCAGAACCTGGCTACATGCAAATTAGTCTGTCCCTAGCCCAGTGCATCATGGGAACAGGGCAGACCAAACTACCAAGCCAATTCTTTTACTGGAAAGGAAACAAGCTTCCGGGGACCGGTTTCTGGCATCACAGCCGTCTTCGGCCCGGCTTGCTTGAATCCTGATGGTGCAGTGAGCAAGGGACTCATGTCTGAGCATACCCTTCCACGCCTATGGTGGACAAAACGATTCAGAAAAGGGGGGATTCAGAAAAGGAAGCTTGTTTCCTTCCCAGTATAAGAATTGGCTTGGTAGTTTGGTCTGCCCTGTTCCCATGATGCACTGGGCCAGGGACAGACTAATTTGCATGTGGCCAGGTTCTGAGCTGGGATGGTGCAGTGAGCTAAAAAACGGTGATGGATCAAGCCCTGATCTTTGGACTGGGTAGGAGTGTTCTGCTTAATTCAGATACTCTGTCCATCACCACCCCCTTTTCTGAATCATTTTGTCCACCATAAGCGTGGAAGGGTATATTCAGATTTGAGTCCCTTGCTCACTGCACCATCAGGATTCAAGGAAGCCGGGCCGAAGACGGCTGAAATGCCAGAAACAGGTCCCCGGAAGCTTGTTTCCTTCCCAGTATAAGAATTGGCTTGGTAGTTTGGTCTGCCCTGTTCCCATGATGCACTGGGCCAGGGACAGACTAATTTGCATGTGGCCAGGTTCTGAGCTGGGATGGTGCAGTGAGCTAAAAAACGGTGATGGATCAAGCCCTGATCTTTGGACTGGGTAGGAGTGTTCTGCTTAATTCAGATACTCTGTCCATCACCACCCACTTTTCTGAATCATTTTGTCCACCATAAGCGTGGAAGGGTATACTCAGATGTGAGTCCCTTGCTCACTGCACCATCAGAATTCAAGGAAGCCTGGCCGAAGACGGCTGAAATGCCAGAAACCGGTCCCCGGAAGCTTGTTTCCTTCCCAGTATAAGAATTGGCTTGGTAGTTTGGTATGCCATGTTCCATTGATGCACTGGGCCAGGGACAGACTAATTTGCATGTGGCCAGGTTCTGAGCTGGGGTGATGCAGTGAGCTAAAAAACGGTGATGGATCAAGCCCTGATCTTTGGACTGGGTAGGAGTGTTCTGCTTAATTCAGATACTCTGTCCATCACCACCCCCTTTTCTGAATCATTTTGTCCACCATAAGCGTGGAAGGGTATACTCAGATGTGAGTCCCTTGCTCCCTGCACCATCAGGATTCAAGCAAGCCTGGCGGAAGACGGCTGAAATGCCAGAAACCGGTCCCCGGGAGCTTGTTTCCTTCCCAGTATAAGAATTGGCTTGGTAGTTTGGTCTGCCCTGTTCCCATGATGCACTGGGCCAGGGACAGACTAATTTGCATGTGGCCAGGTTCTGAGCTGGGACGGTGCATTGAGCTAAAAAACGGTGATGGATCAAGCCCTGAACTTTGGACTGGGTAGGAGTGTTCTGCTTAATTCAGATACTCTGTCCATCACCACCCCCTTTTCTAAATCATTTTGTCCACCATAAGCGTGGAAGGGTATACTCAGATGTGAGTCCCTTGCTCACTGCACCATCAGGATTCAAGCAAGCCGGGCCGAAGACGGCTGAAATGCCAGAAACCGATCCCCGGAAGCTTGTTTCCTTCCCAGTATAAGAATTGGCTTGGTAGTTTGGTCTGCCCTGTTCCCATGATGCACTGGGCCAGGGACAGGCTAATTTGCATGTGGCCAGTTTCTGAGCTGGGATGGTGCAGTGAGCTAAAAATTGGTGATGGATCAAGCCCTGATCTTTGGACTGGGTAGGAGTGTTCTGCTTAATTCAGATACTCTGTCCATCACCACCTTCTTTCTGAATCGGACTGTTCCCATGAGGCACAGGGACAATACTGATTTGCATATGACTGGGTCTGAACTGGGGTGGCGAACTGAGCTAAAATACGATGATGGATTCAACCCAGATCTGTGACTAGGTTTGAGTGTCTGAAAAGTTTCCCTGTTCCATCCATCATCTCCTTGTGTCTGCTTTGTCTCCATATTCTGTCAAGGACCCAGCAAAAGTGGCCCCACACTAGAATCCTGGTTTAAAGGACAAAGGGCTCTGCCAAGGAAAAATAAGTGCCAAACTTGATGGTTTTCATCAGCTGCTTGTTATCGACACAGCACTGATTTACGTCTATCTTACATGTGACAAAGTGGGGCATTCATGACAAATCTCAACATGTAGATCAAAGGCCTTGGGTCACTGCATGCAAGAGATATGCATCATTGTGCAGCCTTTATCAGGCCGCTCCTTGAAGATGACGAATGACTCAGACTCTGGTCCGGATTCCCACAGGGGTCACGGGTGCAGCACATCAGTCAAAAATGCTGCGCTGAGTTGCGTTGCTTGACAGAGAGAGGGCAGGAGAGCGCCATATTCACAGAGATATGACTCTCTCCTCCCCTCTCCCCAGCACCAGCTCTGATTTCAGCTGCCATGCCCCAGGCACACACCTTAGCGCCATAGTACTAGGGTGCATGCTTCAGCCTAGCAAAGGGTTTGTACAGGAAGGGTACCGTTCCTGTACAAAATACTATGGCTAGACAAGCGAAAAACCTTTTCCTATTTTGTATGTGTGCTGTACAGTGCAGCACACGTGCAAAGTCAGAAAAAAATAGAAATTAGATAATTTCTCCTTCTAATACCCGGTTTTCAGTGGCGTTATTTTTTGGCTCTAAACCCTGTGAACTAATGTTAGTAGATAAGGTTTAGCATCAAAAAGCATGGGTGGTTGCATGGGGAAACACATGTACCACTCATGTAACGCCCCCTTGACGCAAAGTAATGCAAAGCAGCATTTTGCGCTTCTTTTCTTTACTTTTGGGTAATTTCCAGCACAAAACAAGTTTTGCACTGGAAAGTGAATCAGGAAAAGACATTTTGTGCATGGTAGCATCTTTTTTGTGAGGCTAACCCAGCGAGAAGCGTTTGAGAATATCCCCCTACGCCTCCTAATTTCAGTTATGCCTGGTGCTTCCCATGCGTTCCTGTAGGTGATGGGCTGTAGGCGAACGTGCACATCTGCACACTTTATCAAATGGTCTCCCAAACCAACTGTGTTTCTGTTACTCTATCGAAGATGTATTGCAGTGTAATATAATGTGCCTCTTTCAGTCACTCACAGGTTTTATTGTTGTCTGTTGATGCTTCCTTTGATGACTGACATGTTTAATTAAAAAATAATAATGACGATGACATGGACTGCTGTGCAATAATGTAAAATGTACATGTAGCAAAAATGTAAAATAGCCCATTATAATTCAACAACAACGCCCTTAAACTAATATCTATAACCTGCTTTTATAGTGTTTCTGCATTTCATGCAGATGGTACCTCAAATCCTTGTGTTTTGAGAATTCGTGGCTTCAGTTTTTTTTTAAACTTTTTTCGTTGGGGTAAAGAATTACATGATTGTGTCTTTCATTTTGCATTTTTCTTGTTGCCTGTCGTCCTGCTGTCATTGAGTTAATTGTAATGATCGTTTAAACCATTCTGTAAATTCATATTATTTTAGAAGCAGGTTAAAAAAAATAGAACCCTGTTCTACACGCACGCTAAAAGCGCAAAATGTTTGACTTCCGGGCTGGCTGCCACTCAGGGCACAACACTGGCATTAGAAAGACCATCATCGCCATTAGCAGTACGAGTATAAGTAGTTATATCAATTACTGAATGATTATAACACCAGCGCTGAGAAGCCCGCGCTTTGTTCTCGTCTGTTAGGGGTTATTCAGAGCGGGCTTTGTCTCCGTTGCTTGAGTGCAGCCCCCGAGGGGGCACCGTTTAGCACCTGCCTCTTATAGTTTTCAATCATCGGTTCGAAATAGCACGACGTTCAGCGTGCAGCCTGGAGACTTCATAAGTGCTAAAACATTGAATATATGCTCCCTTCGGGGACCCGAGCACTTAAGCCTTTACAATACCTGTTGTTATTACCTGCTTCAAGCACACAATCCGCGTTTAAGCTCTGGAAAGAAAATATGTCTTTTCGCAGCATGTTTATAATGCAGTTGCATTGCATGGAAAAAGTTACCTGACCTCCATTTTAGTGTAGCTGTATCCCAATACCCATGGGGCGCTAAATGTCACATAATGTGCAAAAGGGACTGTTAGTGACGGTTGCCCAACCTGGGCCCAGGGTGAACTGATAAATGCCAGATGTTCAGGATAATTTCAGATTATACAAGAGTTTTATACAAATATATTGTATGCACTTTTGTTGTATATTGCTTTCGTAAGCAGCCTTTATAATTAATAACTGGAACGAAATCCAGTTAGACACTGTAGCAACGTCACAACATTGGTTAACTAAAGCGGTGAATCCCTGTTGTGACGTCACCCAGGGGATGCGCTCACTTCCGCTTTGTGCTGCCTTCAGAGACCAGTGCACAGTGGTGGAACGGCCGTTGGGTGCCCTCCCCTTCTTTTCCCACCAATTTCTGGGTCTCCACTGACCCAGGGAGAGATGGGAGAGGGTGGGTGGTGCTGGGACTGTGCCAACCACCTTCTTCTCTGCCATCAAGGGCCTCCACATTCCATGCTAACAAGGAAATGAAGCCACAATGGCAAGTATGACAGTGAGGAGCACACCTTTGTGCTGGCAGGTGGTGAGATACACTGGTGGTGATGGATGTGGGTGACAAGAAGCCAGGTATTTTTTTGGTACAGTTTGTTGAGGGTTGGTGGCATATGCTGGGCGTCTTGGGCGTCGGTGGTAGGAGGACGTTCTAATTAATTGACAAGCTAATAATATTGGGCCTCGCATGAACAACGTGTCAAAAGCTCAGAAAAGGGAATGGCCAGAGGTAGACTTTGAATAGGATGGAAGAGATGTGAAGAGATGTGAAGTTCTCCATTATGTCAATGTTGTGTGATCGTGGAAGTATGGCGAAAGACAGGAATGTAGTGACCTGACTGTTAGAGAGAAAGAAGTTCTAAAATTCTAATACATGAATTCCAATGTTGAAGAGACCCGCGAAGGAGGTGTGGTGAATAACCCTGTTAAGGGCAATCAAAAAGCATGAGGGCACCATTTTGTTTTCTGTGTACTGATTGTTTGAAGTCAAGAAACGTGATATAAGTTATAGATTTCTATTGGAAAAGAGTGACATTTTAATTTTGTAGCTAAAATTTGCAGACATTTTAAGAAAAATTATTAACATTTTTTATTTTAATTTTGGAGCTAAAATTTACAGAAATTTTAAGAAAAATTATTAAAATTCATGAAAAGTTAGCATTTTGAGGATTTGGGGTATTTATGACTCATGGAAGACTGGTTCCTGTAGAAAATGTGCCACTGAGACATTTTCTGCTCAGATCTGTTGCCTGCATGTATCTCACATGAATCTTTATGTAAGATACACTAACACCAGGGTTGATTCTCTGGAATGTTAGTTTGTCGACCCACAGTGAGAGCCATTAGGGTCATACATATTTAAAAAACGTACTGCGCATTTCCCAGAATTACTGGGCCCATGCCTTTTCCATAGGTTAGTTCTCAGTAGTATAATATGCTGGGAAGGGGCAGTGTAAAGGCAAGCATGGTCGATCTGGGTGATCAGCTTTGAATGCCAGCAGCATCAGTTGAAGTTCAGTGCTTTGTGTGCATGTCGGGTTGGATAGGTCTCCGATTGTGGCCAACCCGACATGCACATTTCAGACTTCAAACCAGTGCTCTGTTTGGGAGCCAAGGGGAGCACCACACAAGCCCTCTGCTCTCCTTTGGAGTTCTGGGTTCACATGTCCAAACCAGTCCTTGCTTTGCTCTCATGAAGCTTTAAGTATTGAAAGCATAGGAGCAAAGCCTTGATTTGTTTGTGCAGACCAGCTTATACCTGCAGGTACACACTATCAAGACAATGTGGGGGTGGGATAATTAGGGATATGACCAATCTCTGTGTTGCATTATTCAAAAGTCACCCAATGATTGGTGACGCCATGGCACAGCTCTTCACTCATGCACAGTGCAAGGGATGGCATGCTGCATGTGAGGAGAGACCAGTCGCCCCCTTCTCACGGGTCATGCGACTTAGACTACATTCAGTGTATGCTTGCTGTCTGAGGTCCAGTGAGTCCATTCCTGCTGCTATTGTACTTTCTGACTCACTATGCCATCATGGCATCAATGATCCAGCGAGACCCGCAAAATAATATTCACATGTGGTAATTTTATTTTACAGTTCTCTGTGCATGCCCACCTCGACGGACATAGCGATATCACTGTGTATGTGCCAGAGTAGGATTAATGCAACTGCACCTAACCTTGGTGGTCTCATGCCGACAAGGGCAGTTTCTTACCCAGCATTGAGGGCCTAAGAAGGAAATCAGTTAGTGAATGGTGTCTCAACTGGTGCCTGGCTGAGGCTGCAGATGCCTGCCACTAGCTACTAGATTGGAGGGCACGGAAGTACACTGCCACATACTGCACTGCATATTTTAGTGTGAGTCTGACATTGCACGTGGCATCACAGGAAGTGGCATCACGACCCATAAGCTCACAGGAAGTGTCATCATATTTTAAGACTGCACATATGTTTAGTAGGTCAATCAAGAGTACATTTGAGCGTATCACAATATTTAACAAATAAGATTTTGCATTGGGGTTGTGCCCAAAAAAATTATGCAACCCCAAGGCAAAATCAGGTCTCACTTGGGCATTTATTTTTTAAAAGCCTGCCTCAAAGAAATTCGCTTTTAGGGAAAACAAGGGGAACCCAATAAATGGCCTGGGACCATGGGTGTCAAGTATTTTAAAGGAAACAAGTGGTCCTTAGCATAAACGAATAAAATTGAGCAAAGATAATATATAGACCACAATGGGCAGCTATATAGTACAGAAATCCCTTGTCCAGCCGGGCAGGGAATATTTCTTCATGTGATAGGTTGTCTCAATAAGGGAATAAGACGAGTAACCAAAGACATAAAGGTTACAGTAGGGCACAGTCCTGTGCCGTACGTGAGGAGGAAGTAAAGAAGACAGTGAGTGCAAACAATATCAGGCAAACAGAGTGAGCTAACAGGCCACTGACAAGAATTCAAATTAACAGTGTGTCCTGGAGTGAATCATCCATACACTAATACAATAGATTCCTAAGTATGGGACACTCTAAAAGGAGTCGACGGACGTTTCGATCCCAAGCTCAGTTATAGGGGGATCATCTTCAGGATTTTCACAATCATAACTTTTGCCTGAATAAAACCTTTTAACATAAAACCGCCTGTTTTGGAAAAATGAAAAGGAAAAAGCAAGACAAGAATGCAATCAATAGTAAAAAAGACATGTACAGCTTTAGCTCTCCAATTACAGTATTCGGAATCGCGGTGATGGGTGCATCCATAAAGGCGTGCGCATTCCGTGCAGTTCATGTGCAAATACTTTTAGTGACCGTTTTGCTGTATCTCAGGGTGTTTCTTATCTTGTGTGACCTGCACGTGATTGTGAAGGTGAGGTCGTACTGGTGGCGTGATGGCCGTGTTGGAAATTGAACAGGAGTGAGCTGTGGTTTTGGAAACGATGGGAGTGTTATTATCGTTAGAGAGGTGTCTAAAGCGACCAGTATATACTCAGTAATAGAACGTACCAGACTTTTGTCTGAGAATGAGGTTTACTCCTGTAGGATGTCTTCAGTGATTAGGGTAATCGCCCGACATCCTGTTAAAAAATGGAAGACCTTGTTTTTACTTATGATATTAAATTGTTAGTTTTAACAAGAAGTGGCATATGATTAACCATTTACCATGTTGGAAATTCAAATCTGAGCAGGGCTCCAAATTTTCGCAGCGAGGATGAGGCTCAGGTCCGGTATCGCGCAGTACCGTGTGTAGATCTAATTGGACTTCCACAGTCCAATTAGATCCACACATGGTACTGCGCGATACCGGACCTGAGCCTCATCCTCGCTGCGAAAATTTGGAGCCCTGCTCAGATTTGAATTTCCAACATGGTAAATGGTTAATCATATGCCACTCCTTGTTAAAACTAACAATTTAATATCATAAGTAAAAACAAGGTCTTCCATTTTTTAACAGGATGTCGGGCGATTACCCTAATCACTGAAGACATCCTACAGGATTAAACCTCATTCTCAGACAAAAGTCTGGTACGTTCTATTACTGAGTATATACTGGTCGCTTTAGACACCTCTCTAACGATAATAACACTCCCATTGTTTCCAAAACCACAGCTCACTCCTGTTCAATTTCCAACACGGCCATCACGCCACCACTACGACCTCACCTTCACAATCACGTGCAGGTCACACAAGATAAGAAACACACTGAGATACAGCAAAACGGTGACTAAAAGTATTTGCACATGAACTGCACGGAATGCGCACGCCTTTATGGATGCACCCATCACCGCGATTCCGAATACTGTAATTGGAGAGCTAAAGCTGTACATGTCTTTTTTACTATTGATTGCATTCTTGTCTTGCTTTTTCCTTTTCATTTTTCCAAAACAGGCGGTTTTATGTTAAAAGGTTTTATTCAGGCGAAAAGTTATGATTGTGAAAGTCCTGAAGATGATCCCCCTATAACTGAGCTTGGGATCGAAACGTCCGTCGACTCCTTTTAGAGTGTCCCATACTTAGGAATCTATTGTATTAGTGTATGGATGATTCACTCCAGGACACAATGTTAATTTGAATTCTTGTCAGTGGCCTGTTAGCTCACTCTGTTTGCCTGATATTGTTTGCACTCACTGTCTTCTTTACTTCCTCCTCACGTACGGCACAGGACTGTGCCCTACTGTAACCTTTATGTCTTTGGTTACTCTTTACTCGTCTTATTCCCTTATTGAGACAACCTATCACATGAATAAATATTCCCTGCCCGGCTGGACAAGGGATTTCTGTACTATATAGCAGCCCATTGTGGTCTATATATTATCTTTGCTCAATTTTATTAGTTTATGCTAAGGACCACTTGTTTCCTTTAAAATCAAAGAAATTCGCAACAAGAGAAACATGGCAGTAAATCTGTTCTGCTCAGTTGGCTGTAAAGTCTGCATTTTAAAATATATCATAGGCTTAAGGCACATGCTGCAGAGATCTTTGTGTGTCAGCTGATCTCAGGGAATAATAATAATGGTAAGATACCTCAGGAGGGTAACATAGTTACTGGAGATATCTGTTTTGTCTAGTCCCAGTTTTGAATCACAGTAGCATTGAGTGTTAATATGTCTACTGCAAAGCTCACTATGTAACACGCAGATGACAGATATTTTATTTCATGTAATTGGGTAAGTGGGTACTTTTGTGTTACTTGCAGTTCATAAATTGCAATCCTTCTAATATAGCACAGTGACATATGAAGAATATGTAGCTCCTACACCTTGCAAACTAAACTATCTCATGAAACTCATCCATAATGTGCATTGATTTACACACATATGACTTATAGCCAAAGTATAATGTGTACCTGTGATGTAAAGTGCTCTGACATCCTGCTTTGGGAGGAGTAATGCAAAAGCATTATAAAAGAAATAAGACACGATAGTGGTATTTAAATTGATATTAGTTTAAAAACTGGGACAGACCAACACATCTGGCATTTTTAAAGTGCATGCATATTTGTTATATGCAGAGACTGAACAAAGTAAAAAACTGTGAAGTGATAACCTTTTTGATTTTGTTTCCCCTCCATTGCAATTAGGTGTGAGGCTCCTGATAGCTCCCAGCCAGGGTACCCCAACATAGGAAGGCCTGATGGCCCCTTAACTTGGGCTTTTGTTATGGGCGCAGCTGGAAGCTGATAAACCCCTTCCACACTTACATGTCGTTGCTTGGAACAAAAGCAGACAACTGTGCATACACTGCTGAAAGGGTCACAGTGCCTGACAATACAGACAGGTTTAGCATATTTCTGTGTTGCTGAACCTTTGGGCAGGGTAGACGCCATCCACCGTGTGAAAATAGTAGGTAGTTACAGTCTCCTCGCTTGTACCCTTGACTTCTGCCTCGGCTGATGAGCCGGTCAGCAGAAGACAGCCACTGCTCTTGCACGTGAACCTGGTGGATGCGTGTATACCGGTGCTCCTCCCTGTCACCTTGAGGGTCTGCGCAGGTGGCAGTGCCAGGTTTGTGTAATGTATGTAACTGGTGCTCATGTAAAGTGCTCCAATGCCCTTGGGCCGAGTTCATTCAATGTAAAACTGCAAAATATGATCTCAAAGTCGGCTGACCCTTTGAGCACCTTTTGACCACAGCCACGTAAGATTTTAGATGCTCAACCAGTCCAGAAGAGAACGGGAATGGGCGCCACCAAGGCACTGCTTCGAATGATACCTTATTTTTCACATGGCCCACCCTCACTTATTTGCATTATGTACTGATTCCTCCTGGGTCTGCTTTAATTCCTGGAATCCCTTTAAAAATAAAATCAGGACACAGCAGCATAAAACTGCACAATAGACTGACTCGTGTTTTGCATTATTATTATCTACATGCTTTACTTGTTATGCTGTACAATTTGCACACTCCAGTAAGTTTTGAAATTTTTTTATGCAGCAACATACAGGGATACTTTTCATATTTAAATATTAAAAGACTGTATATCAAAATTGCATTATTATCGCTCTAGCTTTCTCACTATGGGGCATATTACCAAGGGGGGCGATAGGCAATTTTCGCTGATTTAGCGGCCGTTTTTGGCCGCTAAGCGGCGATAATTCTATCGCCCTATTAGCAAGCTGTCGCTAACTGATGTTAGAGACAGCTTTTAGGCGATAGCGAGCGGTTTGGGGTCCGCTTTGCATGTCAGCGATGTTTATCGCTAATGACATGCAAAGTGGGTGTACTAAACCAGTTAGCGACCGAAAGTAGTCGCTAACGTCGCTATCGCCTATTAGCAAGGCAGGCCTAGCGTTGGAAATATTTGCGCTAAACGCGAATATCTCCAAATACTAACACCTGCCCAGACCAGTTCTTAGCCATGTTATCCAATGGGAGGTGGATAACATGGCTAAGAGCATGTTGTCGCTAATGCGTGAATATCGCTGTATTCTCAGCGATATTCACGCATTTCGCCGCTATCGCTGGATATTTTAGCACAATGGAGAAAAACGTTGCTAATAGCATGTTTTCTCCGCTAACATATCCAGCGATAGGCAGCGATAAAAAAATCGTTGCTAAGCCTATTTAGCGATGAATATCGCTACTTGTTGGTAATATGCCCCTATATTCTTTATTAAAATGTGCTTTAAAGTGCACCATTTTCCACTCCTTTTTCTCAAAGTGTTCTCAGGCGTCGGGGAAAAACCTCTGAACCCTCCCTGTTTCAGTTAGACTTATTCAGCTCACACACCTCCTATGTAAAAAACAGCCCCAATATTTATGCCTCACCGCTTTAAAATATCACCAGCTGCCACTGACCCACACATAAATAGTCACACGAAATATCAGCAAACTACATGTTGCACTAGGTACTTCATTTCACAAAAAATCATGACATTTAAAAAATACCACGATTTTCATCTATTCACTGTTAAGCTTCGAACAATTTAGGAATACAGACTTTACCTCATAGTAATTCAAAAACTGTGCGATTTACAATTTGAGAATCTTCACTGCTGAGCTCTCCCATCATCAGTGAAATGATCCCGTAACTAGATTCATCAAAGAGCCGTTTTGCGAGTCCTTAATAGCGATTATTAAGGAATCGCTATTAAGGACATGCAAAACGGGATTCATGTAGGAATCTCTAAATAAATTGCGATTCCTACACATTCCTTATTTGCGATTAGCAAATTGCTAATCGCAAATAAGGAATGACTCCCCATTCATTCCTATGGGCCTAAAGGCCTATAGGAATAAATGGAGAGTATTCCTTATTTGCGATTAGCAATTTGCTAATCGCAAATAAGATAGCGATCTCAAGGGTGCCAGGGGTGTCCAAAGGACACCCTGTAGCACCCCTGAAATGCAAATTTACACAGGTGTTGCGCACACACATGTCCAAAGGACATGTGTGTGTGTAACATGCAACAGAGAAAAATGCACTAAAGTGCATTTTTCTATTTTTTCGCTATTTACCACGAAGTCAGACTTCGTGGTAAATAGCGGCCAAATATTGCGAATTCACAATTTAAAATTGGTTAATGAATTGCATTTAAGGAATCTCTAATAGAGATTCCTTAAATGCAAATCCTCGCAAATATGCGATTTCGCAAATAGCGATTTTTGCATTTGGGATGATGAATCCCAAATGCAAAAATTGCGCTTGCAAAGGCCCAAATTCTCAGAATCTGGCCCTTTGCGAGCGCAATTTCCTTTCATGAATCTAGCTGATAGACTTTTAGTTAATTATTGCAGAAGCGTAATCAGTCAAGGATGGATGGGTTACATTTAAAATCTTTGTACAACGTGGCATTGAGAAGATTTCGTGTTTTCTCAAAATAAATAACAAATCGTTGCAAGTTTGTAAACCTTCCCTCTTGAATATTTTACTCTCTAAGAGCTGAACTTGAAATAAAACCTTTTCGTACTATGAACATATTGAAATCCCACACAATTTTGTATGTCTGCTTTTTCTAATTTCCAGTTTACAATAAACTCGACACCACCGTACCTGCCCTTAGGGCGATAATGCCCTGTGACGTGGCATAAGGTGACAACTATATAGAATTGAACATATTTGAATTTTCGGTTCAACATTGTCATTTGCAGTGGCAAAGGAAATGACACCTCGGCCTTGCATTAAACTCTGCTACTGGAGTCTGAGGAAAGGAAGCATGAAGCGCACACCATTTGATCGGTTTCACGTCAAAATTGCTCACGTTTGATTGGCATTGTGTAGCCAACTCAGAAAAGCAAATCGACACTCTTGTAGATTATGGCATTTTACCATGCATTAAAAGGAGCTTCCAAGAAAAAAATATATTGCATTCTTATTTCACTTTCTGTAATAGGTGATATAACCATGCTTTTTTATAGCACTTATAATTGCAATATTAACCTTGGCAGTTTTCTCATGTATTATGAATATGAACACTTGCCAGAGGTCAGGACTCAGGATCTCGCTGTACATCTTGTGGACTTTATTTATTATTTAGACTCCTTCCTTAGATGAAACATATAAGCCAAGGGCAGTCAGCTTCATGCAAATCTACAGGAGCGCTCAGGGTACCAGCATCAGATTGAACACTGTTTGATGTGAATGAATACAAGCATCTGTGGACCTAAATAGGCTCTGCTTTAGATCTTGTAAAACAGGTAATTTTCTTGAGTCTTTCTGTCCCACAGACTCGTCTTTTACAGAAAAGCTTTCATGCACAGCCTCACAAAGGTGCCCAAACCTAGGAGTTGTGGTTGACTTTGATCTTTCTTTCACGACTGCTCTGATAATGTTGTTGTGTGTCTTCCACATTCTGCGACACTGTTCTCTATCCGGCCCTACCTTATCACATTAATCTGTTCCCAACAATTTTAACTTCAAGACTGCACTAATTCAATACCTTATACCATGACCTCTCCACCCAAACCTTTTACAAAATACGGGGCAGATTTACAAGAAAGTGATGCATCTGTAGAGATGCGTCACTTTCCCCGAGCCTCCATGCAAAACCCAAGCATCACCATGGATGCACTCACTGTATTTACAATACGATGCACCATGGCGCAAGGATTGACAGATGCGTCAGAAATTCTGATGCATCTGTTGACGGAAAAGTCACGCAAAGCTGGAATCGTGTCGCAAGCACAACGCAACTCCAGCAATGCGTGATACAGCCTATTCCCAATACACTGTGTCACTCCTTATGCCTACTTGAAGCAGGCGTAAGGTTTTGATACAGTAGCATCCTGAAAGTCACGCAGTGAAATCTTGTAGATTTCACTGCGTCACTTTTACGAGGCATTCTTGCGTGGGAACGCCTACCCTGCATATATTATACCTGATGCAGGTTTAATGTCACGCAGGGCTTTGCAACGTGACGCACCTCCCTAGATGTGTCACGTAGTAAATGAGCCGCAACTTTTACCTCACCCTTGCTTCATAAAAGTAACACAACAACGGCGCAAAAGTGATGCAAGGGGCCTGTAAATCTGCCCCTACATTTGTACGAGAATTTTAAGTCCAACTCAAACCTCAGTTTGAGTTTCATAGACCAAATCACTCAGACCAGGTTCTGTCCGTTGTGTTCCCAACCACCCACCCTCCTTCCACTGTCAGTTTTGATCCCAAGTCCCTCTTCGCTCTGTCCTTTCGATCCCATCACCCCTCCCTCCTCCTGCTGTCTGTTATTATTCGTTCCCCACCCACTGCTGTCCATTGTTTGTTGCCCAACCCTGGTATTTTTGCTTTGTGGATTATCGTTGTGCAGAGAAATATTTCATAAGATTTAATGTAATGCCCTAAAGCATGCCTCATCATCTCAGTCAACACACAAGCCCTAAAAAAAGAAGTCGGAGGACGCTGACGTCACAACAGGAAGTGACGTGATGAAAGGTGGCTTGCACCATCAGATTCATTGCCTCCCCTCGCTCACCCCTTAGATGCGATTGCATCAGAGAAGCCAGCGCGCGAGCACGTTCTGAATGAGCTCTGATCTCGCCCAAGAGAGGCCAAAGAGTGAATGTGTGGCTCCATTTGCTCCAGTTATCGAGCTCCTGGTAAAATAAGTGGGGGGACGGCGTCCACCCGCGTGGTACCCCGACTCGAGCCCTAATCTCAGTGCTTCATTGCTCAGGTTCTGCCTGTCCTCGCATTTGAGTCATCTCGGACATTCTGCCACAGCTGAGAGTTCACCAAGTCAGGCAGCAAGTTTCACATCTTACTGCACTGCCAGTATTTGAAGAGGGGAGGGGCACAGCTGATTGTGACTCACTAGCGCAAGGCATTTGACGTGATTTGCAATGTATTGCAGGGTGTATGGAAGTCTGATTCAACAGAGTCAAAGGCAAAGGAGAAGTCATTAAAAGTAACATATGTGGGAAAAAATTCCTAGGCCATCAGCAAAGTTAGTGAGCAATTGGTCTAGACTAAGCGGAGAAAGGAACAATCGAATGTGAATTTATGTTAAAAATATATGTTTAATTAACATGAATAAAAATCATATAGAAACTACAACAAGGTGAAACAATATGATGTGATAAAAATATGATTCAGACACAAACAGATTATATCCACAATAAATGCAAAACATATAAATCATAAACATTACAATTAAAACAGTTCATATAAAGTTGTCATAATAAATTGCTGTAGGAATGTATTAAAAACTCGACGCGCGTTTCGGCTGAAAAAAACGCCTTCCTCAGGAGTCACTGATGATAACTATTTACAGTATTGTATTCTTGCTTGGTACATCAGAAAATAGATAGCATCTTCTCATATCCAGTAAAAAGAGCCACTTGATAAAGGCTAATTCCTGATAGACTCTGTTGTAATTTTATACAAGGTACAGATATATTCGGAACATACACAAGGATTGTGTAGGGCCGCGGGATAAGTCTTCAATAGAGTGAAGTATGAGAAAAAACGCCACTGAAGATGGTGTGAAATAAACACTTTAGTGTTTTGAATGGACGTATTGATTTCTATCGGCGAGGTAACCCCGTTTTCAGGAACAGCACCATCCTGCTGCACCCTCGATTTTCATCAATTACAGCCCTGCGATATCCGGCAATTAAAGGCGGAACAACATCCATATAGACCTTACTATTCAACTTTAGAAGTTGCCACGTAATATATAAGTTACAAGCTATCAATCACTACCGGATATATCTATCTTTGTGATACTACACGTACCCTATGAAATCAATACGTCCATTCAAAACACTAAAGTGTTTATTTCACACCAACTTCAGTGGCGTTTTTTCACATAATTCACTCTATTGAAGACTTATCCCGCGGCCCTACACAATCCTTGTGTATGTTCCGAATATATCTGTACCTCGTATAAAATTACAACAGAGTCTATCAGGAATTAGCATTTATCAAGTGGCTCTTTTTACTGGATATGAGAAGATGCTATCTATTTTCTGATGTACCAAGCAAGAATACAATACTGTAAATAGTTATCATCAGTGACTCCTGAGGAAGGCGTTTTTTTCAGCCGAAACGCGCGTCGAGTTTTTAATATATTCCTACAGCAATTTATTATGACAACTTTATATGAACTGTTTTAATTGTAATGTTTATGATTTATATGTTTTGCATTTATTGTGGATATAATCTGTTTATGTTGTCTGTCTGAATCATATTTTTATCACATCATATAGTTTCACCTTGTTGTAGTTTCTATATGATTTTTATTCATGTTAATTAAACATATATTTTTAACATAAATTCACATTCGATTGTTCCTTTCTCCGCTTAGTCTAGACCAATTGCTCACTAACTTTGCTGATGGCCTAGGAATTTTTTCCCACATTGGTTTTTACCCTGCCCTAGGAGTCTGCTTATTTTACTACCCAGGGCGTCCTTGTTTATTTCTCATTAAAAGTAACATATACGTTCTGCTTCTTCAACTCTGCACTTTTAAATTATCAGCTGGAAGACTAACACATTGATGATCATGCTACAGTGAGAAGGGAACCTGCCTTTTTGCAGGGGCAGAGTATCTATTGTTAATGCCCAATCGGCCAAATGTTGTAATACTACCTTAGCACATAGTTTACTTCATGCAAAAGTAAGTGGTATCGGGCAGCATTTTGGACCCGTTCTTAGACTATGCCTATAAATTGGTAATGTCAAGTTGCACTGCCAAGAATTAGGTTTATCAGTGGTATAATAACGGTATGTAAGTGGGGTTTTAACATTAGCAGCAGTGGGTTACGTAAATCGCACACCCAAGCAAATAAAAGGCAATCTGTAGCAGCAATGAAGAACTTAAATGTATGTGGGTTCTATGATCGTGAGCACCCTGGCTACCCACAGAGTACAACCAGAGTGTGGTCAGACATCACACTCAATGCGATTGTGAGGTGGTGTGGAGCACACCAAGTACAAAGCGTTGATATTGGTAACCACCCAGCCTTCAACACGAAGTTCAAGGGACACTTTATTCCAGGCATTTCCATCGAGTAGCTTGTGAGCTACTGGTAGCTCTCCAGCTACCTGTAAGAAGCTTGCCTATGTGCAGAACAGTATGCTAAATCAAAGGCTATTGCCTGGGTCAATTAACATATATTCCAACATTGAAAAGTGCATTTTCAAGATGAAAATGTGTGTATTTTCAGAGGTGAATGTAGTATACTTGTAAAGCGAAAAGCTGCCCCAGCAACGGGGCGTCCTGGCGCTGTATAACCCTGTGGAACCCTTCCTGGCTCTCCCTGTGAGATGCACCTCCTGGGCACCCCCAAGGTGAAGCCAGGCATCCCAGTGTTGTTGGGGCCGTTGTGGAGATTAAGCAAGCTATTGCCCAGAGTTGCAGCGTGGGACCCATGTTTAGAGTAGGCGCCGAGGCGAGAATTATCGAGTCCGCGACATTGAGCCCAAGACCCTGCTGCGTCGGGAATTGAACCCTGGTCCCGGGCCTGATCTCCGCTTCAGAGTCTGCAGCTTTTAACCAGTGAGCCACACTCCTCCAGGTCTTAGGATGATGTTTGGAGAAAAATGGTTGAATGTCCAAAACATATCTGAGTTGACAAAACCTCTCTTGCATTACTAATGGCAACCCTGCCTGATACACTGAGGTAATCAACACTGGCAGTCTTGCATAGTGCAGCCACTCACGTAGCGTCGTCTATAGAACACCAATAATATCAGTAGCTCAGAATAAAGTTTATTGAACATGAGAAGCTCTTGTTACAGAAAAGGTTGGAGACCCCACTTTATTCAAAATGAGTCAAAGACTTTATAAACAGACGACACAGCCGACATGTATTTCGTCTGAATGACTTTTTCAAGGCTTCTGTCTCCCTAATAAATAAATAGATTGCAATTAATGACAATAAAGGCCCGTTACAATTCAGTTGGGGAACCCCAATTGTTCAACCTTGTTACTGCAAGTCCTCTCAAAATCCTGCTCGGGCCAACTACTCTTCCAACTAATTCTGCTGGAATTACGGTATACATCAATTGAGCAAACTTACCTTATTTGAAACATACTAATGGGGATTAACTATAATTGCTCAGATACTTGCACTGGGATGCCTCAGGGTAGCTACGCGCTCAACAATAAATGCTGTTTTAAATTAAATTAAAAATGAAACTTGCATTTTTTTAAACAGTAACCGCAATTACATCAGGCTCTGGGCACTGGAGCCTTTGTGTGGTGTATTAACAACTCAGTTTGAGCTGTAATACAGCATAGATCGTAATGGGTAGATCATCATTGTTATATTTGGTCGGGCCTTGTTTTCCAGATGCACAGGAGTTGTTTCAGACACGTAAACCCTAAAACATTTTTAAATAGCTAGCTCAAGCCTGTCCTCCAATGGGGAACAGTTTTCCATTAAATAATTCTTGAAGGACTTAGCTACCATTGTCAGAACATAGAACTGATTTCCGTCCTCATTTCTTCCTAAAATGTCATCTGTCAGAGTAAGAGAAATTAGCATAAATTCCATGACCAGGATATCATTGAGAGCCAGGATCGAATATGCCTAGAGCCATTATTATTAGTACTATTTATTAGCAAATCAAACACCATCTTGTGAGCTGCTCACATCAGTTGGTATCTTTCAGTGCCATGGTAGATAAATCCAGACAGGGCCGGACTGGGAACCAAAACCGGCCCTGGCAAAGTGCTCGGCAGCCCCTCGTCCCTTCTGGGGGGGGGGGGTTGGCTTTGCCAGGGTCGCTTTTAGGCCGATTTCGTTGCAGGGCCGATTTTGTAGCTAAGCTGCAAAAACGGCCCAGTAACAAAAACGGCCCCCAGGGGCCCAAAACCGGCCCCCACCCATGCGGCGCAGCAGGGAATTGCCCTGTACCCGCAACAGACAGTCCGGGCCTGAATCCAGATTAGCCAGAAGAACAACTTTGGCGCAGTACCTTTGTTCCAATCAATCCTTTCTTCCCAATTAGCTTTAATCTGGTTGTCAATAATATATCTCCAGTGGGATTGAAGACTTTTATGTGCAGTTAAACAAGTAGGAATTAGCACCAATGAATAGTGATCACTGGCGTTATAGTCCTGTATTTCAAAACTAAAAGCAAATGTGACTCCTAGATAGGAAACAGAAGCATAGTCTACAGTAGAACGAATACCCTTGTGGACCCTAGTGGACTTACCCAGTTCATGAACCATCCTTAATGGATATCCTCACCTCACACAGCAAACACTGCAACCTTTTAGATTCTTGATTGGGCTGAAGAGGCACTGCCATAATACTAAAAGCAATAAGTGCTCTCTTGCTTTATTCAGCTGTTGAGTTTCCTGCTTTTGCCCAGGGTATCACATCATCAGAGTGTACAGCAACACAGCCATGACACTTTGTGAGTCTCCATCTGTATGTCCAGGAATTGTGAAAAGGGAAACAATCCATCCAGTGAACCAGAGCAGGAACTCAATCAAACTATAGTGCTTTGCAAAAACTGTTCTGTGTAGAGAGCACCCTATGCCAGATGTCTTCAAACGCTTTTGCGCTGAGTCCCCCTAAGGTAAAACGTTTTGAAGTAGGGCCCCTTCTCCAAACTTTTATGGCAAGAATTGGTGGAGTGGGAGAGGCAGCGCTGAGCCCAAGGGATGGGGTTAATGAGATTATTTGAGGGGAACCATACTCTAGCATACAATCCACACTAAGAGCAAATACTTAAAAAAAACAGAGTTTTACCAAAAAACTTTACTCTCTATAATTGGGGTGTTGTGAGCCCATCACTCTCCTGGGCCTTAATGTGATTGCACATACTACATTAATGATAGAAGCAGCCCTGAGTAGCTTGTTGTCACCTCATTCTCTTTTACCCCTTCCCCACCATACCTGGCCATTACTCAAACCATGAAACAGGCTCCCTGTCCCATTCAGTAAAAATGAGATCCCATGTGTTGCCCCCTCTTTGCAGAAAGGATGTCCTCTGCCCTGATGCAAATGTGAAAAATTAGACACCATGGCCCTTCGGGAGAGTAAGACAGCCACAATTTTGATGCAATGGGCCTTTTACACTCCTGGGAAGGAGTGCCACTGCACCAATTTCACTAACTATAGATATTGCTTGGAAAAGCAGACCATCTTCTTAGCCATTTGTTCAAAACAAAGAACTCTGTCTTGCCTCAATTCCCTCTTTACCATCTCTCCGAGGCCCAGCTAAGGTGTCATCTTTGCTTCAGTTTTCCTGTCCTTTAGGCCAATAGTCCAAGATCCAAAGCAAACCTGGCACAGCTAGGTGCAGTGGACCCTAATCAGTGGTGGCTGCCTCTGAACGGGGGTTGTGGGGGGAGTCGGGATGAAAAAATATTCAAAATAAACTTACCAGCTTTGCTGCTTGCAGCCTGCACCAGAAACACCCTGGGCTTCAAACTCTGCCAGCCAATCACAGAGCTGCTGTTCTGAGCTGCATGTTTGACCTTTCAGGCAGTGCCTGGGAGACTGGGCATGTTTTCCACAGGGCTGTGCAACAAAGCCCAATGGAGAACGTGCCAACTATGCATGACTGTTTGGCCAGTCCAAGAGGGCCAGTCAAAGCATCATGCGCATGTAGGAAGGGAGTGCAAACCACTCCTGCTCCTTCTTCAAGTTCAAGTTCAAAAGACCTTTATTCGAATTTCATAAAATTCATAAAAGTACCGCAGATAAAAACAACAATTCATTAAAATGTGTATACATACAAAAAGGAAAAAGTATTATAATATAAAAATATTTCATAATTTAGGGTTTCATACAATTACAATACAGTGCAGTACAGCTCCAGTAGGACTAGTTTCTATTTTCAGGGATTTTCCATCATTTTGCGCACTCGTGTAGCCAATCTTAAAAAAGTGCTGGTGCGAAAGATTAGTTCATCAGTATCCAGGGAAACCAACATGCTATACGATTCTTTAAGTGAGAGTGGTCTATGTTTCTTAAAATAAGGAGTTAAAAACCATTTGATAAATCTGAGATAAAATTTACAGAAGAATAGGAAGTGCAGATCATCTTGTAGACCAACACCATCACAGGGGCACGGATTAAAATCAGCACTATGACGATACCCCAAAGGGAAAGACAACAAAAATTTTACTGTACCCGCCCTTAAATGAAACAAAAGTGATCTCTCCCAGCTGGTCATAGGAAGGGAGAGATAGGTCGGGAGGGGTTGTCTTCACAGTTCATTCCCTAGGTATTTCACAACACTTGATTTCTGCAATTCTCTTCCTATCCGTTCAATATTATAAAGTGCATACAGTGCGTTTTTAACCTCGACTTTATCCTTGATTTCAATTGACATAGGATCAGTAAACAAGATGCCTCTATCCACTGCAGTAAGTGATTTAGAAACGTCTGAGAGCCATGGAATCGCCATTCCATAATCACAGTTTAGACAGTCCTTTATAATATTTTGTGTAAGAACGGCAGCATTATTCCTCCAGACTCTAATCCAAAAAAGTGCTGGTCTGGCTCTAATAAAATCACTTATATATGGAAGATTTAGTTCACTATGGCAGATAAAATCAGAGGATGAGGTCGGGCGCCCAACATTTTCCTACAGAAGCGACTTTCCTCCCGTTGAATACAGTGGCTGCTTCCCGACCCCCAAACCTCCGCTCCAATACGAGGCAACAGGTAAGCACTGCAATTTAAAAATCTTTAAAATAGCCTTAGTGGCACCAATTTTCTTTGGGCGAGGAAGACTCAAAACAGAATTAGTGGCTTTCGAGAACTTGCTCGTGGCGTGGGCCAAATGCCCACTCCACGAGCCGTTCGCAGCGAAAACCAACCCTAGATAAGGAAATGTAGGAACAGATTCTAGTTTATCTGTACCTATCTGTATAGTGTTGAGTTTCCTTTTGCCGGGGCCGCAGGACATAATAAAAGATTTTTTTAAATTGACCCTCAAATCCAGACCCTCCATGAAATTCACAAAACTATGTACAAGCAGGCGAAGGGCATTAGGTGTGCGGGCCATAAGCACCGCATCGTCTGCTTATAAGAGACCTGGTAAAGGTTTCCCTAAGATTATCAGAACATCTGAGGTGACTTTTTTCAGGCAATTAGATAAACCATTAATGTAGATGATGAACAACAGGGGTGCTAAAACGCACCCCTGCCTCACCCCCCTGCCTATGTCAATGGCTCCTCAGACTTCTCCACCCATCCCAATTCATACCCGTGCTTTCAGGTCGGTGTGGAGATAGGCAAGGAATCTCAAAAGGGTATCATCTAGGCCATTATGTGATAGGATTGACCAGAGTTTGGATCTATTCACTAGATCAAAAGCGGATGAGAGATCCATAAAAGCAAGGTAGGAAGGGGATGATCAGGCAATGCTGTACTTATCAATTATTAATTTCAGATTCAGACATTGCTCCACTGTTCCTACCCCACTCCGGAATCCCATCTGGCAAGGGTCCAGGAAGTCTGTGTCTTCCGCCCATTCAGGTACTCTATTGTAGATTATACGTCCCAACATTTTTAAGGTATTATCCAAAAGGGAGATTGGGCGATAGTTAGCTGGTTCTGACCTATCTCCCTTTTTATAGATTGGGACGATAATACTGGTTGCCCATGTGGCCGGCATAGCTGCTGTTGGAAGGCTATTGAAAACATTAAGAAGTATTGGTGTCCATAAATCAGCATTATGATTGATAATGTCTATAGGAAGACCATCAGGACCGGGCGCCTTATTTCCCAGACTCTCTTTTATGGCTATTTTAACTTCGTGGGCTTCGATCTGTAGGCCGCACGATTGTCCTAGGTTTGAAATAGGATGCTCCTCTAATGGGGCTGCATAAATTTTGGAGAAATGAGTCTCCCATACAACACTTGTTATATTGCAACTAATTTGGGTAAGCTTCTTGCCCATTTCTCTCGTTTTTCTGACGGCGGCCCAAAAAGGGCCGCTGCCACCCAGATTTGCGCTAATCACCAACGATTCCCACTGTTCAGAGAGCAAATTAGCCTTTCTTTCAGATATTTTAGCTTTATAGTGTTTCCTGGCTGCTTGAACGGTCACTTTGCACCTAGGTTTGGCAGAAAGTGCCTTTCTTAGCTCCCTGTTCGCCAAGGAGCAGGCTGAGTGGAACCACCTTGGCTCCTTCTGCATGAGGACTGCCCGGAGTCGCAAAGGAAAATGAATAACTTCTTGTTATTATCATTTTATTTTTAGTTTCCCCTGCTCAGTGGGGCAACACTCCTCTGCATTAGTGGAGGAGCAGCCACTGACCCTAATACAAAAGAGAAGGGAAGAAAAACAGCTATAATTGAGGTTTAGTTGCCCTCTCACCCCCTGGGTCCTGGTGACACTGCACATGCAGAACCAATCCAAAGCCCGAGGCCCAAAGCAGGCTATCTGCTCATTTGTGTAAAAAGTAAATAATAGACAGGAAACGGCTTCCCATTTCACTCCCTTTTGGTTGGGCCTTGTTCTCTGAGTAGCAAAGCTGACCTTGATCCTAATGCAAGCAAGGAACATGGGCCCCTTATTCCTTTTGGCTAATAATACAGTCATTATTTGGGAACAGGGACTCCTCAAACCACTGGCCAATAATTGCCCTTTAAAAAATGAGCCCCAAAATATCCCACCTTCCACAGGGGTTCCTTCTGAAGAAGCTGTCTCTCTCAATTTGTAAACGGAAAAATTAGCCCTCAATTAGCACCCCCTTCTCTCTTCATTTCTTTGACTCTATGCAAGGATCTTGCTCTTCTACAGTTTTTCCTGGCATAATAATATGAGGCCCAAGGTGCCCTGACGATAAGGAACCTGGGTCTGAATGCGACCCTGCTGGTTAACTCCCTACCATTCCCACCTCAACTCACCTAAAAGGACATTTGGACAGAACTCAAAGTAGGCGGAATCTATGGGGACCGACATACCCATGCTTTTTTAATTTAACAAAAAATGCCCCCATACTTTTTGTTAAAAAACAACGCCCCTCAATGGTTAATGCGAATCTTGAGATACATTTGAGTGAAAGTGAGGGTTTGCAGGTCTCCGGTGCTGCGAAGCTGAAGAAGGGACAGACAGTAAAAGAAGAAGCGGGCCTTCTCACCAGGGAGCCTGCTACCTGAAAGAAATGGAAATATATGTATCTAGTTAATCACCAAGTGGAAAAGCTGCTTGGGAGCCAGTTGAACTTTTAATCAATGGAGTCACTAAATTTTTATGATGACAAAGGTTTATTCTTTTTCTGCAAATTACTGTAAGGGTGTTTATTAGCTAAGTTCAGGAAAGTTTACTTTTAATAGTCACTATTATTTTGGGCACTATGTATAGCTGAACCGTCTCTAAAATATATATTTTGAAAGTACTTGTTTTATCTTACACATTTAATCATTTTGCAGTAGCCTATCTTACATAGTGCGCACTATAATGTGAAAATAACGACTTGCATATCCATAGTGCTTTTCTTTTACATGGTGGGACATCGCAGCACTATAAGTACACCTGACACTATTCTCCACAGTGCCAATCAGGATGACATTTTTAAGCTCTCTGATCACACATACAAACATCTGCAGTGATCAAAGTAACTTACTGAGATTTCATAATGTAAAAACTGTCTTTCCCACTGATGAATTTAACTTGCATTTATCTTGCATTTAAGGTTTGTGCGTTTTGGCATGCAGTAAAGAAGGTGAAAAACCAAGAGGCAAAATATGTAGTTCTTTTTATTTAAGTCTTTGAACCCCACCACAATGGTAGAGATAATCCTGCCCTACTTTCATAAACCTGCGTGTAAAAAAAGGCAGGTCGTAAAACAACAAATAAACAAAGTTGAGCTTCCAGGCCATCTTCATTTACAAGTACTTGAACAGGCATTTGAGCCCCCCTTGGAATGCAGCCATGGACCCCGAAGGGGCACGCCCCACAGTTTGAAAACCTCTGTCCTATGCTGACATATTTCACACCCATTAAAATCTATGGGCCAGATGCATCAAAGGGATTTGCCCATTCTGTGTCTATGGGAAAATCTGTTCATGCATATGGCCCTATGCCAGGACACAAGGGGCTTTTGTTATGATCCACAGGCGTTTAGTTTTTAGATACTGGTGTAGAAGTGCCCTAAAATAACACGCCTGCGATATATGGTAGTTGTAAACCTGCTCAGTCTATTTTTTCTTATGGTAAAATATATTTCCCAGCCCAAACATACTATTTTCAGTCTTAACGGTGAAACACTTTTTTGGTAAAAAAGACTGCTTCTGTCCATTGGCGTTTAATATTCTGGGTAGAAACATTTGGAATGATTAATAACTTCACACTGCCAGTAATATTTTGGAACAGTGAACAATCAATGCTCATTATTTAATTTAATTCACTATTAATTCACTATCGATTACCATATGTTTGTTTTCACTGGATAATGTGTTGCCTTTTCATATTTCTGCCATTTCCTATAACGTCTAAATTAATTAACTCCCTGCCACACGTTTTATATTGAATGTTAAGTTTAAAAATGCAAACCAAAAATGAAAGAAGGCAGGCAATAATATAACAAATCTGATCAACCCAGACAATCTCACATATTATTTTACAATGATTCATCATTAGTTTCTGAGCAGGATTATGAAGAAAGCTATCATTGTACACCTACACAACAAAATCAAGACTCTTATGCTTCAACTTGTAAAGCAGCAAAGCAACAGCACCAAAACACTATAACGATCAACAACAATGGTTTATTTGTTCTGATAAACTTCTCAATAGCATTTTACCCCTTTGACCAAGGAGCTGTGCTTTAACTCCTTGTTAGGTGAATAGGCTTCTCCAGGTCCATCCTACAATTATGGAATATCCTGTAAAGACATTGACAGCTTGAAAGACTGCTCCTCTCAAACAATATGTAGTTATAGTTAGGTCAGAGTTTCCATAGGAAGAGTGCACCTTTTTTGCAAATTACTTTTGCACCGTTTGATGAATCTCCATGAGTGTTTTAAAAAAGAAGGTAACCCGACTTTCTGGAAAGTTTCTGTCTGATCCATCACACGGGTACCAAGAAAAATGGGGCTCCCATAACACTGATGTAATGTTAATTTCCATAGAAAGTTTACCAAAACGTTTCTGAATGGATTCACACCCAATTTGGAAAAAAAGTTAGAACTTTTCTCAGAAAATTTGCTTTTTTAATTTTATGACAATGTGATCAGATGTTTTTGAGGAATATGCATTTTAAAAGATGCTTGTTTGGGATTGAAGTGGTGAAAAAGTGAAGTTTTAGAAATGTAGGGGTAGATTTACAGGCCCCTGCGCCACCAGTACATCACGTTTTGTGTCGTACCGGAGGCCCATGTACTGCTCCATATTTAGAAGGACAGGAAAAGCCACCCCGCGTGCATGCCTTTTCCTGTCCTTGTAAATATGGACCCTTTACACACAGCACTTTGACTGAAAGGGACGTTCCATGGGTGTTGCTGTGGGTGTTCCCACGCAACACTAATGGAACCAGACACATTTCCAGATTTACGAGGAATCGTAAATATGGAAATGCGTGTGAATGCTACACCTCTTCTGGGGAGGCGGAGGGAGGCGCAAAGAGGAGATATGTTTTAATTTTTCCTCGTTTTCTTTCACTCTTTCTATGTGTGCTGCATTTTGCAGCACACATAGAAAGAGGAAATCACCTCTAAGGATTGTTTTCGACCAGGAAGGGTTTCCTTCCTGCACAAAAACAATCATTGAAATAATTACTTCTTCAACTTCTATGTGTGCTAATGCAGCACACATAGAAGTTGAAAACAGCATTTCCAATATGTTTTTGTGCAGGAAGGGAACCCTTCCTGAACAAAAACAATCTTTCCCATGACGCAGACGTCCTTGCACCATGGTGCAAGGGTGCCTGGGCCGGCGCATGGCAGCAGTTTGTGTGCCAGTGCAGGTGAAAGCACAGGCTGCGACATATTGTTGTAAATATGTTGCATCCCTGTGCCTTGAAAGTCACTCAGTGTGGCGCAGCCAAGTGGCTAGCGAATGCACTGAGTCACTTTCTTGTAAATCTGTCCCATAGTTTGTGAATAGCAATGTTCTTACTCTTTTCTATGTGAGTGTTTGTATTAGCATGTCCCCCCGTATACAACTCATTATATTTCCATAAACTTCTTCCATTTATGAGAAATTATTTCTCAATTCCCAGCCATACCCCCTTGTCGCTCCCATTTGCGACTGAACCATGCACCTACGTATGCAGAGCTCTTTACCTTTATGACAGAGATCTTTGCACAGAAAAGACAGGACAGGTGAAGATGGAGGTGTGAACAGTACCGGTACATAAATAGTACTTTTGTAGTACTACTTTACATACTGCAATATACAGTTTCTGAATGGGAGCCAGGGTGTGTATTGCTCACTGATGACAGCACACAAGAACAGATTTGATTGCCACTTAGTCGAGAACCTTGAAGGATTTAACCAACAGTGTTCATACAGCACAAAGTCCTTTGAACTCCATTATTAATAGTGGACCAATATAAACACCAATATTATTAAGAGAACATACATAGCTTGAAAGTAGCTCTCACTAATTTGAAGACTCAAGACTTACTTTCCTGGCCCTGACTTCAGGAAACCCATTCAAGAACTATTTATATTGTATGTATGTATGTATTGCACATTTGTATAGCGCAAGCTGTCACCCAAAGGGTATCCTGGCGCTTTGACTCTACTGAACCAGATACACAATCACACCGTTCCATTGTCCTAGGGAAGAGGTAGGTCTTTAAGCCCCTTTTAAAAGATGGAAATACCCTTAGACTCCTCAAAGACAGGGGGAGGGAGTTCCAGAGTTTGGCGGCTGCGTATCCAAAGGAGCGACCACCCATCCGTAGCCTCTGGATTCTCGGGACCACCACCAAACATGCGGAGGAGGAGCGTAATGATCTCGCTGCATGGTACCACGAAAAAAGTTTCTGCAGCATGACTGGTCCTTGATCGATGTAAACTTCTGAGGCACAGACTTAAATTGTACTCACTTGAAAAGCATCCTCCTCACAGCTGTGAAACACATTAAAAAACTGAGAGGTTTGACTGGATCACCTCCGCATTCAAGGAAGTCATCATCATTAAGGTCTGGTGAGATGCATTCACGATTTTCAAAATGCCACTTTATCTGATATGACAGACCATGATCTTCTATGGTCTTGACAACACCCATATCAGTAATATTGGCAGGATAGAGGCTATGAAATGCAAGGAAGAGAGCAAACTGCAGGCTTCTCCTCCTTTACACACAGTACATGGACCTCCACTCTACAAAAGGACTGACACAATCCCTGACTCCCCTGTTTTTGAAAGAAGCTGAAGAATCACGTCTTAAAGGAATATTTGAAACTGATGTGATCCTATACCTTTGAGAAGGTTCTGCGATGGAAGGCCACATTGCTGAGTACTCTGGCACCGAGAAGACACTATAGGGGGATGTCAACACTCTTGGAGTCATCTGCCCGTAAGACAATCTTTTTTCCTCCGGCTACTATGATTGGTTATGAGCTTTGTTATCTTACATGTATGATTGCTGCCTGCTTCATGCTGGTTCAGGCTGCTGGTTCTGTGTGGTTGCTTCTCCTGCACTTTATAAAACCCTGGGACTCTGTGGGGATCTGGGGCATTTCTGGGAAACGAACGCTGGTACTGCTGTTTCAGGGAGTCTATAAGTACTTTTCCTTGCGCGAGGTTAAGGTTGGTAGGGATCCTGTGACTCATCCTGACCTCAATCTGTTCTTGCTGGCCTGGCGCACTTGATTGATGGTCCAGCACAGTAGATTTAGACTGGACATTATGTTATTGGGCACCAGGCTGTTGTTACTAATTTATTGGAAATCCTTTTGACTTCAGCATCAAACATCAGGCCCTGGTGTGGATGAACCTGTATGACTACAATTATGAGACAGAGACTGTTACAGCCAGTCTGTTTGTCAGCAGCTGATTTCATAGCACTACTTCTTTCTCTTGATAGGTCATTTTCAAGGCTGTAGACTGTTATTGCAGCTAAAATTCTGTTAGTATGGACCCTAGGAGTGTGCATTTTCGGCTTTGTGCTGCTCGGGCAGGTGGTTTCAGTGCAAGACATGAGATTTGAATCTGTGTCAACTTCTACACTTCTCAGGCTCCCAGTATACTAAGTGCAAATTCATATTTTCTGATTTGTGAACGTGAATTTGAACTTGTATTTCAAGATATTTATGTGTGTTAATAAATTTGCGCATTCAAACATTTAGGGTATTGGGCCCTGAGATTTCACACCATCAGAATGTAATGGAGGGCTTGGAAGCAGCGTTGACTTTAAGTAAATCTGTGCTCTAATATTCAAGAGCTCCATGAGGAATTAGACTTGGGTCACCCTCTTCCTTCTTTCTATAGTTTTCAACCTGCCCCATGTAATAAAGGTAGATGATTAAGGCACAAATCTGGTCACAGTCTATGTTAATATATTGAGCAAATGGAGTACTATGTCATCAGTCCAAAATGTCTGAAATTCCACATTCCGATTATAAGAAATTGGGTTATTGGTTGATTGGAGTGTGCGCCCTGGTCAGGCAGCAACTTCAATCCTTGCTAGGGTGAAGCACAAACCGATCCTAATTTAACCTGTACTCAGCCCTCAAGTAGTTTGGCACAGAGCAGTGGGACTTAATCTGGAGGCAATATGTAAAGTATTTGTGTAACACTTCAAATAGTAATAAAGCTAAAAACCCCACACAGAAAGGATTCCACAACCAGTGGGTTCCAAATAGGCTCACCTTAGCCCCACTCTCAAGGAGCCAGGACTGGGGAAGCATCTCTTGGCAGAGATACTCACAGATGGCAGAGTTCATGTGCTGGAGTTGAGTTTGTTGGAGCATTCTGTCTTTGAGGCTCAAGCCAGGAGGAAAGCCAACTGGCCCTCTGAGACTTGGGTTCAACAGATTCAGTCCTGGGTTCAACAGATTTTCACCCAGGCAAGAGAGCAAAAGGCCAGCACAGCAGGGCAATAGTCCTTCAGAGTATCAGTCCAGCAGAGTTGCAGTTCTTCCCGCAACATAGCAGTCCGTCCTGGCAGAGTATCCACTGTTCCAAAAGTGTTCTGAAAAGTTGGGGCATGAGGTCCAATATTTATACCCAGTGCCTACTTTGAAGTTGGAGAATTTTCTAGGGGTTTCTACCCCCCCCCCCCACCCCCAAGGTTTCAGGCTTCACTTTACTCCCTGTCACGGCCTCAGCGTGTCTAGTGACAAGCCCTTTGTGAGCCTTTTTAAGATGTGCAAGTGTGGTAGGTGACAGCTTCTCCCCCTCGTTAACTCAGAGTGGCCCATCCTCTTAACATTTATCTTACACTTGTCTCACTGCCTGGGAGAAATATACAAAGACCAACTGCCAGTTACACCTAGTCATGTGACGCAGCATAAGATTGCAGGCACCAAATGGTTAGGGAAAGAAAATGCCTTTATTGTCTTCAGAACTAGAAATGATAATCCAGATGGACTTCATAGAACTGTGATGTAAGTGTTAGAGTGGGATGCACTTAAGTCTGGTTTAGAATGTTGAGTCCGCAATACACACAGAAGAATAAAGATGTGTATTACTAAGCTCCGTGTGTGGCATAGTCCTTTTGGGGTACCCAGGCTAGGGAGGATGCTACAACTGGTGACAAGTTAGGGAATAAGTAACTCGAAGATCAACAGTGCTCTCCCAGAACGTTTGCTGTGGTCCAAGCAAACTGCTCGTCGGTGCCATGTGTTTTGCAGTCGAAGTAAGGAACTGACGTTTAACGCATGTTGAATCAAAGCACACCTCCAGGCACTGTAAAGAAGTAAAAAAAAAATATGAAAGCATTGCTAAGAAATCTGCTGGTCAGACCATGCATAAAGGTACCACATTGCTACACAATATACAGTCATATGTAATCCAGAGTGTGAAGGCTTAAGTAAGATACAAGCAGGTTTTCAAAGAGCAGCTATTGATAATAACAAAAACAAGACAACATTAACCCCTTCCATGCTCATGACGAGCTCAGCTCGTCATGAGGCACAGTTGAGCTGTGCTGATGACGAGCTGAGCTCGTCATGAATATAGAAGAATCTTAATTTCCAGCACAGGGGAAAAATAACCACAGCAGCGATGTGGTTAAAATTAGAAAGAGGTGAAGACAACAAGTGTGCAAAGAGACGCCTAAGAACAAAGCAGTTATTTACTCACCAGAACCTGAGTAAAGTGAACCAGTATGACCTCAGCGCCAGGTGCCGCAACCAATCTCTTCTTAGTGGAATAGTACCGACAGGGTGGACACAAGCTTTGGTAACCCCGTTATTAAAAAAGACAACTTTGGATCCAGATTAGCCTAAAAATTATAGGCCGATCTCCCTGTTACCTTACCCCACTAAGATTGTAGAATGTCTGATCAGCAGTGCTCTCTCTGAGTACCTGGAAATTAATGGAATCCTAGAGGATGTGCAATTTGGGTTCCATCCAACCAATGGTACAGAGACAGCTTTTATGACTGTGATGGATGAGCTTCGTATACCTGCAGACAGAGGTCAAGCTGTGGTTTTAATCCTACCTGACCTGTCTGCCGCATTCGACACGGTCAATCATGCCACTATTTTGGAGAGACTTAAAGAGGTGGGAATAGCAGGCACAGCTTTGAGCTTGTTTCAAAGCTTTCTCTCTAATAGGAAACAGGCTGTGGCACTTTCCCCCTAACAGTCGGATTTTACTGACATCCTGCATGGCATTCCGCAGGGCTCTGTGCTCAGCCCTATCCTTTTTAATATTTATATGAAACTTTTAATTACTGTTATAAGATCACACAATATTAACATTTTAAATTACGCGGACGATACCCAACTGATTCTCTCCCTAGAGGGAGAACAGTCCACACCGCTGGAAGTGTTTCATGTGTGTCTTTGAGATACTGCCCAATGGCTGAAGGTGAATTAGTTTCAGTTTAATTCAGAGAAAACCGAGATTCTCCACTGTCCAGTGGGGAAGTACCCACGGGGCCCCCCCCAAATTTCTGGCCATTAGCATCAGCCAGTCCAGTGTTGCCTGTCGAGAAGGTCCATTACCTGGGTGTCATGTTCAACAGTAAGTTGATTAATCAAAAAGAGACTAGCTATGGGTTGGGATGGTATGATGTTTACAATGTAAAAATCATGGTGACTCAGGTAAGTTTTGTCGGTCAGGGGTGGCGCCCATTGGGTGTCTTTAGAAAGCCCTCACCCACCAACCTAGTTGGTGGCATGCTTCATCATCGGGCCCACCCAGTGACACCTAGCGTGTCCCGGGTGTGCTACGACGCCTAAATACAGCGGAGCAGGTATGTCACTGTGTGTGCGGTGAGGGATGTTAAGAAAGTGAGTTTAAAACGGCTTGGCGGGGTTCCCTATACCCGGAGGGTAACAGACTTTATTAATAGGGCCTCCGTCAGCGGTTAAAAATAAGGCTGTGGGACGTAAGAGGCGAGTTACGACCTCTCACGTCCTTTAGAGTGTCAACATGTTTCAGCCAGTGCCTTATTGATATGCTGGCTTTCTTCAGGACAGTTAAAATGGGTGAGGGTGTGATTAAAACTAGTGGGTGTGTAGTGTGGACTATGTGTCTACACGCCCTAAAGTGTATCTAACTGTGAGAGGGGGGATTCCCTTCTCAAGATCACGCTAGTTTTAAGTGGTGTCCTCTTCAAGGTAACTTTGAAGTGGCAAAGGGTAGACCAGGATTACTGGCCGATGCCGGTTGTGGACCTAGTTTTAATCACACCCACACCCATTTTAACTGTCCTGAAGAAAGCCAGCATATCAATAAGGCACTGGCTGAAACATGTTGACACTCTAAAGGACGTGAGAGGTCGTAACTCGCCTCTTACGTCCCACAGCCTTATTTTTAACCGTTGACGGAGGCCCTATTAAGAAAGTCTTTTACCCTCCGGGTATAGGGACCCCCGCCAAGCCGTTTTAAACTCACTTTCTTAACATCCCTCACCGCACACACAGTGACATACCTGCTCCGCTGTATTCAGGCGTCGTAGCACACCCGGGACACGCTAGGTGTCACTGGGTGGGCCCGATGATGAAGCATGCCACCAACTAGGTTGGTGGGTGAGGGCTTTCTAAAGACACCCAATGGGTGCCACCCCTGACCGACAAAACTTACCTGAGTCACCATGATTTTTACATTGTAAACATCATACCATCCCAACCCATAGCTAGTCTCTTTTTGATTAATCTACATATAAACCGGGGATCTGGACTAGCTATCTGGTCCTCTCTCTCCCTCTTGATACACGCACAACAGTAAGTTGACTCTCTAATCACAGGTTAATAAAACCGTGGGGAACTGTTTTGCCATTATTAGAGTCCTACGCAAAATTCTTCTGCTTCTGCCAATGCATGTACAAGCTTTGATAGTGTAATGTACCATTGTAAGTAGATTTAAGACTACTGCAATGCCTTATTGCTTGAACTCCAGAGATATTTACTGGATAGGCTCCTGAGGATTCAAGCAGTTACAGCTAAATTCGCCCTGGGGAAACCAAGACGCTCTTCTACCTCCTTGGCTTTGGCTGAGCTGCATTGGATCCCGATATTTCAGAGAGTCCAGTTTAAATCTCTTTGTATAGTTTTTAAAGACCTGCATGGACTCGGGCCGACACTGCTGAGGAAGAACTTTGCTTGGTATGTTCCGGAGAGAAGCCTTCGCTCTGCTACAGCGAGATTGGTAAAGGAGCCTAGGTTTAAAAAAATGAAATTAGGAGGTAGGGCTTTTGACACCTCAGCGGCATGACTATGGAGCAGGCTCCCTCTGGAGCTGAGATAAATGGAGGATCTCTTCCTTTTCAGAAAGAGATTAAAAACTTGGCTCTTTCCTAGTTTGTAATTGGTCACTTTTGCCTGTCCCGGAACACTAGTCTGATTGTACACTGTTGGTTCAGCGCAGGATGCCTGTTAGGTGATAAAGCGCTCTATAAGTGTTATAAATAAAATAAATAATGTGGATTTTGGGTCCCTGACATCATATCGATTCCAAAAATATCCCCATACACAAATATCGACATAAACATTGGTGTCAAAAATATCAACATCCTATCTTTATAAAGTAAAGCATAAAAATATTGAAAAAATAATATTGATGTAAAAAATATCGAAGTACAAAATATTATTATTTTTGTATATAAAAGAAGTGTTGAATAAATTACGCCCTTACCTGTTCTGCTTTGCTGACACCTCGCAGGAACTGCCTGCATATCCTAAGGACTCGTGGGCGCTACTGGCCATCACCGCAGCAGCTGCCCCTCGCTGCTACCTGCCCCTGTGTTGGACACGGACTGCCGCAGCTGTACTACATTTTCCATCAGGCAGAGCGGCGAGGTCTCGCGTGAGGAGGGGGGGCCAGGCACATAAAATCACCGCCGGGCTCCCGTGGCGCGGGACACCATTACCTGTTCTGCTTTGCTGACACCTCGCGGGAACTGCTTGCATATCCTAAGGGCTCCTGGACGCTACTGGCCTTCACTGCAGCAGCTGCCCCTCGCTACTACCTGCCCCCGTGTTGGATGCCGGACCACCGGCTGCTGCACTACATTTTCCATCAGGCAGCGTGGCGAGGTCTCGCGTGAGGAGGGGTGGCCAGGCACATAAAATCACTGGGCGGGCCCGTCCTTGCCCGTCTGTGTCCAACTGAGGCCGGGCCGGGCCGGGCTAACTCCCTTGGTTTTCCCACCCTTAGTGCAAACTCTAAACAAGTAAGCCCATCATCATTACCGCAGAACATTTCTTTTTTTAAACTAAAGTTGATTCTGCTCCATATAAAGTGTATGTAAGAGCTTGTCTCTATATAAATTACCTACAAGAGCAGAATTATACTGACAAGTGCTAAACATGGGTAAAAGGAAGTATGCTAGCCCTAAATCCAACGGAGGAGGGAGGGTCACTATGGATTCACAACAAACACTGTTGAGTTACTCAACGGGTGCGATGGGAGCTTTACATAATCAGATAAGCTCAGCAGAGGAATTAATTAAGGCCAATTCCTCACGCTCTACCCGGGAGCATAACCATTCAGCTCCCCCACCGAGCCCTAGACAATCAGGACCCAAAGAAAGCATTATGAATGGCTGCGTCCAGCATATTCCAGATAGAATTACCTTAAGCGGCTCAGATACTTCCCAACAACCGCCCCCAAAAAAACATAAAAACCTGACTCCTATCAGAAGCAAGGTCCCGACGAACACCGTAACTCATGTTGCTACACATATTCTTTTAGCAAATGAGGAGGACGTGGTAACCCCAAAAAGGAAATATACCAAACAAGGCAAGAGGAAAGTGGGTATAGGAAAAAGTTCCACAAAGGTTCAAGCGGCCAATCATAGGAATTCAGAATCCACCAATAATGACATCAAGTCCCTCATCACAGTGGTGGAAAGGCTAGATATGTACCTGAGGATAAGGTTAGACCAAATGGAACCCAGACTGACCCAAATAGAACAATCCATATCCACAAACATAGGGCACCCTAAAAACAACACATACTTTTCTTCTAACAAACAAGAATTAGCAAATGTGGGGGAAAATCAGATCGAGGGCATCTAAAAACACTTCAGAAAACTACCACAAGGTCTAACATTCCAACACTCATCACTCCTTTAATTATAGCTCCAGGAAAGGGAAACAACCCTGAAAAGACAACCCCAGCCATTACAGCAATAGATACCTTTTTCAATTCTTCCCATGTATATCTACATCCTCCCCAAAGCCCTGATACTCAACCTAGGACAAGACTGGGACCAAAGGAATATCTTGATCTCCCACCTGCGGCCGCTACCTACATAATAGTGCTGGCAAATGTTCCACGAAAGCCCCCTTTAGAATTAGAGGGGTGGGAAACACTAGGAAATAAGGCACTACACTGGTTAGGGCTTAAAACAGGCTTAGATAACTGCCTATTTAGAGAATTCAAAATGGCCAGAAGGGTCCAGTGTGTGGGAACTGGCGTAAAATCATTTCAAGGAGATTGCAGTGTACTCACTTTTAGATCACCCATGCTAGTCAAAAAAAAATTCTATGACCTGGGAATTAACACACAGATTCATCAATGTCCTGATTTGCTAGTCCTTAATAGCGATTATTAAGGAATCACTATTAAGGACTTGCAAATCGGGATTCATGTAGAAATCGCTAAATAAATTGCGATTCCTACAGCCTCCTTATTTGCGATTAGCAAATTGCTAATCGCAAATAAGGAATAACTCCCCATTCATTCCTATGGGCTTAAAGGCCCATAGGAATGAATGGGGAGTCAATCCTTATTTGCGATTAGCAATTTGCTAATCGCAAATAAGGATGCGATTTCAAGGGTGCCAGGGGTGTCCAAAAGACACCCTGTAGCACCCCTGAAATGTCAATGTAGACTGATGTTGCCCACACACAAGTTTTCGCTATATACCACGAAGTCAGACTTCGCGGTAAATAGCGGTAAAAAATAGCGATTTCGCAATTTTTCAAAGGTTCATGAATAGCATTTTACGGAATCTCTAATTGAGATTCCTTAAATGCGATCGCACTTTGAGAAATCGCAATTATTTGCGATTTTTCAAATTGCGGGTTCATGACCCATTGATGAATTCCAAATGCCATTTTTGCGGGCGCAAACGGCCGAATTTTGCGATTCGCACCGTTTGCACTTGCAAAAAAGCTTGATGAAACTACCTGTAAGCACATTGCCAGGGGTGAGATAAATATACTCCCATTGGGCTTTTTTTATCCCCTCTTGAATCTCACACAACACATCTTTAACTCTGATCCCATAAAGAGATTCAATCCACATCAGGCGATTCCCGCAGTAAATAGATTTAATATGCTTTCAGGATTGAAGGACCAAGACTGACTGGCTAAGAGGAAACCCTATCTTATGGCCCCACAGGGACGAGCTATACAGCCAACTTAAGATGTTATGGTAGAACTTACAACCGTACCCCCCCTCTGAATTAAGTATCAGTACTATCTCCCAAGGGCCTTTAAAAATGGACCACCCAGACAAATCAATCCACACTAAGCCTACTTTTAGGAATTTTGCTGGTTTGAGTGCTAAATGAAATAATGAAATTTGGATCAATTTTATTAAGAAATTCAACATTCTATGACTACAGGAGACCTGGCCAACATCTGCTACTCACATAGAGGGATATAAAAGCTATTACTCCATGGCGCTCCCTTCGACTTCCGGAAGAGCAAAGGGTGGTTTGGCAATTCTAGTCTCTAATATCATCAAATTAAAGAAAATTGCCCAAATTAAAACAGAGGTAAACTACCAAATTATCACTTTGAGGGTAGACAAAAGCAACCTTCTTGCGCTGGTGAATTTCTATAACAACCTTAGTCAGGATGAAACCATTAGCGTGATAAGTGAGATTCATTCTTGCCTGCAAGATTTAAAAATGAAAAACAAGCAAAAACAAGCAAGGATCTGGTTATAATATGGGGGGGGGGGGGATTTCAATCAACACATCTGCGGGCATAGCGCCGGTTCAACATGCGGCCTGCAAATGAGCTTGTGAATCCCCCAATTGCCCTTACAAGTACATTTAATGGGAGAGGTTTATCTAGCATTATTGACTACATCTTAATTACTAGCGCCACTTCGTCCCGAATATGTAATTTCGCAACACACAATATCGCATTAAGCGATCACTCTCCCAATGGCGTTACACTATTTCTGCCATGCAAAGCAAACAAAGGGAATTCTCTAAATATCTTGGGGCAGGCAACACTGTCCCTTGATAGAGTAAATGGCTTCGCACTGAAATGGGAAAAAATAGACCCAGTTGAAACAACAACGAAGATAGTGAAGAATTCTTTAAGGGCGATTGAAAAATGTCTCGATCCCACCAGTGAGTGTAAGGTGGTTCTGAAAAACTTTCAGATAATAATCCAATCAGTAAAACAAGCCCTTAGTGCTAATGTAAGATCTAAAACTGCCAAAGTAAAAGGATGGTTCAATACAACCTGCACTAAAGCATACTCAAAACTAAAAATAGCCCTCCATAGATCTAACAGGGACAAAAATTAAATTATAAACCTTAGAAGAGAATATAACAACGCACTAAAATTAAGGAAAAAGGAACTGAAAGTTGAGTTATGGGCCCAACTCCACAAAAGTTGTACCATAAAGGATAACACCAACTTTTGGGCTATAGTTAAATCTCCCTTCCTAGTGGATAATACCAACAATCCTAAAATAGATGTAGCCATTGATGAGCAATCATGGGTAAACCTATTTGCCCCAATTTTTGGCCTATCTTCTGAAGTTCCTCCCATGTTGAGCGAGAACGGGGAACCACTGTGAACATCAGTACACCCTCCTTCCCAATTCACCTTGACATCACTCTAGCGGAAGCAGAACTAGTGCTACTAGCAAGTAAGAGCAGCAAGGCTCCAGGCCCTGACAGGGTCCCAGTTGACTTCTAAAGCAAAACTTGGAACTGTGGACCCCTATTCTAACTCGAGTCCTGGAAGCGTCCTGCATGGAGGGATTGCTAAATACATGGTCCGACAGCATCTTGGTCCCAATTTCTAAAAAGGGAGATAGGCACTCTCCCTCTTGTTATCGCCCGATATCACTGTTGGATTCCTTGGGCAAGGTGGCCAGCCATATCATCTTAGAGCGACTCCAACTCTGGGCTACTGAGAGCAGGATGTTTTTGGACCTTCAATTTGGGTTTCGCGAGGGCCTAGGTACCACAGAACAGGTACTAAACCTAACTCTCTTGGCAGGCAAGTACGTATAGGCCAAGGGCGGGTCATTGTACTTGGCATACGTCGACTTATCACCAGCCTTTGACTGCCTCTGTCATAGCAAGTTATGGTCTGTTTTGCAGGAAATGGGGGTAGAATTACCCATATTAAACATCATAAGAGAACTATATTCCGGAGCCAACGCACGAGTGAGGTACGGTACGGGAGGACAACTAACGGCGCCGTTCGCGGTACAGTGGGGAGTAAGGCAGGGCTGTGTCCTGGCTCCCTTTCTCTTTACATTCTACACCAATGGTCTCGAGCGAGCCATGGTGAAAGGGTGCCAGGACCTACCACAAATCAAGAAACGCCCTATACCTGCAGACGACGCAGTGATATTAGCCCGCACCCCAATAGAACTGCAGCGTGTTTTAGCAAGATACCATTCATACATGGCTGACCTAGAATTGAAAATTAACATAAAAAAACATACGTCATGACGTTAGGTAGTAACCACACAGGCCTAAGGCAATCTTCATAGATAACTTCAAGCTGGAAAGTGCAAACACCTACCCCTACCTGGGGATTGTCATAGACAATAAGCAATCATGGAAACAAGCCATTGAAACTAGGAAATTGCTGCTTACTAGGACAACAGCAGCACTAACTAGTTTTTCATGCAGACTGGGGAAGCGGCCTCCAACAAAACTAATACACATCTATAGGGCAAAATGCATAGCCACTGCAATCTACGGGGCGGGGGTATGGGGTTACGGGAAGGTTGACTCTATCCAAAATGTTGAAAATTCCTTTCTAAGATATCTTATTGCATTACCTCAGGGCTCTGCAACTTACACCAAGAACATTTTCTATGACCTGTTAATTGCAAAATATTTCCACAAGCCCCCAGCAATTGCTGAGATATCAAGAAAAGTTCTTAAAACAACTTGTAGAACACACTTAGAGCAGCTGCGACTGAGCAACGAGGGGACAAAAAAAAGCGCACAACATTCGCTAATGTTTCAAACAACCTTGTTCATTCAGCAATACCTTACTTTTAATTTAACCACCTATGAAAGGTTACTCTTAATAAGGTTCAGAATGAACACTCTCCATCGCCTTGTCACCTTTCCCCGAACCAATGATTGGGCAAGAAGCTTATCCTTCTGCCCCTGTGATGAACTTTCCACTCAAATGACTATGCATGTTGTCTTGTTTTGCAAGTTTTACATAGTTCAAAGAAAGCGTTGGATAATCCCTATTTTAAAGACAATGAGTCTACGAAGATGCCACCCAGCATTTCTTCGACTACAATTTCTAGAGGAAGAATATATAGCGAACCAGGTAGCCAGATTTCTGAAATCAATGCTCAGATGTAGGGCAAATTCAGACCACAGTATGAATTTGATATCCTGACCATGTATCTGTAATTGTTCAATGTCACCCCCTTATTCTGTCTTTTTACCGACCCCGACAGCTTGTTATCTTTTCAATATATATAAAGATTGTTTTTATTTAATGCTGCTAATGTTCATATACATAGAACGTTTTAAAAAAATATATTTTTATGGGAAAAACACTGGTTTATTATGCACTTTTATGGTTTTCCTAATCTATGAAAACCGAATAAAGTAATTGAATTGAATTGAAATTAAATAATAAAATGAACTTTTATAACATTATTTAGATGCAATGTACATTTTAACAAATATATTAAATACATTTAAAAAATATAAACATTCATATATAAAATGTAATATATATATGTATATTTGATTTAAACAATTAATAAACAAATCATTTTAATTTATTTTAAAATGTTATAAATATATACACATTTACAAATATACATACATATGTATGTATATATATATATATATATATATATGTATATATGTATATACACCTATAACATATAATCTAATAAAAAACGTTATAGTATAAATTAAAACATTAAAATATTTAATAATTTTTAATCTTACATTTTGCACTCCATTGAGTGCAACATTAGAGCCATGTTGGACAGCGCAGGGGTAAAAATTACTATTCCCACTACAGTGAGAGCAACATAAGGGAAAGTGTTGGATAGAGGAGGGGAACATATTACTATTTCCACTCCAGTGAATGCAACAGTAGGGAAAGTGTTGGATGGCAGATAGGTAAAAATTACTATTCCCACTTCAATGCGTGCACCAGTAGAAGAAGTGTTGGATAGTGGAGGGGTAAACATTACTATTCCCAATCCAGTTCGTGCAACAGTGGGGAAAGTGTTGGATAGTGGTGGGGTAAAAATTACCATTCCCACTCCAATTACTGCAACAGTAGTGAAAGTGTTTGATAGCGAAGGGGTAAAAATTACTATTCCCTCTCCAGTGAGTGTAACAGTAGGAAAAGTTTTGGATAGCGGAGGGGTAAAAATTACTGTTCCCACTCCAACTACTGCAACAGTAGGGAAAGTGTTGGATAGCGGAGGGGTAAATATTACTATTCCCACTTCAGTGAGCGCAACAGTAGTAAAGTGTTGGATAGCGGAGGGGTAAAAATTACTATTCCCACTCCAGTTCGTGCAACAGTGGGGAAAATGTTGGATAGTGGAGGGGTGAAAATTACCATTCCCACTCCAATTACTGCAAACAGTAGTGAAAGTGTTGGATAGTGGAGGGCTAAAAAATTACTATTCCAACTCCAGTGAGTGCAACAGTAGGAAAAGTGTTGGATAGCAGAGGGGTAAAAATTACTATTCCCACTCCAACTACCGCAACAGTAGGAAAAGTGTTGGATAGCGAAGGGGTCAAAATTACTATTCCCACTCCAGTGAGTGCAACAGTAGGAAAAGGTTTGGATAGCAGCGGGGTAAGAATTACTATTCCCACTCCAATTACTGCAACAGCATGGAAAGTGTTGGATAACGGAGAGGGAAAACATTATTATTCCCATTCCAAAGAGTGCACCAGTACAGAAAGTATTGGATAGCAGAGAGGTAAAATTGACTACTCCCTCTCCAGTGAGTGCAACAGTAAGGGAAGTGTTGTATAGCGTAGGGGGAAAATACTGTTCTTACTCCAGAAAGTGCAACAGTAGGGAAAGTGTTGGATAGTGGAGATGTAATAATTATATTTCCACTCCAGTGAGTGCAACAGTAGCGAAAGTGTTGGATAGTGGAGGGGTAAAAATGTATATTCCCACTGAAGTCAATTCAAAATTAGAAACAAACAAAATATCAACTACACTACAAAAGATGTTAAAAATAAAAAAAGAAAACATAAAAATATAAAACATTACAAAAGATAGAAATATATTATAATGTTACAAACATCTAAAAAACTTCCCTTAAAGATTATTGTACAAAAGTGTGATAACGCAATTAAACGGTGTACAAGTTTTCTCTCGTCTTCATTTAAATAAAGGTTAACATCGGTTAGAACTTGAAGAAGATTGCAGATATATTATACACTTTTCTACACATGTTGGTCTGTTTCAATGTAAAAGACTAAGGGCTAGATGTAGGTAAATCACAAATACGAATCCTTATTACCGATTTTTACCGAATCGGTAATAAGGAATCAGTATTTGAGATGTAGGTAAAAAATCTGTAGAAATTACTGAATTGGTAAAATTCTGTAATAGTTACCGATTCCTACGAATTCGGTAAAAATATTACCGAAAACCCATTACTGAATCGGTAAAATACAGATTCTGTATACCGAATCGGTAAATAACGAATCGGTAATTCAAAAAAACAGAAATTTTAGAATCAGCCAATCCAGAACAAGCATTGACTCCCAACCAGGAAGTGGCCACACCCATGCAGGTGCACTGAATCAGTTGGTCTTTTGGAGAGACTGGGAGCAGCAGCAACAGCAGAGGAGCAGAACAGCCAACACCCAGTTCACAGAAACAAACTGCACCATGTCCACATCAGAGAAAAGCAGAGATTCTGCAGCTGGAAGAAAAAGAAAAATGAAATTTAGCGAGAGGAGTTGGAGGTCCTCATTGAGGAGGTTGTAAAAGACCATGACCAGCTCTTTGGTAAGAGGTCACTAAACATGCCTGAGTCCCAGAAAAGGGCCATTTGGATGGTAATCCAAGAAAAAATAACTGCCATTGGGGACACACCATGGACAATTGAGGACCTTAAAAAGCGTTGGTACGACCTGAGAGCACGTGCCAAGGAGAGGATGTCTGAACGCCTGAAACAATAAGAAAAAACTGGTGGTGGAAGCTCCACAGCGCCTGCTGCTACTGCCCTCAACCAGCTGATAGAATCCACCTTCCAGCCAGAGAGTGTCCGTGGAATTGGGGATGTGGATATCTCTGCTAGACCTTCCAACACACAAGGTAAGTTGCATTACATCATACTGTTTCCCCTCCCTAACCCCAATCACCCTGCAACAATCCCACTCCAGGCCATGTATTATGTAAGCTGTGCAATGCATCATGGGAAATGTAGTCCATATCAATGGGTAGCAACACAGCCACTCCCCAATTAGCTAAGGCAATTGTTACACATCTATAGATGAGATAGCAGAGGTCAGACAGCCAGGATGAAAGTTGTGAAATGTATCAGCACACATTTGCTGTAAGAAAAGTAAGTAATGATACATTCTGTATCCATAGGTGGAACAGCGCCGCTAGCTACAGAGGGGGAAACTGCTGATCCTCCCAGGGATGACACAAGAAGTGATGAGGAAGTTCTGTCACCTCTACCCATTGCACCAACTACACCACCACCACCTACAAGGACAAGGCGATACACAGTTGCTCCACTTCCAGAGATAGATGCCACAGAGGAGGACAGTCAGGAAGTCCAGCATACTCCACCAGGCGCTGACAAACAGCCATCTGGGGCGCAGTCCCCATGCTTGAACGCAGCACAGGTGCCCGTAGATGATGCCCAAGGTCACAGAGTCTAGAATTTCAAGGCTCAAATGTCTTTGCAGGCCTGGAGGCCAAATGCTGATGGTGCAGCGCCTGCAGGGGAAGACAATGCGGACCTTTCAGAGGCAGATGGTGGCAAACAACTGGAAGGTGGATGAAATGAAGGAGGCCATATACTGACTCAACAATACTATGGCAGAGGGAGTGAAGGAGGTTACTGAGGCAGTGAACAAATTAAGTGACAGAATGGAGGGGGAGCGCGCTGCAAGGAGGAGCGACAGGCAGGTGATTGCAGGCTTCACGAAGTCTGTGAACAGACTGTGTAATGCCACCCACGTGCTGAGTCGAAGATCTGTGGCCATGCAAATGGAGAGGGCCAAGTGCAGCCGTGAGGTTACCCAAGGTCTGGTCACAGTCACCAGTGCCGTGGAAATAATGCAAACTAACCAGATTGCTGCCACCAGTTCTGGGGACGTTGAGGAAAGTGATGAGGCAAGCAGTCTTAGCACTGAACCCCCCCCATTGCTAGAGAGTAGGAGGCGCAGCTTGAGGCATGGCTCTGCTGCAGGACACAGTGCTGCTGAGGACAATGGGAAAGCAGGACGCGGCACTGGTGTGCGGGGGTGCAGGAGATAGGCACAGCCCTTCAATTCAGTTCCATAATGGGTGAAGTAACCCTTTTGAACACATTACTGGTGTCATGGTGTGCTGATAATTTACCTGATGAAAGATCTATTAAGCACCCTGACATAACGCATTATCTGGCATTGTCTCATTACTTCCCAAAAATAATGATATGTGATCTCTGACCGTCTCTGTCTCCCATCAGCTGCAGCTGCGCTGCCTGCTGCGCTGTGCTGTGGCTGTGTACCTTCCCCATCCTCATCCTCCTCTTCAGAATCAAACATTTCCACAGATGTACCCTTCTTAGTGGCAAGGTTATGCAGCATGGCACATACAGCTATGATTTTGCAACACACCAGGGGCTGGTACTGCTGTGCACCTCCACTTTTGTGCAGGCAGCGGAACCGGCTTTTGAGGAGTCCAAATGTTCGCTCAACCACACTGCATGTCGATCTATGTGCAACATTGTATCTCCTTTCACTTGGGGTGGATGGGTGCAGGCACATAGTCAGGATGAAAGAGCGCACTGCATAGGCACTGTCACCTGTGTGTGAGATATAAGTAAGTATTACACAGCGCACAATCTCATCAACAGTTGTGTAATTCAGGGGATGTCACTTGTACTTACCTAGCAGGTAGCCTTCACCAAATTCTCCTGCAAGGAGCCGGGTATATATCCCACTGTTCCTGAATATGTACGAATCGTGAGTGCTCCCTGAAAACTTTGCAACTATGTCGTTGATTATGTTCTTCTTATCACATATGACCTGTACATTGATGGAATGTGTGGACTGTGGTAGATGTACTCAGTCGCAGCAGGGGGGTAAATTGGTATATGTGTCCCATCAATGCAACATATGGCGTGTGGGAAGTGGGCCTTCTGATAAAAGTCCAACTTGGTCTTCTGCTGTTCTGCCTGTGTGCTGGGGAATTTGATGTAGTGTGCCATCCTTTGCAACATGGCATCCAGGAATTTGCGGAAAAACCTTGACAGGCAACTTCGTGAAACTCCACCTGCCACAGCTATTACCCCTTAGTAACTGCCAGATGCTAGGAGGTGCAGGCAACAGAGTACCTGTACATGAGTGGGTATTGTGTGCGACCTTGGTGACTGGTGCTCCAGGAGTGGGTGCAGGACCCGTATGAGGTCCAAGATGGTGTTTGGGTGTAGCCTGTAGCGCTCATGGATTTCAGCCTCAGTAATTGGAACAGTGTTATTCGCACTCTGTACACGCGCTCCTCCCGTCTCCAGATCTTCAGTCCTGCTGCATGCAAATGTAACCGCCTTGCTATCACATACAAGGCTGCCATTGTGTTCACACTGATGCATTTCGGGGTTGTTTTTATGCTGTGCACCTGATTACCACCTGCTTTCACTTAGTGTTAAATACCGATTCTTAATTACCGATTTTTGACAAATTCGGTATTACCGATTTTTGGTACATCGCATTACCGAATTTTTACAGATTCCTTATTTCCGATTCAGTATTTTTTTTCCGATTCGGTATTTGTTTTCTGATTCAGTATTTTTTAATCTCCGAATCAGTAAATAAGGAATCGTTAAATGTTTTTCCTTATTTTTACAGATTCCTTATTACCGAGGCCAATCGGTAATACATCGCACATGGCTAAATACCAATCGGTAACGGTGAAATTTACCGAATTTCACCGCTACCGACCGGTATTTAGCCACCTACATCTAGCCCTAAGTTTTGTTATGCCATCCACTGCAGAACTGTTTCAAGACGTCATTTGATGCATCATACAGTCTGTTATGAATGTGTTAAATTACAGTGAGGACATATTGGTTTTTGGAGCAACACAAAAAGAACACGATAATGCTCTTTCACAAGTATGTAGTTTACTTGCCGAAGTAGGTTTGCCTTTGAATGCAGACTAAGCATGGGCGGAAAATCCGTTTCGCTCGCGGATTTTGCGGATTTTCGGTAAATTCGCAATCCGCGAGATTCGCGAATCTCCCGCAAAATCCGCAAATCCGCGAGCAGCGGATTTTGCTCGCACTGCTCGCACTGTTCGCGTGAGTTCGCGGCTTCCCAGTACAACTTCGCGCCCCGCGAATAAGTGCAAAATTGCAGAAATACGATCTTAGCAAAACTGAAACTACTTACCAGGTTCAAAAGTTCAGGCTCATCATTAGTAGCCATTTCCTGTAGTGCTTCCTGAGGGGCCCCTCCAGAGTTCAGTTGCCAGTTGCAACTATTATGTGACCCTGCTCTGAACCTCAGAATAGTTACACATATGCCACAAAGGTCCTGAATTACAGCTAAGGGAGACAAGCAGGAGCCAGGCTGGAGGTTCAAATCCATTAATCAGCCCCTAATTCATTATTGTCAGTTGGGGCAGGGCAGGTGTTGTAACTAATTTTGCAACAATGAAAGCACTTAGCAGGTGCAAAAGATCACTAATCAGGAAGCACTAAGGAAGCAGGTGCCAGCTAAAAAAATATTCTGTGACACATTAATCAGCCCCAAATTAATTCAGGTCACTTGAGGCAGGGAAGGTGTGCTTGCGTTGCCACAATAATGTACACTGACTGGACAACCAGAGGGTGCTGTGATGAAACAGAGGGTGGCATGGGTGGGCCAGAGGGTGGCATGAGTAGTCAGAGAGTGGCAGTGGTGACAGAGAGTGGCAGTGATGAAGAAGAGTGTCCCAAACAGGCTGGACACGTAGAAACAACAAGTTCGCGAAACTTGCGACCCGACAGGTAAGTACGCAATTTGCGACATTGTACAAAACCCTCGCGAACTGGCAGAAACCCGCGCAAACACAAAAAAAAATCCGCAAATTCGCGAGAATTCACGGATTTTGCGGATTACGAGTTCGCAAATCCGCAAAATTCGCGAACGCGAGATTCGCAAAATTCGCCCATGCTTAATGCAGACAAGTGTGAGTTGAATAAGACAAAGTTAAAATTCTTTGTCCATATCTTATATGATGCGGTATGACACCAGATCCTGCTAAAGAACAAGTGCTGTTAAATGGTTATCCCCACAAGATGTTTCCATGGTGTGTTCATTTCTTGGCATGGCCAGGTACTTTTCTAGATACATGCAAGACCTTGCCACGATAAGTGCTCAGTTGCGAGACTTGACGAGAAAGAATACTTAATTTCATTGGTCACATGAATATGAGAAAAGCTCTAAGAAAATGATAAAAGATATTAAGAATGCTACTGAAATGGCATATTTAATTCTGAAGCTTCATACAGACGTTGCTGTTGTTGCTAACCCATTATGGTTAGGTGCTATCCTTGCACAGCACAGTTGACACTCAATGCTCGGAGGAATATTGTGGCATATGCAAGTAGAAGTTTATTCCAAATAGAACATGCTTACTCACAACCTGTGAAAGAAAGCTTAGCTGTGGTATTGGCTTGTGAACATTTCCATGTATTCCTGTATGGAAAACTTTTTACAAATCTAGCAGATCATCAAGCTTTGCTGACTATCTTTGGAAATTCAAAAGCCAGAACGCCTCTTCGTATTGAATGATGGGGACCACAGTTACAAGCGTATGATTAATAATACCATTGTGCAGCATCCAAGAAAGGATCAGAACCCTGCTGACTACATTTCCAGAGTACCTATACAAGATCACTGTACTCCATCCAAGACAAATGAGGCCTATGTCAACTTCATTGCAAATTCAAACATACAAGCTGCCATTTCGGTAGCCGGAATATCACTGCCACAAGACATTATAGTGACATGTTAAAACTGAAGAATATAATTAAACATCCCTCATGACACCAACCGCTCACCACTGATGGTGAATAACAAAAATACAAAAATGTTATGGATGAACTGTCCATAACTCAAGAAGGAGCTATAATACAAGGGTCAGGAATCCTGATTCCAGGGAATCTGAGCACATTGTTAGACCTGGCAACCTTGGCGTGGTTTTCCCTGACTTTTTGCCTTTACCTCCTGTGTTTTTGATGCTGTGCTGGATTTAGTTTTTGATGGCTTAGATGGTTTGCGCACTTTGCCACTGCTGATCAGTTTCAAAGTGCAAGTGCTCCCTGTGTAAATTGTTATTGTGATTGGTTCTCCCTGATTGGCTTATTTGATTTACCAGTAGGTCCCTAGTAAAGTGCACTAAGTGTGCCAGGGCTGGTAAATCAAAAGCTACTAGTCGGCCTGCAGCACTGATTGTGCCACCCACATGAATAGTACTGAAAAGATGTCTCAGGCCTGCCACCATGGTGCCGGTGCGCAGTTTGTTAACTGCCATGTCGACTTGGCAAGTGCACCCACTTGCCAGGCCCTAACCTTCCATTTTCATAGGACACTCCAATGGAAGGCCCAAGGTACCGCCCTGGGCAGGGTGCAATGTATGTGTAACATGATAGTGAATTACGGCCAATTTCGTTTTTCACTATTGCAAGGAATTCTTTTCCCATAGGACAGAATGGGGAGTATATTTATAACATCTTATAAACATAACTGCCCCTGGGAACAAGGTAGGAAAATAAAATTTAGTATGCCTAAACTCAGAATGTTAAAATGCATCTTTTAGTGGGGTGATTTTTACATTCTGTGTTTGAAAATACCACTTTTAGAAAGTAGGTATTTTATTTTGTAGCCACCCAGTGTTTCTCTGCTAGGATGTGGATTGACTGTCTGGGTTTGGAGTGACTTTCAATAGTTGAGCGTTCTGAGATTTCTTAGAGCATTTGAAAATAAAGCATCAAAGGAGCGCACCTTGAGGGGTGTGGCCAAAATAGCGGAGTGGAAAGACGCATTCTCCAGTCTCTCCACTCCCACGGGCTGATCATGGCATTGCTATAACACTTACAGTGGGCTTTGATGTGGTCCAATCCTCCAACGGGCACTGCTGTTTGAGGGTGACCCAGAGAGAGCAAGCCCGAGATCAGATGGGGCCCGAGCTGGGAGTCCAGATGAGCGGCGAGTGCAGGCAGCGGGACGCAGCAAGGTCATGATGAACGCAGAGTCCTCCCTCCCCTTCCCCTGATGCTCGTGGTTCCAAGGTAGCAGATCAGAATTGGCTGGGAGCCCGCCAAGATATCTGGAGGTGCCTGAGGCCTAGTGAATGTGGTGAGGCACTGCGATCGAGGCCAGCCTGCACAACACCCTCTGCAGTGGCTTGCTCCTCAAGTGGGTACTGTTGGTCCAGGGGGAGTCACCCAGCCATATGCAGAGCTCTCCTGCCCCCCCCACCTTCTGAAGAGTGAAACCGGCCAGCAACCCAGGGCGATCAGCCATTGTCGGGCAGGTGGCCATCATGGGTGTTGGAGGCATCTGGGGCCCGGCGGACGCGAGGGGGCACAGCAGTGATTAAGGCCTGTCAGTGTTACACACATGCAAAAGGACACAGCGGCAGACTGGGATCATCCTAACGCCAGCGAGGCTGAATGGAGAATACATTTTGGCAGCGTCTAAGGCCTAGGAAGTAAAGTGTAAGCAGCCACTGCATCAGGGCACGAGAAGCCCATTGCCCTGGGACTTAGTGGGGAGGCCAGCCCGCAGTAGAGCCCAGCAGGTGAGCGGACACGAAGACCGGAGCGCTGGTGCAGCCAGCCGATCCCATACAGTCACGCTCTGGGATGGGCCTCCTCTCAGTGGTGGCCTGAAATGAGCACAGAACCCAGCTGCCGACCTGGTATGCGAGAAGCAGGGGTGACCAGAGAGCCCCCAGTGGCACTGGAGAATACAAAGGGACCTATGCAGTATAGCTGGGACCAAAGGGAGACTTTATCTCAGGCGAACTCGTCCGGACCATGGGACGCAGCAGGCAAAAGCCCAGGGTGAAGCTGGGAACACAGTACAGCTAGACCCACAGAAGCAGAGCAAGACCTAGCACCCCTCCTCTGGAGTGGGAAACATACAGGGTTCTGGAAAGCCCAGGTATATACCACCATACTACGGTACTGTGGCGAGGGCGAACTCTGAATGTATCAGGGAGCTACGTCGCCTCTGAAGAGTAAAGCCTTACGGGCCAGACTCACGTCAATTTCGGACCTGGGTACTGCAGAAACAATGGAGCCTACCTAGACAGACAAGTTGAGATTGAGGCTGGAGGCTCACCTGAACCACACAGCCTGCTGAGGGAACTTGGAGGTTAGCAAGCGCTGTGGTCCAGAGTAACTGGAAAACCGCTTCGGAGGCCTGTCCAGTTATGGCCTCGAGCAGACCAAAAAAAGATAGGTCAGTCAAGGATATGCTTTCTAAGGTGCCCCAATCAGAGAGCCTACATGCCCGGGGAACCTCGGCAGAGATGGAGGCGGGAGGAGACCCAGAGGGGCCAGTTAGCCAAGCCTTTTTGGAATCCCTCTTCTCCTCCCTAAGGGAGGACTTCACCACCATGAGTAAATACCTGTCTGCAGATTTGAGGGAGGGGAGAAGGGACATGGACTCTATGGTGGAAAGGATGAACTCCCTGGAAGAGTGAGAGATGGACAGAGCAACAGAATTCAAGGGTTTGCAACAGGAGGTCATTCACCTATGGGAGCAGAACCTAGACCTCCAGGCACACACAGAGGACCTTGAGAATAGGTCCTGTCACAACAATATATGCATTAGGGGCCTTGCAATAGGGCTAGAGGGCGTATACATTAAGGTCATGGTGGTAGACATGTTTTGGGTTCTGTTGGGGGAGCAGAAGATTTCCCCATCAAACTTGACTGTACAAAGAGAGTAGGTCCTCGAAGAAGCAACTCGGCCCCCCCATGACAATCTAACATGTATTCTTGATTACCAATGGAAGGAGTAAATCCTACGAGCAGCTACAGATACCACTCCCTTCAAATACAAGGATCAGAAACTCTCCCTATACCAGGACTTGGCGGCCTTGACCTTTCTGAAAAGGAAGGCATTTTGACCTATCACAGCACATCTCTGATCTGATTAGAGAGAAGTAAGCACAGCACAACATTGCACAAAGCATAGGAGAGTTCTTCTTTTTCTTCATTTTCTTTCCCCCTTTCCTCTTTCCCTTTTTCTACTTCTCTCTTCTTTGTTTCCCTTTGATGCTCCATTTTGTTGGTCGGGTGGAGGGCGGGAGGGAGGTAGTTGGGACCTTTACTGTAAAAGTTAATCAGTGGTGTCGCTAATGCCTTGCAAGGCCTACTGTTATTTCCACGTTTCCACTAATGGCACTGTTTGATATAATAGTTCCAATAAAAATGATTTAAGCCTAAAAGAGCACACCTCTGTGGCCACAAGCCAGTGGACTTTTTGAGTATTTTATGAGTAAAGAAAGCAGCGCAACATGCCACTCTTGAGTAGCTCAATTTTAATTCTGTATTGAATTCTACCTTGAGAGTTTATAATTCAGCATCCCACTCGACCACTGGTGAAAGTCCTGTGACTTTGAAGTTCGGGAGAGCAATGAGTACCAAGTTACCTTATTGGACAAATCAGAGAAAGAAGATGAGTTGACAACTAATGAGAAGGACTTAGTTAGCAAACGAAAGATGAAAATGTATGCTGAAAAAAGTCAACATGCAAAGAACATCGCCTTTAGGAGAGGAGATTCAGTGCTCGTATGACAAATGCAGAAAAAAATCTGATACTCCTTTCGATGCAGAACCTTTCTACTAAGGGACTCATGGTGATGGCCCAGTGCCCTGGGAAGTCTATTACCTGAGAATCTTCACATTTCAAGCACTTAACCTATTGTTCATTGTATATAATAGCTGTAAGAGAGAATGGGTCTGAAATATCATCATATGCTATTGCTTCTACAATTTTGATGGAGATCCTGGACATCTGTGAGGACACCGCCCAGTTTCCCAACACAAGATCAGTTAAAGCTCCAAGAAGATTGATTGGAGAGATTTGTTGTTATATGTCTCGCTATAAAAATATTTTGTAAATTTGTAATTTTTTTTAACAAAGGGGGCAATGTATTGTCTTGTGAATTAGAAATGATTGAACCCTTTTGGCTCCAGATGGACTCTGTAGAACTGTTAGTGTTAGAGTCGCATGCACTGAAGGCTTGTTTAGAATGTTGAGTTTGAGTTACACACAGAAGAATAAAGACATGTAGTACTAAGCTCCATGAGTGTGATGTAGTTCTTTGCAGGTGTCTAGGCAGGGAAGTACGCTACAATGGCCACTTTCTAAAAGTGCCATGTTCAGAATTGTGATAAAAAATTTGACTTTACCTCGTAAATAGGTCTTTTTATTACAATTCTTTAGACAACAAATACAACCTGCCTACCTTTTCCCAATTGGAAGTTACAGCTTAATAAATGTAATAAGGCAGCGCCAATGTTATCATATAGGAAGAACTTGCAGTAGCAAAGAAAATGAATTGAACAGTTTTTCACTACTAGGACACGCAAAACGTAAGCGTGCATGTCATACTTTTTAAATACATTGCATTCTGCCCCTTAAAGGTATGCGCCTCGCAAGGGGTTTATCTTGCCAGGTCTGAATGACAGTTTAAATCTGCACACATGGGCTGCTATGGCAGGCCTGAGACATGTTTGAAAAGGCTACTTCAGTGGGTAGCACAAACAGTGCTGCAGGTCCACTAGCAGCATTTAATTTACAGGTCCTGGGTACATGCAATACCACTTTACTAGGGACTTGTAAGTAAACTAAATATGTCAATTTTACCATGTTTAGAGGAGAGAGCACAAGAACTTCAGAACTGGATAGCAGAGTCTTAGGTCAACAACAAAAAAATTCAGCAAAAATAGGACTAGAAAGGCAATAATTCTGGGGCTGACCCTGCAGAAATGGCCAAGTCCAACACTGACGCAAGCTCCAATTTCTGCCCAGATCGGGAATCTAAGATGTGTGTGATAGTTCCTTCATTCTCAAGATTTTCCCTGCACTAGTTTCACTAAAAAGAGCCTGGTGGATTTTGTCTGGAGAAAATCTGCTGTCATCTTAATTTGACCCCCCAGAATGGAGGAAAAACACATACCATTAACCCATAATCCTCCATTGCTTTGCACAGAACTTGGAAGAATGCAGTGGCTCAACATCCAGTAAATAGTGTACTAACATTATAGATGTTTACCAAGTGTAATATTACCACAAGAAATAACAGGGCACTTGTAGTGAAGACCTATCGATTCAAAAAGCAAATACACACTTTCCCCATAAAAGGTTGATCTTAAGATATATAAAACAGGCAATAGCAAAGTCAGTTAGCTTGGCCTTGGCAAGCCTAACATTATTAATTTTATTTTATGGAAACATACGCAATATGCAAAAGATATTTGACACATATATATCATAAAATACATGAGTGGCCTAGCAACCCACCCACAAAAACCCAGGCACTGGAGTGTTCTCAGGTGGCTGTGCACATGTGATCAGGAAAAATGCCATCAGTCCCATTGAAAGACATTCAGTGGATGAACTGGGCTGACCCACTGCAAAGTGCTGTGCTGAGCAGACGTAAAATGGATGAAGGGGGTGATTGAAAGCCCCTGTATGTATGTATTTTTATTGGGATGTTGTTTTTTTAAGTGAAGATGAGGCTGGAGTGAAGCTAAAGCGGTCTCAAGCCCCGACCAAACAATGAACATTAAAAGTTAGGATGACCAATTAGAGTAAGGTAAAGTCGTGCTTAAACAGAAGATGGGAGTATTTCGTACAATCCTGAAAAACCTATTTTTATACGAGAACAGGTGGCACACAGCCATATGGAGAAGCTTAAACGCTCTGAAGTTCGATGTCGTTCATCAAGGTGACTGGCTCACTTGCAGCAGCGCAAAAGCACAGCTGGAGCTCGCAATTATCCTTCAACACAATTATGCATCAGTGGAGCAGTTATTAAAATGTTATCGTGCCGCCCGAGTTAATGTCAGCCATCTCAGAATCAGGGGCCTGCTCTTAACAATGCCACTATTCAGATGTTCACAGCGGTACGGCACTTACTCGTTGGTTTGACATCTATACTTGTATTATTTCAACTGCGTGTGCTTCTCGGAGCTGCCTTGCGGTTTATAGTGCTTTGAAAAATGAAAATTAATAGCAATTCATATCCTTTATCACGTCTATAGGAAATTAGCCTATATGTCCTTAATGTCAATGCTCTAGGCCATAGACCTGAACAAATAGCAAGAAAAGCTCAAATGGTAATTGGCCGGGAATACATTTTGTCAAGAAACAGAACACATAGATACTAAAATATGCACACATGTATGCTTTTTCTTTAGTTTTATATAGCGCGAACTCCACCCGAAGATATCAAAGCGCTTTACACCCGCACCAGTTTCGTTACAGATGGACAGGTTCGTTTTTTTTTGGTTTGGCGTAGGGAAATTAAGTGATTTACCTAGAATCACAGGATGTTGGGCGCCCAGACTCGTACAAGGTCCCCCAGCTTCAAGGTCGACTGCTCTAGCCCTGAGGGTACATCCTCTCCCATGTTGATAATAATGTAGCTGCACAACAGCAACGTCAAACATTTCAGGCATTTATTGTTTTCATGATTTTTTTGCATTGTTGCCCTCTTGACAGCGTGTCAAAAGCTCATCGCTTCTTCATCATGACAATGAATGGTGTTAATTGCACCGTTCCACATACATCAGCCTGTATAAAGGCTGTGGCTGACAGTGAGTGGAAGAGCATTATATATCTGTTAATGCAGTGTAGGAAGTAGACAATACGTCTTTTAGCATTAGTTCCAAAATTCGAACAGTACTTGCAGACTAACTAGATCACTGCCTCCTGAGCCTTATATACTGGAGTTCCACTCGCTTAAGCAAACGGCACTAGTTAACGACAGCACTTTGGGGCATATTAGGAAGAACCTCGTTAAAATTATCGCCTTTTAGCGGCAGGAAACTGCCGCTAAAGCGGCGATAATGGGCTTGCTAATATGCGCTATAGAAATCCAATAGAAGCCCAGGTTAGATGTCCTGCACATCTAACCTGGGCTTCTATTGGAATTCTATGACGCATATTAGCAAGCCCATTATCGCCGTTTTAGAGGCAGTTTCCTGCCGTTAAAACAGCGATAATTTTAACAATGTTCTTGCTAATATGCCCCTCTGTTATTGCACAAGAGGACGACTTGATCACTGCATGTGCTGTTGAAAAATGACGCCTATTTCATTACATTATACCAGGACTGGAAGCCTCAATTCCACTACCCTATGCAGATTGATAATGCTGTTATAATAATAAATGTGCTATATATTGTGCAAATAGAAAATCCAAACGATATTAGAGCACTTTACAAACAATTGCACTGTATCACAAACAATGTACGTAAAACACATATACAGTATGAACAAGGATGAATTTAAACACATACCCTTATTCACACTCTAGACATTGATGAGAATTGCCTGTTTTTAGTGTTTGAGGGCTGGATAGAGTACTGTGATGTTGCATAGGTACTCGGTATACATAGTCAACAGGGTTCTGATCCTTCCTTGAATGATGCACAATGGTATAATCATACTCTTGTAACTGTACTACCCATCAATCAATGTGAGGAGGCCTTTTGGCCTCTGGATTTCCAAACATAGAAGCTCATTACGATGCCGTGAAGACTTTAGATGGCGGACGGACTTTAGTCTGTCTGCCTTCGTCCTGGGGATTGGGACCGTCCGCCTATATGGCGGCGGTCCTGCACATGGTTTTACACTGCGACCACCACTGTGGAGGTCGCATAGTGCATGTTTAACATTGCAGTGAATGCTGCTGTCTGCAGGACCCGCCACAATGTTAAAAATGCATGTTGTGCATTTCCCTGCACTACGTGGATTGCACCATGTGGTGCCTGCCACCTGGTGAGGGGAACTGTAGGGGGGCACCCAAAGAGCAAATCCAACGTGTCCCTGCCTAAGGGGGGCCTGCAACGGGCCCCCAAAGTACATCCCTCCAGCTTGTCAATAGCAGTTGAACCGCCATAGACTGGCTGGCGGGGATGCAGCATCATAATTTGGCAAACAGTGCATGCTAAGCACCGCCACCATTTTGTGGATGCTGGGTGGGTCCGCCAGGCAATCGTAATGATTGCCTGTGACGGACCCGTGGAAGACGGACTTTCCGTCCGCCATGCTTACAGCCCGCCATCATAATATGTCTGGCGAAAAAGTGATTTGCGATGGCAGTGAATCCGCCACCGGCAGGCTGCCAGTGCCAGTGTCGGATTCACCGGAACCCGAATTACCCCCTTAGTCAATAAAGCTTGATGATCAGTTACGTTTATAAAAGGTTTTACGTGCAGGCATGCATGCAAAAGTTCACAAGCCCATACCACAGTAAAGTTTTCTTTCACAGGTTGTGTGTAAGTATGTTATATTTGGCCCTCAAACACTAAAAACAGGCAATTCTCATCAATGTCTACAGTATGAATAAGTTTGTGTACTCATTTGCGTTACCAAATAGCACATTTTTGTGATTCTCTTTGGTAATTACAAACACCAATGTACACGTGTGCTTTACACATTTTGTGATTCCCAGTGGATCCCAAATAGACCTAACTCATTAATATTCATGAGGTAGGTCTTTAATTGTGATCCATTGGAAATCTCAAAAATCACTGGGCAGGTGGTCTGCTGCTTTTTTTTTAAAGCACCCCGTTTGCCTTAAAGGAAAATGGGATGTGTTTCAAAAAGAAAAATGAGAAGTTTTTTTTTCAATTTTTAAGAGTAGGGAGTGGTCTCTAGGACAGTCACATAGGGGAAGGGGTCCCCGAGGGACCCCTTCCCATTTGTGAATGAGTTACTAAATGCTTTAAAGTAGGCTGTAAAATGCGATTATTTTGCAACTGAATTTCAGTCACAAAACTTAAACACATACCACTGCGATTGGGATTTAGAAAGGTACATGTTCCTTCCTAATACCAAATTGCAAACCCAAATTGCGATTTGGTAACTGTTTACCGAATCACGAATTGGGCCTTTGTACATTATAAAATGCCTTGTTGCATTCGCAAACAGACCGATTCTGTGTATCTTGTTGATAACAAAGAAGATTCTTCTTACCTCACCACTGATTGAAAAAAGTACTCTCTGCAGGTGAAACATCTCGAGGGAGGCACAGTGCTTACAAAACAAACTAAAAAAAACATAACAGGGGATGGATGTGTGGTTTCTTTGCTCTACCCATATTATGCAACCTATTCCATACTCAGTTAATTAATAAGGAGACTGCTAAGAAATAATTAAATCTGAACAAAATTGCTCCTCTTTTATGTACAGCAAGGCAATCCATGTTTTGTGGATAGAGGGTAATTTGGAACAGTAATACAAGTTTTAATATTTTTTATTTTTCTTCCAATAGCCAAGGCTTGGGGGCGGGGCCTTCATGGAGGGGAAGTGGTGAGCAGGACACTGTTGTCATTGGGCATGACGGTTTGGCTGGCCATATCAGGCCGGCCAAACTGTCATGCACACTGAAGATGTCTCCAACCCTAGCTGCATTGCCAGGTTGGATGGATTAAGCACAGGCTCCCAGTCTCACTGGGAGAGCAAATCCTTGGTGCTCAGGCCAGTCTTGACGCTGCTTTCAGCATCATGAAAGCAGCATCAGGATTGACTGCAGGGGACTCTGGCAGCCTCTGCTGCTGATGACAGAGCAAAAGATTGGAGATGCGAGATGCCGCAGGGAAGTTAATTTTTTTTGTGTGTCTCCTTTGTTTGTACTCCGTCCCCTGCCCACTCTGCCGGGATACGGGCCGCTACTGGTGGGAACAAAACAAAAGAACCCCAATCGTTGACCAAATAATAAACACAACTTGGGGCAACTCAGGAAAATCATTTGAACTTGAAAAATATGTATTACCATCACCACAGTTGGATGAAAAAAGATTAAAGAAAAGCACTGGTGACACCTGGTACCTACATTATGCAAAAAAAACAATTAACAATTAAGGTATTTGTGGTAGCAAGATTTTTAGTCATAACATTAGTCCAAAGATATCCCAAACTGTTACGATCCTGGCACCAGCCCTGGTTCAGCATCTCCAAGTGTTGTTCTTGGCTATTCCAGTGCTGTCCATAATTGGTGGAACCTCTTTGCCCATACTTCTGTTTTCCTGTTTCCCTGTCTACTACCGGATCAATAATGCATCAATTTCCTAACATTACTACCCTCCCATTCTTTTCAAGGCCCTACTTACAGCACGTCACAAACTGTGTCTCTCCCACCTGCTCCTCGGTCCAGCTTCACTGACTCAGCCTTTTCATACAACCATCCCATTTCCGGTTTTGAAACTTCCTTTAATGCTTGACTGTCCCCGCCCCTCCTTTTTCCGATTTAAAGAAGTGATTCTGACGGATCACCTGTCATAAGGACTCCAGTGAGACTGGAGAGTTCCAGAATTATAAAGCCAAGTCCTATAATAATTGTTAATGAAAGTCAATGGGTTAATTTTTAATACATAATACACTTGTTTCACATAGCTATCTGCTTGCTTAAGTTAGACTTATACAAAGAAATAGCTTCTTGCAAGGGCGAAATTCTTTTTGGATTTCAAAAGCACTTGTTTTATAAGTCAGCAAATCCACTTCTGGGACTGGACGCTGGCGTGGAGTGGCCATCGAGAGACTGGAGTGCACAGGGAGTCTCTGCACATCAACAAGCTTCTGAGTCCCGGACACCCTGTTTCAAGTCCGGCATTTACTTCACACTAGGATAGAGTGTTGCAAATTTTAAAAATGCACACATAGAGTTGGAAAGTTTTGAGTGCGTTTTGAAGCCAAATATTCTCCATTTTAACAAACTACACATGCCTATCATTCATGTGTCCATTCCTGATCTAGAATGTACAAGGGCATGACAGAGAGGATGTAATGTCTTATTTTTTCTTTTCTGGTGGAGGGGTGATCTGAGATTTTAGACCTCGTCAATTGTCTATTTATCTATTTATTGTTTGAAAGTTTACAGGGGTTTTTTTATATTTCTTATATGGGATATTTATATTTCAGTACCTGACTAACTCTTTTTTATTAAATGTATAACAAGTCTGTGATGTAGGATAGTGACTTATTGCGATTCATTTTGTTAAAATAGATTTTTATTGTTTAGTTTCTTTGCTATGATATAATGCTGCTATATGTAAATGTTCATGTTTGACAACCTTGGCTTCAATATAAAAATATAAATTAAAAAAAAGGACAGGACATGTTTGAGCACACAGTAGCATGACAATACCTGTAAACTCCCATGAAACAGCCACTGGGGTAGAGAGGGCAACGTGTCGGTGCAGGTGTTGGTGGGGGTGACTAAAAGGGTGTGGAAGTGCATGCATTTACAGGTTGTGGCTGGGTTGCAGGTGAGTGGGAGGATGAGGTGCGTTTGTCCGGGGCGGATACCTCTTGTTAGACCTGGTTAGTATCAGTGGGATGGGTGGAATTTTTTGACCCAGAAGCGGCTATGGAAAAATGTGAAGGCGGTCATGGGACTCAAAGCAGGGAACATGGTGGATGGCTACTCGGTGAGGCCAGTCCCTTTGTCACCCTGGTCAATCCCTAATATTTTTTAAAGTATGGCTAACTGTGCACTTATTGTAGATATCTGCAGTTTTTAAAGTAATTATGAGGAGCTTGAACCATGAGACTTTGGAGTTTCACAAACCCCTACACAAGGGCATTAGTAAATTCCATTTCACAATAAGAACAGGACTGAAACACCCCCAGAACAGGCTTTGGCGTAGGGCAAGGGGTTTCCCGATGGGGAAAATTGTTTTCTCCTTAAAAAAGAGATAAAGGTAGCAAGTGCATTTCCACTTACTTAACAAATTTCCTCATGAGTACATATACACTTGTATTTTGCTTATGCAAAAAGTGATTTCACATACGTTTACAGCAGTATGGTGTGAAACCTGTGATTGCCACAGGTTGCAGAGGACAAGTTCCTCAAAGATGTATATCTGCACCTATGCAAAGTCACAGACCTCTGAGGACAATGATATGTCTTTCTTTGCAAATGGGAGCATTTACGGTTGATACACAAATGACAACATTGGAGATCAGTTTTAATAGAGTTAGTCCAACAATTAAAATACATTTCTATATTTAATGGGATTCACAAAGATTCCCATAAGTATTAGTGGTACCTATTACATCAGGAGTACTCCTACATGTAAAACCTAAAAGTATTTGTGTCTTTTCACAATTAACAATGTTATCTTCTCCACAGAGAAAATATTTTTCCATGTACGTAAACGACTTCCCTGACTTCACCTCTAAATAGGATGGGGTGTTGTCTTCCTATTACCACCTCTGAAAACCATGTATTTCTTCCTTTCTACTGGAGTACATTTGTGCAGCTTTTGAAAGTGAGAATCTGTTTGCAGCAACTCACAAACTTACAAGTTAGGAGGTCTTCATCTTCTTCTTGAGACTGACACAGCCTGAAACGCTCAATGTGCTACCAAACTCTAAATACACACAAATGCAAACATTCCACACCACTCTGGATTTACCACATTTCGAAGTGCAAATTGTGAGCTGAAATGCCTGTAGATCTTGTTTCTGAAAATGAAAATAGAGATCTTCATTTCTTTCCTCAGATCATTATTTACCTGTGTATGCTTAATTGTCGTGAGCAGAATGTAGGCACTGCAGCTCCCAAACCCAACTGCAATATAATTTTAAAGCTACATGCAGAACTCAACTGTAATATGTTATTATAGAACACACTACCTAACACAGAACAATCATAGTCCAAGGAAATTATGGCCAGGTCTTTGTAGGACATATGGAATAAAGTGTTGGCAATTGTACATTATTAGGATATTACATAACACTGAGGAGGTATGTGTCCATATAGACTCTGTATGAGGGATTTTTCTGTAATAATATAAAGGACTGCATGAGGAATGTTCCTCTATAAGGTCATGGAACTCTGCCATGACATGCACAATCCTTTTAACGGATGGCAGAGGGTATTCTATTCCTTATAATACATTTCCCACCATTTCTGTTCCCACCATCCCTTTAAATCATTGGTGCTTCATTCCTTCAATGAGATAGCTTGGTTGCAATATGAAATATAAAATTGGATATATAGGGCAAAATAAACAAATCAATAATCAAAAAGTACTTTGCTGCAAACACTAATTAGAAACGGATTATTGTATGTGAGATTAAAAATGGCTGTAATTAAGATTGTGTGGTAACATGGAGAGATTCTTTATTTCCTGTGATAAATAATACCACACAAAGATTAAACATATCGCCATAAATATTTTCTTTCTGATGATCACTGTTTATTTCAGAAAACCGATCATAAGAAAGAAAATCCAGTTCACATTTCCATGTTTAACTGCAGCTGTAATTCATGACATGTCTATCATGTAATTCATGACATGACAACACAACTCACAAGTGAATGTGGAGATCTTAAATCAATGGCAATAATAAAATTAGACAGGTTTGGATACAGGAATTGCACGTATCCTGCATTTTACGCATTAATTCGCAGAAGAATATATTCTACCTATGCAAGCTTGTCCCTTATTTTCTCATTCCTGGTGATTTCAGACATCGTAACTTGTGGGTAATATGAGAAGACATTACTTGCCGCTTGTAATAATTATTTTCAGTTGACTAATGTTACTCATGATACTCCCTTAGGCACTGCCATCGTGCAGCTCCTTCCACCTCCTGCGTTATTTGTTTTTTTATGTTTGTGCATGAATTCCTAACCCCTGAAACTGCACTCTAGCACATTAAAGACCTGAGGTGCTGGTGATAGAGGTATCTGTCTGTTTTCAGGTAATTACTGCAGGCTGTAGCTGAAAATGTGTTCTTAGTGCCTCTAGTGTTTAAACATGAAAAAAAGCTACTGTACTGCTTTGTAATTGTTCAACAGCTTTGCAGACTACATAAAACTTCAGTAGCTGCAATTCTAATATATCATTTGGTTGGAAATTGTCAGTCTTCATACTTTAAGTTCTGGCAGGATTTAAATAAGCAGACTGGGACAATATACCAAATGGCATATGCATTATTTTTAGGAAATGTCTATTTGCCCGGCTTCAGGCCCAATAGTACAAATCTCCACTATTTACCCAGCAGCCGTAACAATAGTACTTAATCTCTGCTGTTTAGCTGGCTATGGAGTAAATAGTAAAGATGATGTGCAATTTGACCAGCGGCTAGATAAATAATGTGAAGGAGGTCTTCATTCAGCTGGCCATAAAGAAAAAAGAGACTCCAGACAATGGTTGTGTGATGGCTATCTTGCAATGGGGATGCAACATGTGTGCAGTATTTGGATTTAAGTGCAAACATATAAACGTACAATAGTTTGTAAACAGGTAAGTGCACAAATTAAGCTAAGCTGCTTATAGATAACAAACATAAATCAATATTTAATACAAATATTTATGTTCTTTTGATATTCAAATAAGACATGTAGAAATCAAACAGCAGCTTCTGGACATGGCACACAGATTTTCCTTGCTTCAGTCAGGAAGTATTTGCCTGTCAGCAAAGAATACTGAGTATGATTGTAAAGCATTGTACATAAATGTTTTATTAATTAATGAGAATGCATTGCGTTTTTTAATGTTCTTAATGCTCCTGTTGATGATTTTTGAGGGTTGGGCCCTTTTTAGACTTGTTATGGAAAGCCTGGTGCTAGTTAGAGACTTCTGTTTAAGGCTGATTGTGCTTGCTTGGTATTTCAAATTAAGCAACACAGCAGCAGTCATCAACCAGCAGCACACATAGAATGCAGGTATCTGGGCTCCAGAGCGAGAGCCATGTACAGTATTGCTGTTTGGGGGCACGGTGCTTTGGGCCACTTGAAGGAGGGAAATTAAATGAGACACTGTAATGGGGCTTCTGTGGAGTGGAGACATGAAAGGAGGGGACTGGTAAGTAATGAATCTGGGTTATTAAAGGAAGGAGTCCACTCTGCTGCTGTCTGCGGATAAACACACTTTTTCATACTATTCAACCAGGAGATTAGGTTAGGGCATTAATGTTTATTGGGTCCATGTTATGAGCAGCCCCTTCAGGGACACTGATATTTTAGTCACCTGCACAATGCATCTTGGGTATTGTAGGTTTGATTTTTAACATGTTAAGCAGTGTTTTTAGTGGGCAAGGTCCTGTCTCTAGTGAGCCATAATTTCTGTTCTTGGCTCTGCTTTCTCAGCAAAAGAAATCTGGAAGCCAGAACGATTAATCTGTGTGACAGACTTGGAGACTGTGCCTGACTACAGTCATTGTGGAGGAGGCGCTGGCGAAGAAAGAAGCGTAGGGGTAGGAACAGTAGGAGAATAAGGGTCAAGAGGTGGACCACTAGAAGGGATAGGATGACAAGAGCCAAGTGGACCAGGACAAAAATAACTAGGCCTAGGAAGATCTAATCTATGAGGATCAGGCTAACCAATGCCAGAGGGCAATAGGAACAAACAGACAATTAGGAGCAGGACAATGAAAAACACACTCACGGTATTGGGGCTGGGTGCGAAGGATCAGGAGGGCCAGGGGGGTATGGAACAGGGGAATCTGGGTCCAGTGCACAAGGGTCCACAGGAACAGAAGGACCAGTGGTAGGTGCAACTGGAATGGTTTATAGGAAAATTAGAAGAAGTGGTTCAATGCCTAAAGATAAAATTAAAATGGGACAAACCCACAAGGGTAAAACAAATAAGCTGAGGTAAAGGGTTCTCTGTGGCGTGCCAAAATAAGAAAAAGGAGATACGAGCAGCACAAAGAAGACAAAAAAAGAACTTCACACAAGAGAGACAGGAAAAGCTAGTTAAGCAGAAAAAAGAATTCAAGCTAATGGTAAACACCGCAAAAAGGTTATATAAAGAAAAATGCTGGTTAGAACTATTAGAAGCCATAGAGAATAAAAATCTAAGGCAATTCTGGAAACTAGTAAAGGCTACAGCTGGAACAACAGATGGAGAATTAAACTGTGTGGTGAGTGAGGCCGCATGGGAAGCGTATATAAGGGAACTGTATGGGGTAAGGACTCCCAGAGAGGAGGTGGAGATCAAAATATGGCAAGAAATCTCAGAAGACCTATTACTAAAATTTAGCGAAGAACAAGTTGAGATCACAATAAAAGAACTTAAGCTAACACGGGCAGCAGGTCCAGATAATCTACCTGCAATAATTTTGAAGTCCGAGGTTTAATGGTGGGCAAGATTCCTTGCCAAGATGTTCCAGGTAGTTTTAAAAGAAGGCGTAATGCCACCAACCTGGAAGGGGGCCATAATTAGGCCAATCCACAAGAAAGGGAGCAAAGAGGTGCCACAAAACTACCGGTTGATTAATCTCCTAGATATAGGTGAGAAAGTGTTTTCTAAAATTGTACTGAAACAATTGAATGCATGGGTAGAGGAGTTCCAAATAATACCTACAGAACAGGGTGGATTTAGAGCGGGCCACTCTACAATAGATCACGGATTTGCTCTATGGGCGATGGCGAGGAAGTCGACGGAACAAAATGGCAAGCTATGCTGCTGTTTCGTCGACTTCAGAGCAGCCTTTGACTCTGTAGATCGGGCCTGCCTATGGGAGACCCTAAAGAGGTTAAATATCCCTAAAGATCTCCTGACAATAATAAAAGAATTACATAGGGAAAACTGGGGGCAAGTAATCAAGGATACGGTGGGTTCTTTGACTCCAAAAATACCCATTGCCAATGGATTAAGACAGGGCTGTGTGCTGGCCCCCCAGCTTTTCTCGATCTTCCTGTCAGATCTCCCGGCATATCTAGAGGTGGAGGGTAGTGCCAGCCCTAAGATGGATGGAAATAAGATACCCTGTCTATTATACGCGGACGATCTGGTAATAGTAGACCAGACTGAGAGGGGCCTCCAAAGGAAGCTTAATGCCTTCAATACATACTGGCCCACATGCATCAAGCATTTTTGTAGACGCAAACGGTGCGATTACTTAAAATCGGCCGTTTGCGAATTCAAAAGTGCTTTTTGGGATGTATGAAGCAATTTTAGAATTCGTAACATTGTTGCGAGTTCTAAAATTGCGGGTGCTTTTAAGAAGTCGCAGATGTGCGACTTCTTAAAAGCAATGCATCATTACTTTGACAAGTGGAAATTCGCAATTAGGGTTCCAAATTTACCGAGTGGTTGAACCACTCGGTAAATTTGGAAAAAGTGTTTAAAATGCTTAAAATGTTTTTTTTTCAACATTCATGTTTCACACACACATGTCCTTAGGACATGTGTGTGTGAAACATGATGCGAAAAATACATTTCAGGGGTGCATGGGGGGGTCCTTTGGACCCCCCCCTGCACCCATGAAATTTTCTAAGTGCCACTCGCAATTCCCATTGACTCCTATGGGCCTTTTGGCCCATAGGAATCAATGGGAATTGCGAAAATTAACTTAAGAATTCGGTATTCATTTGGGATTCGGTAAAAATTGCGATTTTTACCGAATCACAAATGAATACCGAAAATAATGATGCATAGCATTTTGCACTTCTTAATTTGCGATTCCTTATTTTTCGCAAATTAGGAAGTGCAAAATGTCACAATGATGCATGTGGGCCACTGTGCTAGTAAATTCTTAACTATCAATCTGGATAAAACTAAAACCCTATGCTTCGGGAAAAAGATAAGTAGATTCAGTTGGTATATAGGCGATCTCAAATTGGAGACAGTTAATGAGTATCGATACCTTGGTATATGGTTCGATAGGGCGTTAAATTGGAATACCCACCTGGAAACTCAAAAAGCAAAGGCACTCTCTTCCATATGTGGTTTAAAAAGGTTTAATGGGGACTATGGAGAGATGTCACACCGACCAATGCTTAGAGCTTTTGAGGCAATGATCCCCTCCCAAGTTTTATATGGAGCAGAGATCCTTTATTTGAGCGGTAAGGGATCCTGGGACGTGATAGAGGGGAACTGCATAAAAAGACTCTTATCACTTCCTCAATCGTCTATGATACAAGCCATCAGAACAGAAATAGGCACAAAGTCCTGGGTAATACAAACCCAGATGGCTGTGATTAGATTCTGGAAGAGATTAGAAGACCCTGATAGTCAAAAAGTAGAACACTGGTGTCGCAAAGAAATCCAGAAAAGTGAGCTAAAATGGGCAAAGGTCAGTAGGGAAAAATTGAAGGGAATCTGTAACTCATTAGAGATCGACTTGGACCAGGAAACGTATCAATTCCTTAGTACCAAAGGTGAGCTGAAGCAAAGGGGGAAAGAAGTCTCCAAATCGCTTGATATAGGCTATTTAACAAAGAATAAATCAGTGGCGTATATGCTAAATGCTTGGTCCAATGAAAACTGGTTCCCCTACCTTGATAGACTACCCAACCGCGGGTTCAGGCAAGAGATCCTGAGGCTTCGAACTGGGATTAACCCATGGCTAGTAAACAGAGACCTTAAAACAAAAATGTTAGATCAGGAAGGTCGCTGCAGATGTAAGCTGGGAACTAAGGGAGACCTGCTACATATACTGCTAGACTGTCTGACACTCCTAGATCAGAGAAAACTTTGGCTGCGCCCAATTTTTTTAAAATATGATATAAAAACAAGGTCGCAGGCAGCCAGCCTCTTAACAGAAATCCCTTCCATCGATATTGCAATCGCCCTCGGGAAATTTATAAAGGTGGCCCTGAGTGTATTGAGATCCAAGGAATAATATGTAGTACTGTATGAATTTCACCTGAATGAAATTGTTTGTAGTGCTAAGAATGTGAATAGGTTTTTAACATGCAAATTAAGTTTTAAGGTAAATGTAATTTTTATTGATATTTAGTATTTTTGATAATGGTGTGTAGGACCTTTTAATGAATTAACTTTTAAAAATATGCTTTTGAATTTATTGTGTATACTCCATATCGCGTCATGTTCACTGCATTGTTTAAAGACTATGGTCATAATAAACATACATTTTGACTTGGCTTGACAGTGGTAGAAGGAACAGAAGGCCCTGGACAATAATGACAAGGAGGTCTACAAAGGCCTGTGCACACCGACCAGGACTAGAGGGAGGACAAGCGAACTCAAGTAGACAGAACAAAAAAGACCAGTACAACAAGACCAATGTAGAGGAGGACCAGAGACTGGAGTGCCAAGACTACAGACATCAGATCAAGGAGGACCAAGGGTCCAGAGGCAAAAGAACTAGGTCCAGGAAGACCAAACCAGAAAGGACAAGGGCTAGCAGGAGCTGGTGACCCTTGATTAGAAGGACCAGAAAATATTACAGGACTAAAAAGTCTAGGTCCAATGGGACCAAGATCATAAAGTGCATGAGTGTCAGACTCTGGAGTAGCGAATCCTAAATCAGGGTGACAAGAACTACATAAATCAGGAGGACCCACAACATAGAAACTAGGAGGTTCAGTGCAAAAGGGATGAGGAAAATCAGACCCAATAAGGCCGTCATTAGGAGGACAGATATAGAGGGACCCATGGTCAGATGGAAAAGAACAAGATAGATTTGGCAAACCGGGGGTGGGGGGGGCGGTCGGAAGGTCTTGAAGGAGTAGGATGGGGCAGGGGGACCAAAGACTAGGAGGGCAAGGGAAACCAAGGCCAGTGGAACTAACATCACAAGACATAATGGAAGCAGAGTGCATGGGGCACGGATCAGAAGGATTAGGAACAGGTAAAGGAGGGGACTAGATAACCCAGGGGAGCCACACCAGGAGGACAGATGGATGAGAATTAGGGCAAAGAGGATGGAAAGTTCCAGGAATGAGAGCATGTGAAACAGGATACTCAGGATCCAAACGATTAGGGGCAGGAGTACATGAAAATGATGACCAGTCAAACCAGGACAAGGAAGTACAGAGCCAGGAAGTTTTTTGATCAGTATGAATTGAAAGTCAAGGAACATCAGAACAAGCAAAGGCTAGGATGATCTTTACCAGGACAAGTTACTGCAGAGCCATGAGGTGAGCATGAGGACAAGGGCCAGAAGAGTCAGGGCCAGATTGAAGAGGGCTAAGAAGATCAGGACCCGAAGGGCAATGGCCCGCATGTCCAGGATACTAGTATAAGAAGGAAAGGAATTAGGATGACCAAGAGGGGCAAAACCAAAGGCACTCAGAAGACAAGAGCAACATTATTTGGTAAGCTAAAAAGATCATGATCAGGAGCACTATTGACAGGGCTAAGAGGGTTGCAATGCTCAGGACCTAGGGGACCAAGGATCCCATGACCAAGTGGGGTAGAGCAAGTATTATAAGTAGCAGGACCGGGGTGAGGAAGATCTAGGCCAATCAGCATCTGGAAGACCAAGTGGAATGGATAATAGTAGGCAGGAGAACTAGGATCAAAATTACCTGGCTGAGGAGGACCTGAACAAGTAGAACCTTGATCAAGAAGACCTTGATAAATGGCTGCAGTACCAGTAGGACTACATGGACAAGGAACAGATCCAGAAGAACAAGGACAACACAAGCCAGGAGGACAAAGACTATGAGTTCCAGGACACAAGAAGCAAGATGGACCAAGACCTGCAGTACCAGGGCTAGGGGTTGATGGTGAGGACAACCACAAAAAAGTGACTAGGACAAAGAGAACCAAAAAGGAACAAGGTAACATGACCAAGACTGGGGGAACAAGCAAGGCCCATGATGGCCAAAAGGCAAAGTATGACAAGGAGGACCACGACAACCACAAACAAGGAAACGAAGATAGCAGATGGGTCAGATCCAGGCGAACTTCATCCAGAGGATCACAAACTATAAGGAACAGAAGGAGGACCATGAAGATTAGACCAAAGGGGATCAGGGCCTTGACTAACAGGAGCAGGGGGACAGGGTTAGGAGCAAAAGGAGGATGATGAGGATCAGGACCAAGGACATTAGGACCAGGATGATCACAGCCTGGAGGTTCAGGCCACAGGGATAGGAACAGGATGGCCAGAAAGAATAACAACAGAATGGTAAGGGCCAGGAGGACCATGGTGAGTTTGTGTAACAGCACAAAGACAAACAGCAGGAAGGCCTGGGCCAAGAGGATCAGGACCAGATCCAGGAAGACTATATCTGGCCATTAGGACCGAGCCAGAATAAGCAAGGACGACAAGAGAGTAAACACCAAGAATAACAGGAGGACCACAGCCAGGAGCAGAAGGACCAGAGCAAGGAATATTAGAATGATCAGCATCAATAGGACTAGGCTAGATACAGGCCTAGTTGTGCCAGGTGGACCATGAAGATAAGACCAAGGTCCGGATTTCCAAGTGGAGCTGAACAACCAGGAACTGAGTGTGGCAGTACCAGAGTAAGGAAGATCATGAGCACCAGAGCAGCCAGAGTCAGGAAGACTAGAGGTACAGACCTGGTTGTCTAAGATTACCAGGACCAAAGTGGTTAGGCTCTGATTGACTGAAATAAAGAGAACCATGACCAAGAGGGCCAGACTATTGAGTCCAGTACTAGAAGGATCATGAGGACATGGATGATCTAAAGCAGGAAGACATGAGCTAAGCAGGCCAGGTCTACGAGGGCCAAGACACAAGAGGCCAGGTGGACCGATGGGACCAGCAGGACCTGGCGTTCATGTACTGGGAATCAAATGACCAGGGTGAGACGGATCAGAAGGAACAACTTAAGTGGCTGAGGGTCAAGAGGATCAGGAAAGAAATGAAGAGCTAGCACAAGAGGGGGGGTGAAAGGAACAGGATGGCCATAAGGACCAAAAACAAGAAGAGTAGGAATATAATGATCAAAACAAAAGGATCAGAAACAAAGGGATCAAGTCTGGTAAGTACGAAATCAGGTAGAGAATATAAACTGTGAGGACCAAGACTAGGAAGACCATTGCTACACAAACCAGACTGAGAGTGAGAAAGTCTAGGAGAGCAGGACCTGAAGTACAAAGAGGAGATAACCAGCCAACGAGAGCTGAGAGGACAAGAACTAAGTGGATCAGGGCCATTGGATCAGTGGAACCACAACCAAGGGGAAAAGGAAACTCAGTCATAAATGGCCAAGTATCAGGACCTGGCATACCAGGACAAGCAGGATCAGGAGAAGTAGGAAAAGGAGAACCAGGAATAGGAAGGCCAGGAAAATATATGTACCTTGGAAGTCTGCAGAGACCACACACGTATAGAGAGCAACAGTACAACAGCAACTGATGTGAGATATACATTTGTAATAATGAGCAGTTGTAGAAATAAGGGGCAGAGAAGACATGAACTCACCTGAACATCTGCATTGGGGAAATAATGTGGCATATGGGGCTAAAATAAACAAATCTTTGCCATACTTCAAAGTCACCAAAAGTGGCCCAAGCTGGCACATTTTACTTATATTTACTTATAGTCGAAGTAACGCCAAAGTAGCACGATGTGCTGCTACGCCCTTTTTTGCATTGAGGGGATGTCCTAAAGGTGGCATATGGGAATTGCCATGCAACCACAAATAGTTTTGTGGCATAAAGCCCTATCTACATACATTTGTATGACATGGTTTTTTTTACCAAAAATGTACACATCCTTAAAGCAGGTACAAAGTGAGAGAAACATTGCTTATGTGCTGCACTGTACAGCACACATGCAAAGTATGAAAGATTTAAAGTTAGTCTATGTATAGTGTTTTGCTCAGTGACCTTGTGCTTTATCTGCTTGTGGTGATCATGGGCCACCTTCATGACTTGATATTTCCTGATTGCACCCATGTGAGTACTTTGGCTCAAGGCCAAGATTTACAATGGTTATGCATCAGGTTTGCATATTTTTTTTTATGCATTCCCAACGCAAAATCTCTTTGGTAATGGTTATGCATCAGGTTTGCATATTATTTTTTATGCATTCCCAACACAAAATCTCTTTGGTAATTTTCAAACCAACGCAAATTGGTATTTGCATTGATTTGTAAGGAAAAGTAATGCAATCCAGCGTGAAACACTGCTTTGCATCACTTAGCGTGAAGGGGGCATAACAGGGGTATTCCCTTTCAACCATCCATGCTTTTTGATGCAAACCCCAATCTACTAACATTAGTAGACTGGGTTTTGCGCCCTAAAATAACTTGCTGGAAAGCAGATGGCAAAATGAGAAACGTATTCACTTCTGCTTCATTTTCTAAATGTATTTGTGTGCTGCACTGTGCAGCTCACATACAAAGTAGGAACAGTTTCACAAAATGCCTAGTCATAGTATTGTGACTGGAAGGGCACCCTTCCACTACAAAACCTTTGCTAGCTCACGCACACACCCTTGCACTATGGCGCAAAAAAACTGGGCATGGAATTTGGCAGCAAAATTCTGCAAGGGGGCTAGGGAGAGATGAGAAGAGTACCATATCTCTCTCGCAAAGGCGCTCTCCGGCTCACTTCTTGTCACGCAACACAGCCCTTAACCTTTGGGTGCTGCACTTTGCAAATCTGAACCTACATTTTTTTAAATAAACCAAATTGGAATAAAATCCACTCTTTTCAAGACATTTATACACAGTACAAAGAAGAGAGACGGGAGTAAATGTGATAAGAAATTATTACAGATCCTGAAAAAGTGTGGTTCATGCAAAAATGTAATATATCGTGTTATGGTACACCTAGCTTTGCATGTACTACTTATGTGGGCTAATGACGTGAAAGCAAGAGACCAACTAGGTTCAGGCGCAGCCTGTGCAGTTAAGAGCGGTGGGGCGGGTGGGGACTCGACAGACGACGAAGGAAAAATAAATAAATAATGAATTTGCCCTCGTCGTCGTCTGTCGAGTTCCCCCTCAACCCACCCCACAGACGCACCGCTCTTACCTGCACTGGGCGTTCCTGACTAATTTGCGCTTTTTCTTCCAGTATGCGAAATATTTTGAATATGGTATTTTTGTGTGTTCATCCACATACACAGAATCCTTTTGCTGTAAATATGCCTTTGACGTTTTTTTTAATATGTAGTAAGTAATAAATAAATCAGACTGAAATTAAGAATTTGGGACATGTATTGTGGATCAGTCACAAATTCTGATTCGGACTATTGACACGCGTAATTTTTTTTAATATGCCTTTATGAATTACACGACGACTTGAAAGAAAGCACGTAGCTCGTAGGAGTGCGATTAATTGTTTTTGATCATTTCCTTCATGTCACAGTAACCAGCTTGCTTCTTCCTCGTTCACCACGTGGCGTCTCCTGGGATCGCGCGCCCCACAGCCTTTAAGTTAGCATCATTATGATAAATGAGGTAGCACAAAACGATCCTCCAAGGACGTAGCAGGTCTCCTGAAATGCACTAAAAACAAAGTGTAATTGCCCATTAAGGAATTTATAGGTGCTGAGCACCTGAGGCTTATTTAATCCAAAACATGTTTGGCTATTTACAGACCTATTAACATCTCCACGTTAAGTGTTTGGAAGTCGTGATGCCACCGATAACATTAGAATATTTTCATGCTCTGGTGAAGGAACAAAAGAAGTCTGAAATGATAAAAGAAAGAAGGAAATATATATTTGGCGAATAAATCACAACAATAAAGAGAGGTTGGCACAAGAATGAAAAGAGGAGGGTAATGCTGGAAAAGGGCATTGGGAGCGAAGAAGAAATAATATTGTCCAGGGAACAAACAGGACTAAGGTGCGGCCAAAGAAGGGAAGGAAATCAACCCAGGAAAGATGCTGTATTGATGTGAAGCGGGAATACAATAAGAAAGGGAGGAAAATCAAGGGCAATAGTGGATGAAAGAGGGAGGAAGAAATGAATGACGATCATTTTTTGAAAAAATGAAATAAAAGGGTAGCAAACAAAAAGCAGAAGGGAAATGAAGCAATCAGAACCTTTACTTCACCAGATCATTCTAAACTTTTTAATATTTAGCACGCTAATTCAGTGAATTTGCCATTGTTATGAACTTGAAAATAAAAAATGACGCCCACTATTGCGTTTTAAGTAGAGCAAGTGAACTATTAGGTGCAGAGCCGCACATTTATCACTACAGTGCAGTATAAATGAAATGCTAAAACACTGCTTTCTGTCTCAATGACGTGATGCTATGTTATGATGACTTGAAAGGTGAAAACAACTCTTCTAATTGATAGGAGCTCTATGAAATATGATTTTCACTGAGTGCTTGGATTTAACCCCTTATATTCTAGGTCTTGTTGAAAACTTTTCTTTTACATTTTTACACATGACAAAGAAGCAAGGTATACACTATGATCTGCCCGACATCCTTGCCCGCCAGCCACCCATTTCCTCCCGCCATATTACTATGGCGGTGGGGACCGCGGCGGACGGAAACACCGTCCCCCGCTTTTCCGCCCCGGTCGCCTTGCTATTTGGAATAACTTTAGCGCCGATTGATGAATCTGCGCGAAATGTGCCAAATTTTTGGCCAGCTCCGGTCCGCTCCTATCCTGAAAGTTTCACGAAGATTGGTCAAGCGGGGGCCGAGAAAAAACGGACTGCTCAAACTGCTGAACGGAATTACTCCAAATTTGGCAAAGAGGTAGTCCTTGGTTCAGACTCGTGCCTTTTGCTTATTTGGTGTAAATCCGTTTAGTAGTTCCTGAGAAAATGACAGTTAAAGTCATTTATATATATATGGGTGCGGTGATCCGCTTATATATCCGCATACCCTAAGCGTAGCCTGCACGCACCCTGCCATGCAGGAGCTGTATGCTCATTGGCTGTCAACAGTGAAAATCAGGAAGTTTTGGCAGCCGAGGCACAGGAAAACCAAAACAAACGCCGCAAAATGCAAAAAGGGGGCAGGGAAGACACACCCTGACCCCTTAGGCCTGCTCAGGGGGTCCTCCAAGTACCGCCTAGCCGAAAAAAATTATTACTTTTTTTTTAAAAAACGTAGGATGCTCATAGCATCCGTGCATCCTAGCGGTATAAAAAAAACAAGAAACGCGGTCTCCCGCAGTAAATATTTGAATTTGCCCCAGGGGGCCAAATCCTGAGGGTATTATTAAAAACAAAAGTGTGGGGGGGTCCCAATCCCCCCCACACTCCCCCGGGGACCGCCACCTCCCCGGGGCTCTAATTTAAAATATGCAGAGGGGCTCACGGGGCCCCCCGCAGCCCCGGGAACTCTCACCCCGGAGCTTCTATCAAATGCGTGGGGGGCACTCAGGCCCCCCCAGCCCCGGGGACCACCGTTCCCCCAAGGCTCTAATTTAAAATATGCCGGGGCTCACGGGTACCCCGCAGCCCTGGGGACTGCCACCCTCCGGGGCTTTTAACAAATGGGTGGGGGGCACTCAGGCCCCCCCAGCCCCGGGGACCGCCACCCCCGGGGCCTCCTAAAAATGTGGGAGGGGCCACGCGGCACCCCTCCTGGAGCCCGGGGACCACCACTCCCAGGGCTCTAATTTAATATATGCGGGGTACTCATGGGCCCCCTCGCAGCCCCGGGGACTGCCACTTCCGGGGCTCTAATTTAAAATATGCGGGGGCTCACGGGTACCCCGCAGCCCCGGGGACTGCCACCCTCTGGGGCTTCTAACAAATGGGTGGGGGGCTCACAGGCCCCCCTAGCGCCGGGAACCGCCACCCCTGGGGCCTCCTAAAAATGTGGGAGGGGGCCACGAAGCCCACCTCCTGGTGCCCTCAATGCTGTTTGCAATGACAGGGCGGGAGCCTCGGTGCTCCCAGCCTGCCATTGCAACCTGCTTTGCTTCATTGAAGCTAGAGCAGGAAAACCTGCTCTTGCTTCAATGAAGCAAAGCAGATTGCTTTTCCTTATGGGGAGCAGAATGTTAGCTGCTCCCCATATGGAAAAGCAATGTCGGCTCCCGAAGGAGGCGGGGAGCCGGCAGGACCGTGGGGGTATTGGGGAACCCCCATGGTCCCCAACGGTGAGGGCCAGCCCCAGGGGATGTAGTCCCCGGAGCTACCAGTGGCCTGGGAGGGGGGCCACGCGCCCCCCCTCCCCATTAAAAAAAACCAAAAACGTCTGGCCTCGGGGGATGGGTTCCCCGGGGCCTTGAAGTGGCCTGAGGATCCCCCTTCCATAAAAAATAATGAGGTAATTGGCCATGCCCTGGGGGATGGGGTCCCGGGGGCCTGGAAATGGCCATGAGAGGGGGGCCATGCGGCCCCCTTCCCATAAAAAAGTTAAAAAATTATATTTGGGGGTCAGGCTCTGGGGGATGGTGTCCCCACGGTCCAAAAAAAATAAAACGGAAGGGGGTCCCAAAAAAAAGATGTGATCGTCCCTAGGCTCCGCCCCCTTCTTGCACCACTCTGCAAACGCGCCCCTTGGTGTGTTTGCAGAGGGGGAATGAACTCCTCTTGAATACTGGGGGTCCCTGGGGGCCAACTAGCCCACCAGGAACCTCCAGTATGTGCCAGGGGGCTGCGTTGCAGAGAGGTGTTCTGAGGACACGCACATTTTTACACCTCTCCACAACGCAGCTCTGTTGCGCTTTCTGGAGGTACCTGGTGGGCTACTTGGTTGCCAGGGGGCCTCAGGATTCAAGGGGGCTTAATCCCCCAACTTAAAACGCACAAAAGGGCGCGTTTGCACAGTGGTGAAGGTAAGGGGCAGGGCCTGAGGTGATATGTGTGCAAACACGCCCTGTGGCACGTTTTAAGTTGGGGAATTAATTCCTCTTCAATCCAGAGGTCCCCTGGGGGCCAACTAGCCCACCAGGTACCTCCACTAAGCGCCAGGGAGCTGCGTTACAGAGTGTTGTAAGAAGGGGCGTGGCCTCTGAACACCTCTCTGCAACGCAGCTCCCTGGTGCATACTGGAGGTACTTGGGCTAGTTGGCTGCCAGGGGACCTCAGGATTCAAGGGGACTTAATCCCCCAACTTAAAACATGCCACGGGGCGCGTTTGCACAGTGGTGAAGGTAGGGTGCTGGGCCTAAGATGATATGTGTGCAAACACGCCCTGTGGCGTGTTTTAAGTTGGGGAATTAATTCCTCTTCAATCCAGAGGTCCCCTAGGAGCCAACTAGCCCACCAGGTACCTCCAGTAAGCGCCACGGAGCTGTGTTGCAGAGTGTTGTAAAAGGGGGCATGGCGTTTGGTCCAAAAAAAATTGGAAGTCTGTGCTTGATTAATTTATGAGTTGTATGAATTTGAACCTATTGAACTAACCACAAAACCCAATTGCAAACGATTGATTTTTATATCAGATTGATGAAAATTATTAGAACATATGGACAGTATTTACCATTTTATAACTAAACGTTTTAACCTGCTTTTTCTAAGATTTTAATTAATCAAACAAATAAAAATAAAAATTGAAATTTGAAATTCTTTGATGGTAGTCAGATTTTTAATCACAATTATGAAAATGTAACTTTTAAAAAGCTAAACAGGTAAAGCTGCCCATGAGGGATTCATTCAAAGAAATTTTATTCTTGAAAAATTTTGTATATCTTCTATAAAGTGACAACATATGACACTACAAAATAAATCAATCAAACCTTACAGGATTCATTCAGTAAACAAATTACAGTGAACGGTTGTATCAAAATAATCTTATTTGTAATAATTTGTACAAGATAGGGGGTCAAAAGCAAACCGTCTCACTTACATTGATAACAGAGATTAGAAATGAATCAAGAATGGAAGTATACTAGGCATCAATCTATAAATACCCATCTTAATATAATCAGAAATTGAGTCGATCCCAGGCATAGGATTCAAGACTCAAATTATTACATTTAACAGTAACTAAAAGGAACGATGGGTTATATGTTGACGTTTCAGTCTCAATGAGACGTTTCATTCAATGAGACCATCTTCAGGACACAGAAGGCAGCTGTAGCTATTTAAGTTTATCACCCAAGCCCACAAGGCTATATTGGGTCTCCCAAAGTCATTGATATACTTTTAGAAAGCTGTCATTTTTTTTGTCCAAACCCTTTGGTGCCGGCAGCCTGTTCCAGGCTCGCATGACTTTGTGTGAGTGACAGTCGACCTTTGTATATTCCTCCCTGACAGCCATACAGTAGAGATACAAGGGGCATATTTACAAGGTGGTGCAGAGCAGCACAGCAAGTTACTTTGCTGCTTTGCCCTGCGTCTCAGGGAAAGGGAAAGAATGCACCATATGTATCCAATGCAGTGCATTCCTGTCCTTTCACCCTGCCCTAGGACCGTTTCAGCAGTCTAGCACCAGCACAGGCACCCTTGCACCACGGTGCAAGGGTGCCTGTGTTAGAGGCAGGATTGTTTTTGTGCAGGAAGGTGCACCTTCCTGCACAAAAACAATCCATAGAGGCATTTCCTTCTTTCTATGTGTGCTTCAGAATGCAGTACACATAGAAAAATGAACAACGAGGAGGAAGAAACATATTTTTCCTTGTTACACCTCAGCTGGGGAGATGTAAAATTTTGACATATTCCCAGGTTTACAAGTTCCTATAAATCTGGGAATGCATCAAAAACCATAGGAATTGTGTGGTAACAACACCTGCAACTCCCATGGAATCCCTCCCTTCCCCAGAGTAAGGCAATGCAGCGATTTGCACTATGTTGCATTACTCCATATTTGTGAAGCCATGCAAAGGCATGCAAATTAGCTTTACGTGGCTTCAAAAGTATGACTACGTTATTTGTGTTATGCATGTACTCCATTTCGGTGTGCAAGCATTATGCAAGCTCCTTGTAAACATGTCCCTAGGTGTGCCTGAATAGGCCGTCAGTAGAAGGATGGGGTGGAGCAGTGCTCAGCCCCAATTAGACATCAATAGGATAGGCCCTGCTCACACAAAGAACTTCACACTTGCCTTTTGTGCCTGCAACAAGGATGGAGCTAGAGAAGGAAAGCAGGAAATTTCAGGCACATCTGTTGGTGGTGGGGTGAGGGGAGCCTCCAGAAGTCTCTGTCACACCAAAAAAGGCACCATAAAAATGGGACCCTCAGACACACTTTTCGGTACACTCCTCGACCTATGGCTACTACAGAAGAAGAACGACTTGCTGGTCTGCTGTTTGAGGCTTGCCCTGCTTGCTAAGATGGAGGACTGGACCCTTCATCCCATGCAGCAGGGACTCCAAGGACTAGCTGACGGGCATCCTGCTATTGCTATAGGGATATAACAAGCTCTAGAGGCCTTCCTGCATCTACCCAGCTGACCTGATGCCTTGACCTGAAACTGGACCTGCTTGAGCTCTGCTCGCCTCTGCTAGTTCCCCAACCCCAAGAAATACCTTTCCGTTTCCTGGACCAGTGGCTGGCATCAGAGTGCACTACACTACAAGGAAAAGTAGAAATCCTGTAGTTCTGGACTCTTCGCACCAGACTTAGGGAAGGTAAATGTTACAGCAGGACTACCTGGTGCCTGTATCCAGCGCACTCCCATTGCAAACAGACTGAAAATGTGACTTTCCCCCAGTCTAGCATGACCACATGACCGCAAAAGCAATTTGTGCTTTTAGGTGCTATGTCTACCTAAACATTTAAAATGACAAAACTTTGGTTCTACAGATTTGATTTTTGTTATTAGTATCTCTGTTAATTAATTAAATGTGTAATTTTTTCTAAATTAGTTTGGGAATTTTCTTGTGTTGTTTCTTCACTTTATTACTGTTTGTGTGCTTCATAGATACTTTACTCTCTTGGTAATGTATCATTCAATAAACACATCTCTAGAACAGTTTTGAATTATTTGAGGATGGTTTGAATGACACAGTTTCAAAAGGTATACCTGCAGCCAATAGAACTATGTAAACATGCTAGATCAAAATATGTGGAATGGCAGGCTAAATTCTGCAGCATACAAAAATCTAAATATGTGACATATTATGAGTGTAGAGCTACTTCATGGGCCACATTTTGTGTCTTTTTATTCAAACTAGTATACCATTTAAGCATTCTTAGGGATCTGTGCAAAACATGCATCAATGCCTTTGAAAATACCGGAAATATTAATCAGATAGCATATATGTTTTTTTGCAATAAAAGTCTTACGATGAAAGGTGCATTCATTTTACTCAGACGTCCAAGCCAGTTTTATAACTGTCTCTTGAATCTCAGTGTGGGGTTTGCGTTAAGAGTGTGAATTTGATTATTTGAGATACTTAAGGCCTGTTTTAGAGTTTGAAGTAGGGGTACTCAATCACAAACGTGAGGGATAGTACATCCGTCTTATTACAGGTGTATATTATCCGAATGCACTCGTAATATGCGATCACATCTGCCAAATACTGAATCAACTTCTCAATAATTATACTGCACAATTTCAAAGTTAATGCAAGTGACAAATTGTAGCATGATACAACGACATACTGACAATCTATGGGAAGTCACAGAAATGGAAAAGTGGGTGTTCCGTGCTGAGTGACAGTTTCATTAGACACTCAACAGGCTTATGGTTGGATCGCTATGCAATATTCATGTATAAAGGGCATCCAGGTGGTGGTGCCTTAAAGGTCAGGAAAATTGCTCCACTAATTCACAATTTAGGCTTCTATTTCTACTACTGAATTTGATGCTGACATTTTTTACAAAGCCAGTAGGCTGGTATTTCTTTAAAGCAGGTCTTAGGTATATGTTAGCTACAAGAGAAGTTATTGTATTTCTAGGAACTAGTGTCTCCTGGTGCACACACCATTAAAGATCCATATGGAATGGGTGGGCTTTTGTGGCCTTATGTTTTTCTGCAATCTCAGTAGTTTCTGAGTCGATTGGGAAGGTTTTCCCATACAAAATTCCCAACACACTATCTAGAACACAATCACTTGTTCAATGATATTTCATGACTCCACTTGAAAGAGTGGTCGCCCCTTCAGGGGTGAAGATCATCAGCTATGCTGATGATACTCAGCTGGTGGTGGGCCTCACTCAGTTGGCGGAACAACCTGAGGTGTTACACGACTGCCTTGCCAATGTTTATCGTTGGATGTCTATCTCCGCCCTAAAGCTTAATGGAGGTAAAACCGAGCTGATGCTCCTGGGCAATTCCAGTCCCTCCATTATTGCGAGTTGTTGGCCCCGGTCTCTTGGTGACCCACCATCCCCCAAGAAGGAGATCAAGTCCCTGGGAGTATGGTTGGAAGAAGATCTGTCCTTCAGGACCCATGCCAGGAAAACCGCAGGGGTTTGCTTTGGTCTGCTGAGATCAGCCCGAAAGGTGTTACCACTGCTTCCTGATCCAGCAAGGAAGCTGTTGATACGTGGCCTAATTCTATCGAGGCTCGATTATGGGAATGCCTTGTTTCTCGGTGCTCCCGAAGCAACCTTTAAAATCCTCCAACAGGTGCAAAACGCAGCTGCAAGAGTCCTTATGGATGTTCCCAGAAGGCAGTCTGCTGCTCCGGCCCTCAAAGCGCTTCATTGGCTCCCCGTGAAGGAGCGGGTGAAATTTAAAGCGCTATGTACAGCCCACAAAATTCTGCATGGCAAAGGTCCTCCCATCCTTGCCAACATGGCCCGCCCTTACAAACCCCCACGTCTGCTGCGCTCGGACCAAAAACATCTTTTGCAGTCAGCGAGAGTAAGGAGAGCCCGTTCTGGGGGCAGGCGTTTCTCTGTGCAGGTGGCGTCTCTTTGGAACTCTTTGCCCCTCAAGATTCGCTCAGAGCCCAAGATCCTACCATTTAGGAAACTTCTTAAGACCTACCTGTTTCCACAGTAGTGATTAGCTGAGTCTCTCCTTCTGGTCTGTTGCGCCGGGATGCCCCCGGGTAAGCTGAGCGCATTATAAATTTCATATTATTATTATTATTATGGACCGTGTTGGGCAAACCTAGAATATAATCTTCAACAGGTGATAAAAAGAGAACACAGCTACTGAGTGAACAGAAATGGGTGTACAGACTCAAAAGTCACATATCAGGACTCAATAATGATATTCTCTGGAATATGTTGAACAGATAGGGAGCACTAAGGATAGGTCCTTCCCATATTGAATGGCTAAGGGAGATATTCATCATTTTTTAGGAACCAGTCTGCTATTCTTGGTTCTCACACTCATACATATGAATTCCCCACCCCTAACCCCTATGCTTATGTTTTGGTTAATACCAAAAAGCAAGGAGGTCTCCTTACAGGTCCAATTAGGGACAAGGAGAGGTAAACATACAACAGAACAAGTCCCTATATTTCCAAGATGGAAGAAAAGCTTTTTATGCATCCACTAATTACTCATTAATGCCACATTCACATATACGGAAAACTTATTGAGAAAATTAAATAAAATCAATTCAATCTTAAGAAAATTGTACAATTTATTCCATACAATACAATATTTTGCACAAAGAAAAAGTGCCATACAATAAAGTTAAAAATATGTCAATCCACACGAAGAACAATAAATACAAGTTGTCGACGCAGCGTTTCGGTATTTGTGTTAACACCTTCATCAGGACAAAATTCTTATTAAAAACTGGAGTTATTTAAACCCCTGTTTTCAATTTGAGGTTTTTATCGTTTCTTCTTCTTATGGTTAGGTGCTTCTGCTAATTTGAGTTAATCTGGTTACACTTTACACTGATTCATTTTAAATATCTGCATCAAGTGTATTATACACCTGTTTCGCTATATAAATATGGATTGCGAGAATCTGCAAGTTGTGTCAGGAGCAAAGCACTATTAAATGCAGATTTTCAACATTTAGCTTGGACCTGTCCGAAGGTCGAGGAATTCTGGATGCAGGTCACACGGAGTCTGACGGAGATGGTGGGGACACCTGTGGCATGTACTCCACAAATGTTTTTATTGGGGATTGTTTCCACTATACGTGCTACTGCTAGGAGATTGGTGGCTGTGACGCTGCTGTTGGCTAAGCGAAGGGTTGCTATCCGTTGGGTTGGCAGGTCTGTGCTGACACATAAGCAATGGCTGCAGGACATGATGTACTGCCGGGACCAACTTACTTGCTACGCTGATGAACTACCCAGCACCTCTAAGCTTCATGACATATGTAGCCCATTGACATCTTATTTGCTCACCATGAATGTTGACTGATGTCCTTTTTTGTATCTTGCTATTCTGCTAATTGTAATGTGATCACACTTATGTCTAGATTTGTGACACCGACCATTGCCGATTGATGTACACTGCTACTCTAACTACTTATAACTTGTAGCCCACAAATATACCAATGTCTTTGTTATTTGGTTGTATATGGACTGAAAATTGCAGACATAAAATATATAAAAAAACATTCTTTGATGTTCACTACTTCAGATGCTTTGCAAATATATGTTATAGCTATGATACTACTACTCCAGAAGAGAGTGGCCACATTATACCCCTTGAGGCATGTCTCATCTTGAGCTGTGGTACTTTGGGAAAGCCTTTCCATTCCTTAAATAGGAGTATCTATGAATTTTAATATTTTAAACAATTATTGAAATATTTAGAAGTTCCACCCTGCTTTCTAATGTGTTAGAAGAGGCATAGTACATGATCCTGAGAAGGCTGGAAAAAGGTGAGCTATTTTCCACTCTCTGTTGATAAATCATCCTAGAGTGGGATATTTACAAGGAGTCTAAAGTCCTCCAATTTTAAGTTTTTCACTTAGAATTGGGACATACCATGTGAAATTAGTACTTAACACATGTGTTTCAGTTTTGTCAGGGCCAATATAAATATTAATATGTTTGAACATCCAAATCTGTCAGTGGGTAACATCAGGGTTTGATAATTATTGAACTACTCAGAATTCTGATCTCATGCAAATTCCTGTCTAGGCAGAGCTCAGGATTATCTACCAAGCTCGGAGTCATGGCATCTATATGATTTCTACGGCATTTCTGTCTTGTGGTTTGCTCCAGTCAAAACTCCTTCCAACATGATTTTCCCTTAGTTGCACCTTGAGGATTGCCGTCTCCTCTCATGATACCTATGTTCTGATTATTGCTGTGGTGAAGGGCTTTCTTTGGGGTAGCAGGTTACCCCGTTAAATACCGAACTTATTTGGAACAGGGCTAGTAAGATCTCATCTAGTGAGCCATGTCTGGGTTCTTATTTTGAACACTTTTAGCATCCCTGTGGGGTTTTCCCCTCAAGCCTATGGAAAACGCTGTTGCCCGCACACTTTATACAACCCAGCCCTGCAAGCAAGCTGTCTTGGAAACCTTCCTCTTATTGCAAAGTTTTGAGAGGGCCCTCTTACAGCCTCAGCAGTGTTAAACACTTCTAACTGAACTATGCAGTTTAGTAAATATTGTAAAAACTCTTGTCAAATGTGCCAGAGGAGGCTAATAGCAGCAATTGGGGTAAAGCTCCAGTTGTGGTGTAAATGCTACCAGATTTAATTTCAAAACAAAGTTTAGCTTGATATTTGTGCCTGAACCAAAGATCTCAGCTTTCAAGAAGCTATGCAAAAAGAGTGGTGTCCCCCCATGTATCTATGAAAAGAATGTCGAACATTGTAAGGTTATGACATACTAGAGATATGACCTTAATCAGGGTGAAAGACTCAGGATCTTAATGAGCTAGAGAGACTCAGGCTAACCAAATCCAAGGCCAAAAATGCAGATTCATGTTCAAATACCACCTTGGACTTTGAATTAAAGAAACTGCAAATATAAGTTTGTGCTTGAAGAACAAAGGTGGGTAAACACACAAACACATCTGGAGTAGAATGACAAAAAAATGAAGCAAAAGGAAAGGCTGGCTTTAAAAAAATGAATAATGAAGAGTGAATAAAGCAGTTTGAAAATGAGGCCTGAGTATGACTCAATAGCTCATCAGAAGATCGCACAGTAGAAGCAAGAAGATCTAACAAGACAAATGAGATTATTTATCATGTCTGGGAGAATTTGTGCTCAACCCCTGGCAGCTATGTCACATAAAACATGTATTTGTAAAGTGCACTTATCACCCGTGGGTCTCAAGGCGCTGACTAACAGATGTTTATTGTTACCCAACTCAATGGTACTCATTTTATCGATCTCAGACTGATGAAAGGCTGAGTGGACCCGGCAAGATTTAAACCTGTGACCATGAGGTCAAACACAGGCCCTTGCAGAGGATGCATTACTCCATTAAGCTAGCAGACCCGAAAAGCAGCAGCCATGTGTGTGTGTGTTTGTGTGTGGGTGTGTGCATGTGTGTGTGTACAGAACTCAACAAAATACAGTTCTCAAAGCAATTTAGAACAATTGAGAGAAACTTAATGAGCAAAAAGTCATCAAGAGCATCAAAATATGCTACAGGGAAAAAGATATATAAATTGTTAAAATCTTAAAGCAAAATCTTCAAGGAAAAGTAACCTGCCAATCAAATGTTACTGGCTACTGTGGCATATTCCCCAAATGCTTTTTGTAGCATATTTAGCATATTTAGTTTTACTACTTTTTTACTACTCACATACCATTCACTAACCTATCTGTGGAGAACTATGCCCCGCCTGCGAAGATCTTTGCACATCTACGTCTATGTTAGCATAGTCTGGAACACAGGAGGGTGGCTCAAAAACTATAAATATTTACTACTAAAGTGGATGGGTTTTGGGGGAAGTAAAGAGGGTCTAATGGAGGACTAGGGAAGGGTTCAGGGAGGGACATGCACCCACCCACAAAAGAGTAGGCCCATTCTTATTCTCAATTGCACTTCTTAAGTTGCAGAACCAAAAAGCACCACAAACAATAATAAATGTACTCAAGCTCAGACCTTGAGTATGTTCACTACCACAAATGGCCAACCATCGGTACTCTAAAACCCTCCCATGAAAATAATGTAGACAGGGACTTAAAATAACACCCAACAGGAAATAATGTTGCAATACATTCATTTATTTCACTTCTTAAAAAGTATTAAAGTAATTAAATTATTAAAAGTAATAAATATATATACATATATATGTATACATACATACATTTATGTATGTATGTATATAAATATAAAGTATTACATTTATTCAAAATATTTTAATACATTTTATTCATTTAAAAATAAATCCACTTTTTAAAATAAATCAATGTAAATTAATTTAGTATATCATTTCAAATATGTTTAATACATTGTACATACATATATACATTTTAATTTAAGTGTTTTTTAAAATAGATAATTTAAGAACTTAATTTAATGTAATATATTTAAATTAAGTTTAATACTTTTTTGACCTTTTCCTTTATTTTATTACTAAGACATCTATATCCCATGGCAGAGACCTCCACCTATATGTGAAAAGTTACCAGTAGCAAGTTGAACCTTGAAAGTTAGTCTCCACCCTTTGATTTCAGGAGATGAAGACATGTAACTCTACACTTTGTAGTAAATTGACACTCATAAATAGTGGTTAAACCAAGTGAGTCATCATAGTCATGGTTTTTACCTTTTGACTAAGGTCCTGTTTTAGAGATTGGAGGAAGGACTACTCTGTCACAAATGTAAACGGATATCCAGACTGCCTTATTACAACTGCCAAAGGATATAATGCTCTTGTAATAAGGCAGATGAGATGAGATATCTGTTATGTTTGTGATGGAGTAACCTGACTAGTAAACTTAAAATAAGGCCATAAGTATTTTTTTAAGGAAGTTGAAATCTTCCAAATGAGCAAGGTCCAGCACTCTGACTGGCAAATGTCACTTGAAGTCAGAAACCTTAAGCTCTCACCGAAGCTAGTGATTTTCCTGTGCTAACATCTCTGTGCAGGACAAACCTGGATTTCATTGCTGGCAAGATAGCTTAGTGAGTCAGATAGATGTGCTGCCTCACCCCAGTCCAAAGTTTGACATTCAAACTTAGTCACTTTTTTGGCCGGCAGGCAAGGCTGTAAGCTGGAGCTGGTCCAGGCTCCACAAGCCTGGATTCTTTTGCTGTGAGGTCCAGCTCAACTAGTTTTCAGTGTGGCAAAAAAATCCAAGCAAATCAAAACTGGATTTCCTACCTGTCTTGGGTGTGACCTCCCTGTTCACACTTCAGCACCCTCTCCCCATTTGCTGGAGTAAGAAAAACATGACTAGGGCTCATCTTTTTTTTAACGTTCTTTCTACTCTGTTATGCAGCCCTCAGCTCCTCACAATAGACTTGTAAGAACGGAGTCTCTTTCCTACCAGGACTCCTGTAGGGTCCAGTCGTCAGTGGTAAACTAAGCCTAATTAAGCTTAGAAGGGCTTTTGCTTTTTGATTCGTTGATGCAGATAACAAGAGACCAACAACTTAAACTAATTCTTCCACACAATGACAAAATTATTATCAAATAAACACTTTTTTGTTGTCCCACTTTTTAACTGAGCCTCACATGATGGAGCCTGCCCAGGGCTATTAACACAGATGAAATTGACAAACCGTACATCAAGAGTGAGAAAATGGGCCCAGAGAAGCCTAATCCATTACAGATTTTCTAGATTTCATTTCTATACCGGGGGCTAACATTATGCATAAACCTTCATTATGCCACTCCTCAGCAGCCCCTTTAAAGAACACCAATTCAACAACAATCCAGAATTGGAATCAAAAGAAACAACAAAAGTCTCTTGCATGGAATGTTCTGCCTCTTTAAAAAGTTGCTCCTGAATGATAAGTACCTCAACAGATTACTCTATTTGTTTGTATATAATTCATTTGTTTAGTTTGAAGCTTTGTTTTTGAAGAGTTGTTTAACTCGATAGTTATTTAAATTAGTTGCTTGAATGAATGTGAATTATACTGCATATTTAAAAAATTCGATATTTTTAAAAGTTATTATTTTGGTGTTGTTTGTTCGTTTGGGGTTAAGAGAAGTTAGTTAAGTATTTTTTAGCAAGGTGTTAGGTTTGCATGCTGCACTTTAGATTCAAATACCTTTTGAAGTCTTTGGGATGCGCTCGAGCGTATTGTTGAGGATTTTTATTAGGTAAAGTGAGATGTGAACACACGCGCTTGTGCTGCTCTCACGTCAGCAAGGAAATACGATTGGATTGGCTCTCGTGATCTTGCGACATCACGGGAGCCACCTTAGATTGGGCATTACGTGTATTCAGCAATGGATTTCATGGCAAAGGAGATTGCTAGGTAACAGTTTAGCTCTGTTTTATTCGGTGACAGCTGACAATCGGTCAGATCAGTGTGTTGTGTTTGGAGAAAGTAGGAGGCAGGTTAGAGTTTATTAAAGGATTAAAGAGAATTTTTTAAAGAAAATTAGGAAAATGTGTTTAGAAGAAAATGTTGTTGTGTCTCAGGTACAAGTTATAGAGGGGAGAGTGAGTGAAGAGAACCTTAGAAGGCTCATTCAGAATGAAGTAAAGTCTGCTATGAGGGAAATAGTAGAAATAGTAATGGATAAGAAGAGAAAGGGGTGTAGATCAGATGAGGATTTCTGGTCTTGCTCAGATGAGCAGATGCCCAATGGAAGTAAGAGAAAGATGAAGACTAAGCATAATGAAAAGAGTATGAAGGATGGTTTTAACACCATCACAAAGAGTGGTGTCCTTGGCGGTACAAAAGGAAGAGGGGTCCATGGTGGCACAAAGAATAAGTCTGATGATGAGGATCAGATGGATTAATAGGACCATGATGGGTCTCAAAGATATTTTGATGAATATGTCTTTGACATGGATCAAGTTGGTGACTTGAATGATGATTTGAAAGATGAAGGGGCGGATTGTAGCAAGACTGTTATTAGAGATCCCTTAGGGGGTGAAATGTTTAATCCGTTTGAGTTACGACAGCCCAGAAGTGCTGATTGGTGGCCTTTGGACCATGTTAGCAAATTCATTATTAAATGGATAATGAAGCCATTAGAGAGGGAGGTTAGAAGTATTTTAAAAGCAGTATTTTCTAGGCCTCAAATTGAGAACAAGGTTTGTCCGAGCCTGGATTATATATTATATTAAATAAATTGGGAAGAGACCCATGCAAGGGGCTTGAGCAATCTCTTAAGCAGTGCCAGGACAAGTTGCTTGATACATTAGGTCTTTTGGCAAAAATTATGGATATGGCGGAAGAGGCTCATATAAATGGTGGGCAAGTTTATTTTGAATTGCTTAGAGGATGGAGTCAGAGAGCGATGGCATTTTTAGGTAATGCAAATGCTAGTTTATTAGCAGAGCGGAGGAAGTCAGTATTGATGAAGATTAACCCTAAGCTTGGGGAAATGGCTGAGAAAGAGACTAGTAAAGATGCTAAAGGTTTGTTATTCCGAGAAGGAATGGTGAAAGGGTTAGGAAAGCATGCTGTGACATTTACAGCCTTGGATAAGGCACAAAATAGTATGAGGAAAGTGTTTGACGGGATATTTGGCAGGGCCGGCAGAAGGGGATCTTATGTCGGTTGTAGGTTCCAAAGATACCAGTACAATTTCTTACAGCCAGGTGCAGGAAGAGGTTTTCATGGCTCCTCAGGATTCTTTCCACGATGCGGAAGATTTGGTAGAACAAGGAGTGGTTCTCGTGGAAGAGGGCAAACGTCATCTGGTTTAAGAGGTGAGTATGGAGATTTGTATTGGTTCTTACCAAAAAGGGGTAAGAGATCATTTAAGGTTTTTTCTGGAGGAATGGAGAAAGATCACAAGAGATCTTTGGGTTTTGGATACTGTCAAAGGATACAAGTTAGTTCTTTCTCAAGAAAAGTTGGATATAGCAGACAAGGAGATAGAAGATATGTTGCAAAAAGGTACAATCTGTTTAGTAGAAGAGGAAGAGAGAGGTTTCGTAAACACTTTCTGGCAGATGCATCAAAGTAAATACCGGGAGCAAATGGGCAGATTCTCAGAATCTGCACCTTTGCTCCCGGTATTTTTGCATTTGGGATGCATCATCCCAAATGCAAAAATCGCAATTTAAGGAATCTCTAAATTGAGATTCCTTAAATTGCGATTGCATTTAAGGAATACCCAAATTGAGATTCCTTAAATGCAATGCATGAAAGTAAAAAAAATAGCGAATTCGCTAATAGGGGGAGCAAATTACCATGAAGTTGAACTTCATGGTAATTTGCTAAAACTTTGAAAAAAGCACTTTTGTGCATTTTTCAAAGTTTCATGTTGCGCACACACATGCCCTTAGAGCATGTGTGTGTGCAACATATGTGCATAGATCAATTTCAGGGGTGCAACAGGGTTTCATTTTGACACCCTTGAAATTGCATGAGCAATTTGCGAATTCCTACTGGTACTCGCTAATTGCTCATGCAATCTCCAATACATTCCTAAGGGCCTGTAGGCCCATAGGAATGAATGGGACAGCATTCCTTAATTGCGAGTAGCAATTTGCGAGTAGCAATTAAGGAATGTTAAGGAATCACTATTTTAATAGCGATTCCTACATCCATAGGCTTTTGCTATTCCTAAATAGCGATTCCTTAAAAATCGCTATTTAGGAATAGCAAAAGGCTACGTTGATGCATCTGCCAGTTTGTTTTACGTGGAAAAAAAGGAGGAAGGTAGAGACGGGTTATAAATTTAAGGATTTTGAATCAGAATTTGGTTTATAGACATTTCAAGATGGAAGCTATCCATCTTTTAAGAGACATATTGCAAAAATAAGGTTGGATGGTAAAGTTGGACTAGAAGGCCGCATATTTCACTATTCCAATGAAGACAGACCGTCAGAGATTTTTACAATTCAGTTGGAGAGAGAGATTTTACCAATTTGTTTGTCTTCCTTTTGGCCTTTTTTCGGCACCGTGGTGTTTTACAAAGGTGATGAAGATTGTCATGACTTACTTAGGAGAGAGAGGTTTCAGATTGATTGTCTACCTGGACGACATTTTGATTATGTCTCAGGAGAAGTAGGTTTTGTTGAGTTAGTTACAGGTTGCTAACAAACTTCTGGAAAATTGGTTTTTATTATCAACAGGGAAAAGTCTGTGTTGGTCGCTTCTCAAAGCATGCAGTTCTTAGGTTTCAGAATAGATTCGAAGGAGGAAATTCTGAGTTTACCAGCGAAGAAAATGAATATGATAAAAAAAGGAGGTTGTTTGTGTTTTGCGAAGGGAAACCTTGTCTTTAAGGGACTTGGCAAGAGTATTAGGTTTGTTTTCTTCATCTATCCAGGCGATTTGTCCGGATCCTTTTCATTATCGTGCCTTACAGAGAGTGAATGAAGTTGCTTTGAGAAGAAGTTTATGGTATGGAGACTAAGTGAAATTGGATTTGAAAGCGAAGGAGGAATTAGAATCGTCGTTGAACAATTTGGATGCTTGGAATGGAAGGGCTACTTTTGGTGGTGTACTGGATTTTGTTTTGGAAACTGATGCAAGTGGCTCTGGTTGGCGAGCATGGATGGGAGAGATGCAAACAGGAGGTGTTTGTTCGGATTTAGAGAGGTAGTTTCACATAAATTGCCTGTAAGAATGAACAGAGATTGGGTCCTTTAGAGGTCGATTATTTTGCAACAAGGTTGACTTGCCAGAAAGCGAGGTATTATAGTTGGTCGCTGGATCCGGATGCAGAAGCAATGGATGCTTTTCAGCAGAGTTCGTCAGTAGTGAAGGGGTATGCTTTTCCTCCTTTTGCAATGATTCAGAGGGTTCTTCTGATGGTAAGGAAGGAGAGATGTCAGTTGATCCTAGTGACTCCCTTCTGGGTTTCGAAGATATGGTTGTCAGGAATCTTGGAGTTGGCATGCATGGTTCCCCTATTGATACCGACACTGGTAGGTTTGCTGAAGAACGAGATAGGAGAGGAGCTTCCTCTGGTTTTAGAAGGGGTCATGAACCTTCTTCTTTTGAAGGTATCAGGAGTTCCGAGGACTTTTGCAAGGGGCTGCAGGATTACTTGAGGAGTCATGGGCCCCAGGAACAAGGAGATGGTATAAGGGAGTTTGGAGATTATGGGAAGGTTGGTGCTTGGATAGTGGTCTGGATTCCATGGAAGCGCCTGTGGTAGAAGTGGTTAATTTTTTGGTAGAGTATTTTGAGAAGGGATTAAGTTATAGGACAATTAATTTTTAAAGATCTGTGATTTCAGCAGGTCATTCGGTGGTTGGTGGAAAGTCTGTTGGTAGTAATGTTTTTGTTTGTAAGGTTTTGAAGAGAATGCGTATTAGTAGACCTCCTAAATCTAGGTATGAAGTATTATGGGTTGTGAATTTAGTTTTAAATCTTATTAGGGGCTGGCCTTCGAACAAGTATTTGTCAAATAAGTTGAATTCAGCGAAGTTGGCATCACTGTTATGTTTGATTTCTTGTAAAAGAGTCTCAGATGTCAAAGGTCTAGAGGTACGTAATAATGTTTTTGGTCCGGATGGTGTTTTCTTTGAAATAAGTAAAAGGACTAAGACCACGATTAGTTTGTTTTTTATCCAAAGTTCAGGGAGTGTGGTAATCTTTGCGTAGTTGACTGCCTAAACGAGTATGAGTGTAGGATGGAGGAGAAGAGAGGTAATAGTGTGCACCAGTTATTGATTTTGTATGTAAAGCAATTTGGTGTGGGAAGTACTTTAACAATTTCAAGATGGGTTACATTTGCTATAAAGGGAAGCCAGAGTGAATATGGAGGAGTTTAAAGCTCATTCTGTTTGAGGTGAAATGGCAAGTAAGGTATGTTGGTCTGGAGTAAGTTTGGAATGGATTGTGAGGGCGGCAGACTGGTCTAACGTGGGAACTTTTGCAAGCCACTACTTTAGACCAATCGAGCATATGTCAGATGTTGTGTTGGAGGGCTTTCAACAGGCATGATGCTAGCCTCCTGTCTTGCAATGAAATGGCGATTCTCAGATTAACATGACAAGAGAATCTGAATTTCATTAAAGACACTAAGGCTAACATTATCCCGCCCACCACTCCCTAAGAGTGTTAGGTTTTTGGGTGGTTAACATAAAAAAGGAAAAAATGGAAAATGTGTTTGATGTTCAGAGTTAAGATTATAACATTGTAGTTTATTTAAGTTTGGTTTAAGGTTAAAAGATTTTTAGAGAGAATAATTTAGATTTTTGGTTTGCAGATGCTCAAATATAACATCAGAATTAGAGGATAATCAAGATGAAGAAGAAGGAGTTTTTTTCTTCACAGATTCCCATTTTAAAGAGGCAGAACGTTCCGTCCCAGAGACTTTTGTTGTTTCTTTTGATTCCAATTCTGGATTGTTGTTGAATTGGTGTTCTTTAAAGGGCCTGCTGAGAGTGGCATAAAAAAGGGTTTATGTATGATGTTGGCCTCTGTGTCTTTAATGAAATCCAGATTCTCTTGTTATGTTAATCTGAGAATCGCCATTGCCACTTGCTATGCAAATGATTTCCACATTTTTAGATTATTTTTAAATGCTTTCATCCCTAAAATCTGGCATGGATCTAGCATGCATAGCATTAAATAGTATTCCGGAGTTGGAGCACACCACTGACCTCTACCGCCGTATCGCCCCACTGCATCATGGTCTGTGCAGTTCAAGTATTTTCAGGAACGGTTCAAAGTTCAATTTTCAAAGTATTTCACCTCAATCGGTGCAAGAAAGTACTTGTATTTAGAGCATCTCTAGACACGAGCCTAGCTCGTTTTTCGGGATTGATTCCCTCATCAGTAGAGATAGTTTTGGGGTTGCAGAGCAGGTCGCCAAACACCCGTCACGGGCCTCGTTGCCCCTCTGGCGCGCAGGTGCATCTCCAACAAGCTTGTCAGCTATTATGGCTACAGGGAACCATCAAAAGGGGATTCCGGAGTTGGGAGCACACCACTGACCTCTTCCGCCGTATCGCCCCACTGCATCATGGTCTGTGCAGTTCAAGTATTTTCAGGAACGGTTCAAAGTTCAATTTTCAAAGTATTTCACCTCAATCAGTGCAAGTAAGTACGACGTGTATTTAAATCATCTCTAGACACGAGCCTAGCTCGTGTTTCGGGATTGATTTCCTCATCAGTAGAGATAGTTTCGGGGTTGCAGAGCAGGTCGGCAAACACCCGTCCCGGCCTCGTTGCCCCTCTGGCGCGCAGGTGCATCTCCAGCAAGCTCGTCAGCTATTATGGCTACAGGGCACCATCAAAAGGGGATTCCGGAGTTGGGAGCACACCACTGACCTCTTCCGCCGTATCGCCCCACTGCATCATGGTCTGTGCAGTTCAAGTATTTTCAGGAACGGTTCAAAGTTCAATTTTCAAAGTATTTCACCTCAATCAGTGCAAGTAAGTACTTGTATTTAGATCATCTCTAGACACGAGCCTAGCTCGTGTTTTGGGATTGATTCTCTCATCAGTAGAGATAGTTTTGGGGTTGCAGAGCAGGTCGCCAAACACCCGTCACGGGCCTCATTGCCCCTCTGGCGCGCAGGTGCATCTCCAACAAGCTCGTCAGCTATTATGGCTACAGGGAGCCATCAAAAGGGGATTCCGGAGTTGGGAGCACACCACTGACCTCTTCCGGCGTATCGTCCCACTGCATCATGGTCTGTGCAGTTAAAGTATTTTCAGGAACGGTTAAAAGTTCAATTTTCAAAGTATTTCACCTCAATCGGTGCAAGTAAGTACTTGTATTTAGATCATCTCTAGACACGAGCCTAGTTTAATGAATCCAACCTGAAATCAGACAACAATTTCACTGGATCCCTGATTTTGATAAAATAGTGTTTTTCAATTATGCCTTATTTTTCTCTGACAGTTGATATAAAAGTGTAAAATCCACTAGTCCAAAGTGATTGGTAAGTTTGGCTCTTCCCTTGATTGGCTTTTGTATTCTTCAACTCAATACATTTTAGAATGGAGCTTCTCTAAATGTAATTCCTCTGCAAACTTTGTGATTTAAAATAAAACAACGGTGCAGGGTCAGAGAACTTCTCATCGTATTTGAAAGAAAATCAAGAAAAAGAATTTGCAAAATTTCACTTCAAGCAGGTATGGTGGAAAATGTATTCACAGAAGTGTTTATTTTTGTGGGAATTGACTCTTATGAACAACATTTTGTGAAAATTAAGACATTTTCCGCTGCACAATGGGGTTAAAAATGTGTATATATCACAAGGTTCTCCGGAGGGAGTTTTTGTGAGCACAGGAGATAAGAAAAAGAAGCAAGTTGAACCTTGAACAATGTCTGTCCCAGTTTCTTTGAATGTAAGGGGGCATTAACTAATGACTTCCTCCTTTTCTGATTTCCTTCCCAAAAGTTTGAGGAAATACAGTGCAAGAAAGCAAGAGATACTTCACTCTCCACACTACCACAGTCCCCCATAGCCTCTCCAGAGATACATCTGATTTATGTGTGGTAGTCACATATGATGTAATACTGACAACAGCTGGCCACTCAGCATTACGTCGAAAATTAGACCATATTACGCTATTTACACTGTACAGTATTAAGTGAATAGTTTGAATGGAACCTGTGTCTACAGTCATGAAAATCATGCAACTTAGTTTCATTCTGTCTTGAAACACCAAAGCACAATGTTAGAAACGGAATTATCCATGAAGACTATTCATGACCAGTGCATCAAGTTTTTGTCAGAGGTCCTCCATAAACCATAACACATATAAAATTGCTTCCAAATCAAGACATAATAACAAGTAATTTTATTCTTGGTTATAATCATAAACTTTTAATTTATGACATTGCATGTAGTTGGTGAGCTATTCATTTTATATAGTTGCATTATCCTTAGTAATGATTCTACACCATGAGCTTGCACGATATTACTCTTGAGCCCTTCTATGCCTGTCTGTCTTTTTTTCATGTGGACCTCATTGGAGTTCCAAATCATGAATACAATAAATACTGAATTGAATCTAATTTAAGTACAATTTTAATGTGTGTGCTATAATGGTCAGATTGTCTTAATCATCTACTTGTTTCAAGGAAAAATTCCCTCAGAACAATCATTGTAAATACTATTCTTTTTAAGCTGAATGTATCCTAAAATATTGACATCTAAACAAGGGAGTTTAACTTTCCAAATTAACAGAAGAGCAAATGAATCATTTCACTAACAATCTAAACATTTTTCAATAACTTACTTATGCAAAATGCTTGAGATTACGGGTAATTGAGATTTTATATAGTTTAGAATCCTATTCTAGTAACACAACCACAGTATGAACCGACAGAATGTGAGTGGTTGTTGTTCACAAAACATGCCAGTTTTTGCCCCACTTTGTTTGTCTGACTTGGGTCCTCACATACAAAATGGATGCAGGAATGTTATGAATTTCTGAATTGAGAATAATTTCCACAAAATAAATTAAATTATGTGATTTTCTAATGCATGTTTAAAGCTGATATCTGGCTGGTGGGTCATGACCATTCTGAAAAATACCACATGCATTAGGATATTTAGGAGCACACTGACTTTTCAGATCAGAAGTAATCAGGTTAGAATGACTGAGGTCAAAGGGATAAGATTTGCTATCGGGGTAGGTTCAGATAGGGTAAATATATAATTAGTTGTGTTTCAGAACAGTTTAACATAAGCAGCATCCAACATCCAAGGTGGATTGTTTTTAGGGAGTGAGAGATTCATGGCTGGAAGTGAGGAGTGAAGATTGGGAACAAGACGAAAATTGTTGGCACACCCACAGATGGATGACAGAAGAACCTGAATGTGGCGATGATGACATAAGAGAGGTTAGTATGAATAGCAGTGGACCAGGACTTGGCGGGACAACAGTGAACAGTGTTAGTGCCCGTCTGATATTGATCCCCTTGGTAAATTGTCACTTACGACATTTCCAATCTAGATCTGAGGCCTTTCATCATGTTAATGCCCTAATGAAGTTCAATGCAACAGATTCTCCCACAAAACAGTGATGTGGTGTACTAGATTGTTTGGGTTTATTATTATGTATTTACTTTGGTCAAGGTAAACCATATAAAAGATGTAAAGAAACACATACATTTATCTCTAAAGAAATTAAACAAATCTGCTCAGCAATATTATTGATAAGACTGAGACTTTAGGTAATCATTTACATTAGATTTAGAGGCATTGAATATGAATACTCGATAGCACATCATGCTTGTTATCTGAAATAGAACCATGACTGAATTAAATTCAAATAGACCAAAAGCAAAATATAATGGATCAAAAGTCAGACCATCTTAGCAAAATAGGTATGATGCAGATTGTAGCCTTACCTTTCATTAATTGCACCAGTGGTGAATTGCGTGTGTGTGTGTAGGCATGTGGTGCAGAAAGGCAGTGAAGTACTGTACAAGGTACCAGGCAAACACAGTGTTGTGATACGATTGCATGGGTAGCTGGCTTGTAGGAGTGAAAGGGAAGTGAACTGCAAATGCAGCATAATGTAGTATTTTTTGCAGAGGTGTGTCTTCATCTGTTTCCTCAATTGGAGCAGAATTGAACAATCCTGAAAAATACGGGGGAGGGGCGCTGGTACAGATCCAGGGTGCAAAAACAGAGAGATACCTTTACCTTGGTTTATTTCTCTTTTGAGCATCTTCTTTTTTGAATCACTATCCAAATGAATTTAACATTCAAAGTGGTCTTATTTTCAAATGTAACTTTTTGTAAGCGCTAAATTGTCACAATGGGCTCACATAACTAGAAAAACAAGATTTATATGCTTTCATCAGCTGTGTTTCCCCCAAAATTAGATTGAAAACCTGAACCTGGTCAGATTTTTAGAGCTCAGTCTGCAGCTGGCAGTTTATACTCATGCTATGAATGATCAGAACTACCAGATACATTTAAGCATATGCGTTACTTGACCAATCACCATCAAACTTCCAAATATGAGGCATTGTGAAAAGAAAAAATATTGTTATCCATATTGCTTGAGGTACAGACAAGTGACAAATGGCTGAAAAGGCTCTAAAATGGTGGCTACGTCGGAAGTGTACCTCGCCAGTTTTTCTCACTTACGCCACCATACAACACTCTAATCAGCCTGTCAAATGTGCTGAAGGTCAGTGCCAAAAACGTCTTTGAAAAAGACTGCGCTGCATATATCCTGACACGTGACAGAGGAATGAGCTGTCACACCAAGAAGGCACCAGAAATCTTAAAATGGCAGACGCTCCTCAAACGCCGCAGCCGAAGTGGAAATGAATGTATTTAGCGGAAGCGGCTCACCCTGCACCTCCGCGATATCATTTCCAGGCGCCGTCGACAATCCACCACCGATAACCACGGTCCAGAGGACCGGACAGCTAAGGAGGAACCTGGAGCGGCTCCCGTCTGGTCGCGCTCGGATGGAGCTTCCCCGATCCGCGGCCATCCTCCTCGGCGCCGTAACCACGCCCCCCCACCATCAAACTTCCATATGAATGACAATTGCCCTTTTCCACAGACCTAAATCTTTGAAATACAATATATGATCCTCATAGAATTAATTTGACTGTTGAGAAGCAATATGCCAAACACATGTCCAGTGATACAGAAAATGCCTAACAGTATCAACGTGTCTGAGTCAAACTCCTTCCTACCACAACTCTGACTAGAGCTTGTCAATATGAGTTTTCAAAGATCACTGAAACCAGTCGGTTCCTTTCTATGGACTCCACTAATCACTTGGATTGTATTCCTGGCCATCTCTTATGTACATTTTCTGGAACTCCTCACCATTCTCTGTCTTGTAAAGAGCCTTGAACAAGCCAGGCGGTATAACTGGTACCGAATAAAGCAAATAAATAAATGGATAAATACATTCACAAAGTAAATGATCAAAATAGGATAATTGAGAAATATTGAACACTTTGGTATTTGTATAAGGGCCCTGGAATACAACATATCAATGTGGAAGCATGATTTATTCCTTACGTTGAAGGTGTAGATTTTCTCAAATCCCCCCTAAATTTCACTAGTGCCCCTACTACCCCAAATATATGAATGCAAAGATGATCAAACTGCCATCAGTGTAGCATAGGTGCCCAAGGATTTCATCTTCACCCCAATCCTTACTGATTCACTTTATCAAAGGAAGTGGAAGCGTCTATAAATACATAGGCCCTGATTATGGGTTGGGCGGTACTGGGGTAATGGTTAAATCGCATGCAATCTTACTGCTACCATGTGTTAAATCCAGCCCTGTACCTTCCAATGAGGAGTTAAACCTGGTTGAATAGGGCCTTACTATGTGGAACCAATGTTTCTGATCGTAAAAGTATACCGAATTCTCAATACCCTCGGGTTTAACGCATGCATTTACAATCTGCTATGAACAGGTGGTCAATGTATGTGGGCACCGCTGGGTGGATTGGAAGGTGAGGGAGGTGTGAGTCAGTAAAAAAAAAAAGCATTCTATTCTCCACCTGTCAGAAAAAGGGAAATGTGTCTTGGCTACTGCTGAAGCTAAAACCTCAAGCTATTTTTCTGGCTGTAAATTGGGTCTGGTTCTCACACACTCGGAAAAATCGGATGTGAAAACCCCTCCCAAATCAGAATCGGGTGGAATGAAATACCATGCAATGGTTTCACTGTGTCTGACTCGAAATCAAGGAAATAATAGGGAAGTTGGCCTGATGAAGTCACAGTATGTTAACGCAGTGGTGAACATGCTGTAAGAGCCTTCCGGAAGGAACCCAGCTGAGGAGAGCAAGTGTCTTTTCTTTCACCCCCATTCCTGTATATTTCTGCGAATGGATTTAGTGAGCTCTTTCAGCCAAAATCGACTTGTTATTTAGTAAAGCAAAGTCATGTAATAAAAAGGTCCTTATACAGTGCTTTGCTCTGTAGAATACTCTGTCCAACCGCCTAGTAGTCCAATACTTTGACAGGTTTCCTCAACATGTCATCATTTAATAACAGTGTTGAACCGTTCTGTATTTGCATAGCTACACATACGTATTCCAATTCCTAAAGTGCGCACATACATCTAGAAAGTGATACCTTTCTTTTCATTCATGTCTCAGTCAGAGGATTCTTCGCATGGTGGACAATCCACTTTAGTGGGCAAACCACATATTTTTCACTCTTTTGTTAAGAGGGAAACTATATTTTTTTCATGCTAAAACCGTTGTCTCTTTTCCCAATATGTTTGGTGTTTTCCCCTTTCTTTTTTGCCCCATAAAGGCTTTTATGCCACATGTTTTCCAAAAGGTGCAGGTCGTTCATAATTTGAATACCATCGGGGCCTAATTTATGAGGCCGTGCGTCACTTTTACGCTGCCGGTGCGTCACTTTTTGTGACGCATCGGCGGCGTAAAACATGCCTCCTGTTGCGCACTATTTACAGAGTGACGCATCTAAGCAGATGCGTCACTTTGTAAACCCCTGCGCTACATTATACCTGCGTCAGGTATAATGTATGCAGAGGGGACGTTCCCCCGCAAAAAGCCTGGTAATAGTGACGCAGTGAAATCTATGAGATTTCACTGCGTCACTTTTAGGACGCTGTTGCGTCAAAATCTTGCGCCTGCCTCACAGCAGGCATAAGACTGACACAAGCACTTTCACATGGGGCTTTCCCCATGAAAAAGGACGCATTGCTGGAGTTGCGTCACTTTTGTGACACACTCCAGCAATGCGTCACTTTTGCGCTTACAGATACATCAGAAATATTGACGTATCTGTAATTCCTTGCGCAATGATGCGTCATATTGTAAATATGACGCATCATTGGGGTCGCAAGGAGGTCGCAATGAAAAGTGACGCATCGCTGTTTTCTCGCAGCGATGCGTCACTTTTCATAAATGAGGCCCATGAGCAAACTGAACTGACCTTTGAGTTTATATCTTTATTTTAAAGATTCACATGTTTAGTGAAACCTTTTGTGTCTTCATAAACTACACAAGCTCGTTTTTACTTTTAATAGAGAAGCTATTTTAGTTTCACTCTGTTTCCGTGTGGGTTTTGTTGTGGTGAATATCTGTTGGCTGGAGTTGTTTTCCTTCAGATTTTGACACATTTCACTGCAAAGTATTCTATAAAATCAGCACCCTCTGGGATCATTAAAACTCACCTGGGATGACGTGACTGGATTTTTGGCTGTGTGCAAGTGATAAAAAGATGAGTTCTATGTTGTGCTTGAAAGCACCGGCAGAAGGAACCTTGATCTATTGGAGGATTTTCAATTTCCCTTGTGATCAATGCTGTTGTTGTGCTGAAGAATAAGAGAAGGAAGTGACATTTTCTATTCACGCCTTCCTCCAGGAGAAGCCTTTCTAAGTCTGAGAGAAGAATAACAATCTGACGAGGCATCTATTTCAATTCAGAGTCCTCAAAGAAATCTAAAAAAAAAAAGTTTAAAATATTCACACGATGGCAAGGCGTACCTAGTAATTTGATTGACAGCAATTAGCAGTCCGCAATTCTCGCACTTTGATACCGCCTGTCTTACTCCTGCCTCTGTACAGGCCAATGCGTTTGGGGGTTTCTTGCTTTGCTCTGACATTCCGCCTTCAGACCCTCTTCTCTCCAGTGTCAAACTAGATGCAGAGCAGACCTTGTTTGGCTCTTTTCTCCAATACTGATGCAGATGGCTTCGTCATTGCGGAATGTAGGACTGTATCTAACGCTTTTACTCTGTCTCCGATGCCAAAGTGACATCAAACCCTGCTCGCTGCAATCCTAAACTAGCACAGAGCTGGTCTTTCCTCTGACACCGCTGCAGAGACACATCCCGTTACTTGTTGTTGTCTGTAGAGCTGAGGTTTTTCATGGCTTTAACTCTGGCCCTGAACCTTTCTGTGTCTCTCAGAAGCTGGCGTGGTAAGTAAGCCTGTCACCATCAGGCCTAGACTTCACCTCAAACTTAGCCAGGGAAAAATGTCCCAAGAGTCCCCACAGTGAAGAAGGCCGCAACTGCAACAGGCAAAGGGGCCATGGTGGGATCATGGCAGCCCATCCTGCCTGAAAGCGGTCCCTGTGCCTGAAGTCTACCTGGGAAATGCTAGAACGGTCTTGAGCTCAAATGTCCACGGACTCGATAATTCTCGCTTCGGTGCCTGACCTAATCAGGGGTTCACACTCTGCAACTCTGGGCATTAAGCTTGCTTAATCTCCACAACGGCCCCCCGCGGCGGGATGCCTGGCTTTCACCTTGGGGATGCCCTGTAGGGGCTATCTCACAGGGAAAAGCCAGGACGGGTTCCCAAGGCAAGCACCTAGAAACCCCTGGGTGATAAGCGCTATATAAATCCAATATACAATACAATACAACGGCCACATGACTAATCCGGCCGTGGGTTTCACCAGTTTAGCAGCTGGCATTCGTCATATTTTGCCTCTTGCAGCCAGTGCTTGATTTGAGCCAGCAGTTCCCTGTGACTTTTCCCGTGAGCAAAAGAAGACAAAGAAAAAGGGAAAGAAGAAGAAAGAGAAAGACAGAAAACAGTCACAAAGGGACAAGCCAGGAACCCTGAAAGAGCGAGATAAAGGTATAGGGGATGTCTGGTAGTGAATTAAAGAGGCATAAAGTGGAATCCATACGACACAGCCTAGGTATTCACTGCACTGACATGTAATAGGCTTCCGAGCCCATTCTTTTAAAAATTAGGCACTGCTAACACTGCTGCTGCTCTCTTGTTCGTCCTTTAAATGAAGAGCTTTTATTGCATGGCCTAAACTAGCTCTGAAGCTGGATTTATTTAGGTCTCCCACATGTCAAATTGGCTATAAAGCCTCTTCTCTGCAATGATAAGCTGTCTGCAGAGCTGGTCTTCTTCATGTCTTTACTTCGACACTGTTGCAGATGCTGATAACTCTGCCTTTTTCAAACTTCAGAGCTCGCCTGTTCTCGGACAGTCTGGCTGTAGACTCTGCTCTCCGCCACATTGCACTAGCACAGAGGTGTTTTTCAAAGATCTTTGATCTGAAACTGCAGTATATAGTGATTTCCTTATTAGTTTTTGACTACAGGGCCTTGGATTTTTTTTATCTCTCCTCTCGTACTCTCACTGTGGAATAAAAAGCACAAGCACCCTGTTCTTTAAAGAAGCATTAGACATTGATTGAATGCAGTTTGTCTATAGGTATAAATGTCACAAATGTGGAAATAATTCAAGACTTGAAGTAAGTGACTTTTGAGAGAGTAGATCCCTGGGAAAATTTGCTGCTGCAAAGGCACCTGACACAGATGGGGTCCCAATTGACACATTTAAATCGTGTATTAATCTATGGGCGCCTATACTGACGCAAGTATGCAATGTGGCAGCTAGAGGTTATCAGCCTGATTCATCAAAGAGACGTTTTGCGAGTCTATAATAGCTATTCATAAGGAATGGCTATTACAGGCTCGCAAAACGGGATTCATGTAGGAATTGCAAAAAAAAAATGCGATTCCTACATATTCCTTATTTGCTATTAGCAAATTGCTAATCGCAAATAAGGAATAACTCTCCTTTCATTCCTATGGGCCAAAAGGCCCATAGGAATGAATGTGGAGTATTCCTTATTTGCGATTAGCAATTTGCTAATCGCAAATAAGATAGCGATTTAAAGGGTGCCAGGGGTGTCCAAAGGACACCCTGTAGCACCCCTTTAATGCAAATTTAAACAGGTGTTTGCCACACACATGTCCAAAGGACATGTGTGTGTCCAACATGCAACTTAGAAAAATGCTTTTAAAAGCATTTTTCTGAGTTTTCGCTATTTACCACGAGGTTTGACCTCGCGGTAAATAGCGGGCCGAAATTGCAAATTCGCTATTTAAAAATGGATGATGAATTGCATTTAAGGAATCTCAAATAGAGATTCCTTAAATGTAATTCTTCGCAAAATAGCGAAATCGCTATTACCGATTTTTGCATTTGGGATGATGAATCCCAAATGCAAAAATCGCACTCGCAAAGGGCCAGATTCTCAGAATCTGGCCCTTTGCGAGCACAATTCAGCTTGATGAATCAGGCTGTATGTGTCCACATCCTGAACCGAAAGCATTATAATCCCTATTTTTTTTTAATGAACAGGTGGACACAAGGTGCTATTGTCCAATATCAATACTTGATTCCTCTGTCAAGTTAATGAGTAGAGTCCTACTGGAAAGGTTGGAATCATGGGTGATAGACAATCAGATATTAACAGATGCACAATATGGCTTGAGAAGGGATGTGGGCACCATAGGACAATGTATCCAACTCCATCTTCTCACCAGCAAATACACCCTGGTAAAAGAGGGTCACATCTAGTTATGCTTTGCTGATTTGAGCATCACATCTGATCTGGTAAATCACGCCTAAGCTGTGGCAGACACTGGTTAAGATGGGGACCCCCATTGAATTTGTGAACTTTTTGTCACAGTTATATGCACATAGGTGTGCTAGGGGTCAAAGGGAGCAGTCACACCACAGTTTAAAATACCCAGAGGAGTTCGGCAAGGCTGCATCCTTGTTCCCCTGTTCTTCTCATTTGTAGATGAATTTGTTCAAAAAATGAATGTGGTCGCCAGTAGGTAGTTATAGTTAGGGCCATGTTTCAACAGGAAAAGCATTGTTTGAATTGTCAATAGCTTTGGGGCTGTTAGATGAATCTTCCTGAAATGTTCCCAAGCAAGTGTCATAGTGAGTCTTATTGTGCATGGAAAGACTTGGGGTGATCTGTCGAGTGCAGAGAAAAAGTGGTGCCAAAAAAGTACCTGTGAAAGTAGTAACAAAGAATCTACATATTGAATTTTGTGTAGCAGAATTGAGAAACAGAGAGAACATTTGCATATCACACAAAGAATGGATGGAAACACAGGTAAAAGAGGAAGTCTTAAATTAAGTTTGTTTGCATAATGATCCACAGAGGAGAGCATTTAAAATAAATTGTAGATAGAAAACTTCATGCTAAATAATCGGTTAGTGATTAAATTATTATTTAAGATGATAAAGTAATGACGAGTAATTCTACCACGTGAATAAAGGTGCCAATTATTGGATATTTGTCATGAGGGTCATTTGGGCATTTTCAAAACAAAAACCAGAATGAAGAGCATATATTGGTGATCAGAGAATGCATAGATTGTGACAACTCAAAGAAAGAGCAAATCACATTTGTCATATTAGAAGTACCAATATCCCTTTGGAAGAGACTGGGTATAGATGCAACTGTACCAGTTTTGGATAAATACATTGACACAAATACCTTATTGTTGTGTTAGATCATTTTTCTTTGTGGTCTGAAATCAAATTAGTCCATAAAGCAGACTCTGAGATGGTTGTTAGTTTTTTTGGATAAGAAATGTATAAGAGAAGGATTCTTCAACTATGTGATTAGTGATAAAGATACACACTTCATGACTGACATTTTCCAAAGATACCTAAAGATAAATGGAATTATTATTTGACTAGTTCAATTAATCATCCAGAATGTAAAGGTGCACTGGAAAGTTTTAATTGAGTAATCAAAGGTATTATACAACTGGTAAAATGCTTTTACTATGTGTTGGGAAAAGGAGATTATGTATATGTTACAGTCATTTGAAACACTCCAAGTGGTATAACTTATCACAGTCTGTTTTGAGATAATGAAGTGTAGAACCCCATTTCCAAAGATAAATTTGGTTTGGTGTCCAAGTCAAAAAAAGTGGAGTGGTTGGCAGAACTTCTGAGAAAAAACATTAAACATGCCCAATTTGCATGCAAAAGTAGGAAAAAATAATTCCAAAAATGTACAGATTAAAATTGGCAATCTAGTTAGAGTAAGACAGGAAGGTATGATAAAGAAAGGTGATTTCAATCAACCAATCAATCAATCAATCAATAAGTAGATTAGTAAAGCATTTCTTGTCACCAGTGAAGGTATACAGACGTTGGCAGGGTCAAGTTGATTAGACGGAAAGCCAAGTCTTCATGGACTTTTGGAACTCTGGACAGGATGGGGAGGTTCGTGGATGAAAGGGTTGCACATTTTATGTCTTCGCTGCTAGTTAGGAGAAGGATCAACCCCCACATCTGCTACGTTGGATATGGGGGGTGAGGGTTACTGAAAAAGATACAGAGCAGAGGTATCTGGTGGGTCCACAGTTGTGTGGGGCCTTGTATGCATGGGTCAGGAGCTTGAACTGGCAACTTTTCTAACCAGGGAGCCAGTAAAGATCCGTGAAGTAGGGGGTGATGTGGGTTCCTCTAGGGAGATCCAGAACGAGTCTGGGAGGGGCATTCTCTATGGTCTGTAGTCATCGTCGGAAGTGAGCTGCAATCCCTGCAGAGAGAGTGCTGCCATAGTCCAGCCGGCTGGAGATGAGGGCCTGGGTGATGGTGTGTCTTGAGCTTTGGGGTAGCCATTTGAATATCTTCTGAAGCATGCAGATGATGAAGAAGCAGGAGGAGATGGAGTTGACCTGAGTCATCATGGTCAGCTTGATGTCCAGAATAATACCTAGGTTACTAGCATGGTCAGTGGGAGTAGAAGTAGGTAGGAGTTCGGAAGGCCAACAGGATGCATCCCATGGTGAGCCTTTGTTTCCACAGATCAGTACCTCTGTCCATGTTGAGCATCAGGCAGTTCTCTATCATACAATTGGTGATATCTGTCATGCAGTTGTGGAACCATCCTTGGTGTTGGTGGTGTATTTGGGGAGGATACTTTGTGTGTCATCAGTGTACAATATGATGTTGAGTCCATAGGTTTTGGCAATGCTGGTCAGAGGTGTCATAGAAGTATTGAAGAATGTGGGGCTGAGCAAGGATCCTTGGGGAATTCCACAGATGATTTCCTTGGGTTCGGAGGTGAAGGGGGAAATGCATACTTTTTGCGTTCTGCCAGTGAGGAAAGGGGTGATCCATCTGAGTGTGGCTCCTTGGATGCCTATGTTGTGCAGCCATGTGAAGAGTGTGTGGAAGACTGTATTAAAAACAATAAGAGGTGTAAGAGGATCAGAGCCGCAGTTTCTCCTTAGTCAAGTAGGGCTTGGATATCATCGGTAGCTGTGATGAGTGATGTCTCAGTGCTGTGGTTGCTGTGGAATTCGAAATGAGAGGAGTCGTATAGGAAGTTAAGTTCCAAATGTGAGGAGAGTTGTTGATTGATGGAATTTTCAAATACTTTGTCCAGGAACGGGAGTAGGGAGATTAGCCGTTGGTTGTGAAGTACATTATGTGTAATTCTGGTTTTTTTTAGGAAAGGGAACGTCTGGCACTTTGGGCACTTATCATTATGTAGAAGAGGGGAGGGTAGTTATAACACTGTTACCAATAGATACCAAAGTAAAGATTAGTTTTTTGATGAGGATAATAATACGAATGATACAAATGTTTGCAGTAAACAATGTGAAATTATGCTAGATGAAAGTGGTGGAGTTATGTTTATATTGAGGCTTGTAAGCCAATGTGCATTCTGATTGGGTTTACATTGGGAGGTAACTTAGTATATCATAAGGGAAACAGGACAGTTGGGAAGAAAGTGACCTAACATTGGCATCCTCGGATGTGCCAAGGCTGTACTAAATAATGAAGAAGTTAAGTACAACCTGGTTCCTTTGAGTGTGTACTTAAGAATGATGTGAATAATAGCTGTTACTGTAGTTTCCCCCAACACCTTTCTATTAGACCCGTCAGCCTTTGTGTGGTCTACCCCAAACTTTTTGCTTTCCTCCTCCATTTTTCTGACCTCAATTCTGGTGGCCTTGGGACGCTGAGCACTTTACCACTGCTAACCAATGCTAAGGTGCATGTGCTGTCTCCTCTAAACATGGTAGAATTGGTTTATACCCGATTGGTCTACTTAATTTACTTATAAGTCACTAGTAAAGTGGTACAATTTGTACCCAGACCCTGTAAATAAAATTTTACGAGTGGGCCTGTAGCACTAAGTGTGCCACCCACTTAAGTAGCCCTTTAAACATGTCTCAGCCCTGCCATTGCAGAGACTGAGTTTGCAGTTTATACTGCCATTTAAAACTTGCACAATTATTATTTGCCAGGCCCAAACCTTCTGAACTAATATATAAGTCACCCCTATGTTAGGCCCTGGGGAGCCCAGAGGGCAGGGTGCAATTAAATTAAAAAGTAGGACCTACGTTTGAGTCTTACATGTACTGGTAGTAAAATAAACTCTTAACATTTGGCCTATCTCTCCCATAGAATAACATTGGTGTTGCCTATTACACTTTGTAAGCGTAATTTCCAAATGAGAAGAGACAACAAGTTCGTGTTTTGTGTTTCTGGAATTCTAAATGAAAATTCTAACTTATGGCAAAGTCAGATTTAACATTACAAATCAGAAAATGTCACTTTCAGAAAGTTCACATTTTCTTGCAATAGCCATTTGGTGCCTGCAGTTTGCCTGGGACACATGACTGGGTACAGTTTGCAGTTGGTATTTGTATATTTCTCCTAGGCAACCACACACAATGAGAGCTGAGGTGGGACTGGATGGGCCATCGGACACAGCCCCACTTATACTTGAATAGGTTGTGTCCTGACTTCACACAAAGGGCCTAACAATTTTATTGTGACTTCAGCCAGCTTGGAGCCAGGGCAAGGGAGGAAGAGAATTCCATGTACTTCAAAGACACTGTCTAGAAGCTTCTTTCACCCTTCTGAAACCAGGGCACCTGGGTATAAAAGAAAGACCTCACACAGCACCACTTCAGTACACTTCTGGACGTGTGGATACTCTGCCAAGAAGAATCACTGCTGTGCTACTAAAGAACTGCCACTCTGCTGGATTCTGCTTTGCAGTGCTGGCCTGATGCTGGCTGCCCTCTTGCCCGGGTGAGAAGGACTGGACCTGCATCTTTCGAACCCAGAGTGACTCCAAGGGCCAGTTGGCTGGCCTCCTTATCTGAAGCCTCAGGGACATACCAGGCTTCTAACAACCCAGCATCAGAAATTGGACTCTTGTCATCTGTGAGCCTACCCTGCTAAGCGATACCATCCTAGTCCAGGACCTTTGAAAGTGGGCTTAAGGTGCATTTCCAGCCTCTGTGGATCCAGCGGAACCAACACATCTCCACACTGCGTGGATTGGACCTGTTGCAAAGGCCGGCATTGCTGCGGCTGCCCATATTGCCTTCAGAACCACCGCTGCATGACGCATCCTCAGCTCAGGCCCTCACATCCCTCATCAATGGCAGCAAATACAACAATGCTGGACTCCGCATCCCAGCCTCATGGCCCTTCAGAACCCACGTATCACCCCGACTGAGCACCACATCCCTGGTGAGAGACTTCACATCGCAAGATCCATTGACGGGAATTTTTTGAATTCTACACAACGGGCCCTCACATTGCATCGTCACTATGCGTCTTGGAATTAAAGCATCACCTCTGCTGTGCAATGCATCTTCAATGCAGATCCATGCAGCACTCTGCAAACCAGGATTCAAGGTTCATTAATTCAGTGAACCTAACTGGGTCCCTGTAGCCAGCCCCCTTTCCATCGAGGTCGGCCTAAACTTTTGACTTTGTCCTGGTCTGGTGCAACCAGACATCCACAATTGACACTTTTCACTGCTTGGCACTATTTTTACTAAAAACATTACATTCAATTACTATTCCTAGAAATTAAATTTTTGTTGTTTTGACCTTATTTTATTTACAAAAATGTATTTGCTAACCCTCTTGTGGTCTCCTTTTCCGGTGTGTTCTCAATGTGTTTATGTTTAAAATACTTTACACATTGCCTCTAAGTTAAGCCTTACTGCTCTGTGCAAAGCTACCAGGGGGTAAATACAGGTTAATTTGTTGTTTGATTGTGTCCTACCCTGACAAGAATTGTGGTTGCTTTTTGACCTGGGCTCACACCCCAGTCAACCAAAACCCCAATTTCTTACATTTTCCCTAATAGGTCATATTAGTGGAAGGTGTTTAGAACGTACACAGCTTAATTAAAAATCACACTGGACATTAGAAAACAATGCTTCACACATCTGTCTGTTGGACCAGAAGCTGATTTTGTTTTTGAATTACAAATTAATTTCTTTCAAGTTTCTCCTAGGTTCAATAAATGTCACCCTATGTGTCTTTGGATTTATGCATACAAAAGAGCCAGATGGGTGCTCCATATATTGGAAGCTGTGTCATATTGGTGATATAACCTTAAATCTGTCGCTTTAAGGATACTATTTATATCAATTATAAAACCTAGGTGCATATTATCAAGGGGGTTTATCTCCGCTTTTTTGGCTTTAAAAGCCAAGAAAGCGGAGATAAAATTATCTCCCTATCACCTAGCTGTCGCTAACACCAGTTAGCGACAGCTAGTAGGAGATAGCGACCATCTTGGGCCCCGCTTTGCATGTCAGTGATATTTATCACTAATGACATGCAAAGTGGGCGTGCCAAGATGTTAGCGACTGGAAACAGTCGCTAACATCGCTATCTCCTATTACCAACTTTTGGAGATATTCGCGCTAAGTGCAAATATCTCCAAAAGCTAACACCTGCCCTGAGCAGTTCTTAGCCATGTTATCCAATGGGAGGTGGATAACATGGCTAAGAGCATTTGCACGGTACTGCATGAATATCGCTGACTTTTCAGCGATATTCATTCATTTCGGCCGATTTTTATCGCTTAGGAGATAAACCTTGATAATATCAAGGCTCCTAAGCAATAAAAATTGTCGCTACACGGCGCGAAAATTATTGTCGCTAAGCTAACCTAGCGATAATTATCGCTAGTTGTTGGTAATATGCCCCCTAATTACTGCATTACACAAAATGGGAGAAGATTTTTTCTCCTGAGTCCAGCATGATAATTGATTATCAAATATCATTCCAAAATAGGGATAGTCAGTAGCTGTATATAGACATGTTTCACTTATGGATCAATATGCTTTGAAAATTATATTTTGAAAAGTCATCACCTTTTAACGTCTATTTTTATGTTATTAGTTTGTTATCAACTTGCAAGTACAGGATGTTAAGAGTGTGTTGCAGACCCTTGGAGGTTTGATCAAAGATGAATAAATCATCTCCATATTATAACGCTCAGGTATGCTTAGAACCTAAATATAAAGGATCTAGTGGCGTGAGAACGATTGTATGTTCAAAGGCACTAAGAAATATATTGAACAAATAGGGTGGCAAATCACTCCCATGGTGAAATCCTGTTAGTAGAAAATCTGATTTAATTGTTCATTGTTTTTTATCAGAGGAAACAGGTCAACTTCTCAGAGGTGAGAGCTGGAGTGAAATAAACCAAGATTTTGAGATGCTGTAAAAGACAGTCTACCTGTTAAAGTCTTTGGCAAATTTACAAAGGTGCTGCCCAGACGTGGTTTACCTGTTGACATTGCCGAAACAGTCTGTAAGACAAAGGGTTGGTGTAGACACTTCTTAAATAACACACTGTTATTGCACCCTCCCAGTTCTTTGGGATATTACAAATTTCCCAAAAATAAATTATTGAATGATGTTAGAAATGGAATTGAGCAAAACTCTTCAAAAGATTGCTAGTTTAACTACTGGGATCCAGAACATTGGAAGCTTGTGTTCCTTAATGATACTAGGTGTATTCAATGCTGAGAACACTAAACATTTCTATGGCCATAAGACAAATTAAGTGAGGTAATTTGAGAGTCATCTTTGCAGAAGTCAGGAACATATGAGAATTACGAGTCAAGCCTCCCATTCTCAGAGTAAATCGCAAGATCTCAAGATTTTCTTTGCTTTATATCCAGGTAAAATTTAGATGAGGTTCGAACTGGAATCTTTCAGGCTAAATTAATTACAGTCAGTGCTTGGTTTTGCCTGGCTCCCTATTGCTTAACTTGCGTCAGGCCATTGCTTCTTCCAAGCAACTCTAGCTTTCATGGAAGACTTTTCTTTTTTCTTTTGCATCGTCTCAGCAAGTGTCATATTTTGCTATCTGGATATTTGATTTTGCTTAAAATCAAAGAGATTCCTTGGGCAATTTTTACTTTTTCCAGCTGTTCAGAGCCTTATTCAGACGTGTTGTGGTATAAGCTTCATTTGTTCACTTTTCTTTTTGATTTTAGGGTTCCCTACAGATGAGAGGCCTATTGCTTTCTGTTTCTTTTTTCATGTGCAGATCATGCTTTGGTACAATTTCATAAGCATGTTCTGAAGGTGCGTTGCTTACTTAAAACGTTAAGAGCCCCCATTAGTGATTTAATTCTACCCAATATTGCTTGAGACATGCAAGAGTTCTAATGCAATTTAGGGCAAAATGTGCAACCAGCTATATGCCACATTTCATTTGATTGATTGCTTCCTACTCATACATTACTTGTCTACTTATTACTGTAAAGTTGGACCTATTTTCAAATGTTTCATCTCCTTTTTGAATAATACAACATACCAAGTCTAGCCCAGACGTTTTCTAAGGGAAACTGTTCACTTTACCTTTTGGCAGTATCCCATAGGTACATTTATGTGGCCAACTTGTCTCCTAAATACAAACTCTACCACAGTGGACAATAGTACACTAACACATTTAGTAGATGCAGGACTACCTGTATTCCTTTGTCTCTCCAAAGTTTTGATTCAATAAGGAGTAGGCAGATGAAGTTTACTCTTGATTTAGTATAAACTTTCCAGGTGTACATCATCCCCACGTATGGAAGAGAGCTTAGTGAATAGTGCCCAGTGACCTTGAAAGCTGTCTTCTAAGCACAGACAGCCCTCTCTAAGACTGATCAATGACCCTAATCATTATATTATATCTGCGTAAATCCCTCTCCAGCACACTATGCAGTGTCAATGTAATCACTATACCCACCCCCTTTCCTCTGCTGCATCCACCTTCCCTCTTCCTCTAGTAAAGAAGTCGAGACTAATATATGGTTCAAATAGGACTACATTGAATGCTTATTGTATGTTGATATTTAAATTGTAAGATTTAATCACAAAAGCCAGGATGTCACGTTTTATGTATCATAGGACTTCGATGAGTTGGAAAATGTTACTATGAATTGTGGGTTCTAGATCTAAATGAGACTCTAGATTGTCAACATAACTGTGTGTAACTAATTATATTCCTCATTTGGATAAAGAGATTTGACTGTAATCATGAATTCTATATTTGTCCATAAATCGCCATATTTGGAAAGTGCCTTCTCCAAATGTTCCCCAAATTCCTAAATGATGTCACATGGCCTATCAGACTCATTTTCATGAGCACCACCGGACCATGACCAGATACATGCATTTGGATAGTCACAATTAGCATATATTTTTTGGGTTAAGGCTTTCCTTTGGTCAAAGTGAGATAATTCATCTCACATTTTGATTTGAATTCTTGTCAAAATCTTTTCAGTTTCTACCTTTAATGGAGCTAATATTTGAGCTCAAGCTCAGTGACACTTGGCATGAACTGTAAAAAAGGAGTCCCCAAGGGGGAGAGAGAGAGCGAGAGCAGGAAATGCACAGAGGAAAACAAAGAAACTGAGATTAGCAGGATTTCTGAAAATATCTCCAAACCACCAGTCCACTGGGAGAACAAAACAAGATAATGTTATCAAGCGTGTTCTGCTGTTACTGTTATAAGTTGGACGAATACGTAGTGAAATATATTTTTTCTGATAGCAGGTTTCTGTGTTCTTCTCCTCCTTAGATAATTGTGACGAGCCTCTTGCCGCCTCCTTGCCACCAACTGCTTTTGACAGCTCCTCAAAGTTTTTTGGCTCACACAGCCCAAGCTCTGCAAAGCTCAACCGAAGAGAAGGTAAGATACTTGTTTTGAAATGTCTGTCATTTTTCTATGGAGTTTTGATAAATATTTTATCCATTTAGAATTGAATCTTTGCCTAAGGAAAAATGGATCTTGTCAACTACTTTGAGGGCTGTCAAGAGTTGTAATTTACTGTAAGAATTTAGAAAAGACCCTCTGATTTTACACAACAATTGACTTGAGTCTATTGATGTTCTACAGAGATTGCTAAGTAATAGTCAAAATCGTGGAACAATGAGAAGAAACTGGGGTTAAATTCACACTTGGATACTTGCATGGACTACATTCTTTCTATGGGCACTGTTGTTTCATTCTTTTATTTCTAGTTAATTTCGATGTCAAATGTTTGCTTCATCAAAATATTATGTCAATGTTAACGAGGGTACTGTTATCAACCTATATGCATTAAATTATTAAAAACAAATATACAAGACATGATGTATATGTAATCTCTTCATAGACTTACACCTCTGCAATTTGCAATTGTTTAAAACCCTAAGACAGTGCCACAAAAACAACATGGTATTAAGGTAATCTTTAAAGTGCTATGAGTTTGTGGACTTTCTTTTTACATCAAAGACGTCCTTCGAATGACAGTATCCCATAGGTACAACATGGCATATTTATCTATGGTTTTGCATCATTCTTGCACCACACAAGGGGACACATGGTGACATAAAACATAGAATGAGATTTATCAAGCAAGGAAAGTCCACCTTGTGTTGCCCTACCTGGAATGGTAAATCTGGAGTAATGCAAGCCATTACCTTGCGTTGCTCTGCCCTAGGGAAGTGTTCCATGGGTAGAGATTGGGTGTTCTCATGTATCCACCTTTGGATATTGGTGCGTTCCCGATGTGCCATGAGTAGTCGACCTGGCAATGCTATAAAGTGCTATGTCTTCCCAGTGGAGTCATAATGAGAAATGCCTTTATTTCTTCTCGTCTTTTCACTATATATGTGTGCTGAATTGTGCCGCACACATAGAAAGAGAAAACATCTCACGGGATTGTTTTTGTGCAGGAAGGTGTCCCTCCCTGCACGACAACAATCCTGCCTGCAACACCTGTGTTAGCACTAGGCAGCACATAATGCGCCAGCGCAAGGAGGGGACAGGAGGGCACGGTATAATGTTACATAATTATGACAATCACTAAAATATTGACAGATGTATCGTTTACACTATACTCGGCCAAGAAGTGTGTCATGAATGTAATGGCCATAAAGACCTATTAATGGATTTATGCAGTATCTGCATTAAATACACGTGTGCCTCGGAAAAAAGGGCCTTCACAAATGGGTAGGAATTCATATAGGCCTTGATACTATTTCCTCTTCAATATAACTGATGTAAAATGAAGATAGACCAGAAGACGAAATTATCAAAATCCAATGAGAAATTAGGTTGTCTAATTTAGGATTTTCTTGAAATAGTTTCACGACTGGTTAGAGTCATTTCATTCTTTCACTTTTTTAATTGGATGCATACCTAATTTAACACCTCTACTTCATATTCTATTTAAAGCTAATTGGGTTGCTGTCGCTCAAGTTGTGGTGAAAGACTTCTAAACTGTAATTTCTAGTGACCTTCCCTTCTCCTCCCTGTGTACCTATCTTCCCTCCACTGCAGTTTACTCGTTAGAAATGACCCTCTTAAAAGTACCTTAAGTAAACCTTTCGTTTGAAAGCTCTCATTAAGTTATGATACGTCACAAAGTGAATTTACATTGAAATTAAGATAATATAAGAGAATGGAAATGGTTCTAAAATTAACTTTTTCTTATTGTATGTAGGAACAGGCGGCTGGTCCCCCTTGGAATCGAACACCCAACAATGGCTCCAAATTGATCTTGGAGATAAAGTGGAAGTCACTGCAGTTGCCACACAAGGCAGATATGGCAGCTCGGACTGGGTAACCAGCTATGTAGTGATGTTCAGCGATACAGGGCACAATTGGAAGCAATATCGACAAGACAACATAATTTGGGTAAGTAAATAGATGCACAAGGAAGTTATGGACTACCATTGACTGTTTTCACAATACCAGCAGCATAATGTCTTCTAAAAGAGAAAATTTCATTTTATTCTGAAGTCAAAAGTATCATTGCCTTGGGGTTATAGTAGAATGTACCAGTGAAACAGTGTTACGTTGTATTATGGACTACTTTTCCTACAAAGTGCATTTTCTAAAATAGAGTTTTAGATATTAAACATCGCTATTTAGAGAGCTTCACATTAACAAGCAATATTGCATGAAGCGAACATAAGAAAGTAATTCATGTATTATCTCATAGAAGATACATATTTGAAGGCAATTTAGAACAAAATATTTGTAATCAATGGAAAATACAAATAAAATGCCTGTGATTCATGCTGACTATGGGTCTGAATTGTGGTTTGACACACTTTACCGTCTCTCAGGGTAGACATTGCACCGCCATTCAAACGGAGTGCCCTCCATTAAATGTAGGGATGGCCGCAGGCCTTTCAGTCATCTCTGTATGTTGGAACGTTTGCCTAGAGACCTAATCCTAAAACAGTGGGTAACATATTTCTTGACCTGCACTGGCCTTGGCTGAAAGATTAGTTGCTATAGCTTGGGAAGTCACAAGAGGTTCTGTGTAAACTAGGTGGAGGACAGACGTGATCTACTGGGCAATAGCTGAATAGGAAGCATTACAGATGGTTAGAAGCGGAATAGACAACATATAGCTGCTTTGTGGAAGGAAGTGGCACAGGTCTGTTTTTCTACTTGGTACAGGGGATGGAGCAAGGCTCAGACTCTGGAAGAAGGCTCAGATCTCAACCCAAGTTAAGGGACTTATAATATGGGGGAATGAGGAAGGAACCTGAATTTACTGTAGCTCTTATAACTATGTTTTCTGTGACGTGACCTCCTGGCCACTCTAAGATACGTTATCATCATTATTATTTGGCCTATGTTATGTCCAGAATCAGCTCTTTTGGTTATCATTAATGAGCTTTTCACTGTTATGTACTTTGCCCTATAATGCTTTATGGTTGCAGGTAGTCTGTAAAACTGCACCATCATGTTACAAAAATGATTACTGATGTGTCCTGTATATGTGTGAATGGTTTGGATTCATATTTATTTTATTAAACAAGTTAGAAAAGTCTCTGCACACTGTCATACCAGTTCCTTCAATGCACAAAACGTTTGGTGGATGGACAGTCATTCACCAAACATTTGCAAAGTTTTTGATTTTGAGACTCAAACTTCCAGAGTAGAAGTTAGTTTCTGAAACTCAAAAAACCTAATGGACCTGACACCCTGGGAGTTTCCCCCTAGAGTCCAGGGGCACTATATTTTTCTGTGTATCACTGTTTCAAGACAGTGTGGAAAATGAGGAATTGAAAAGCAAGACTATATACCATCCACACTTAATAGGGAAGACAGTGTAATGCCCTTTCTTTGACCTCACCTACTCCATCTAGCTGCCTGAGGAAGTATACCATCAATTAAGCCAATGGAGGCCCTGCCAAAGGAAATCTAGAGGCCTGCCTGTCTCAGCAGGAGGCAGGTGGACCCAGTGTTAGGTGGACAGTGTACTCCGTTGCATTTGCGATAGAGTTGCCTGCCCCTTTAAATCCTAAATCAGGCCCTATAAATGTGGTGATATTTTTCATAATTATGAATTGAAAATGTTGCATCATTGCAATATGTGGTTAAACAAATGAGAAATATTAATCGGTAATGATTATAAAATTGTTAAGAATGTCTGTGACAATCGCCTTAAACACAATACACATTAAATGCATTTAATTGCCCTACATGTAACCAGAAGTAATAACTCAAATCTCCCGGGAATAATTGCACTTTCCCAAATTCTCTCTAGATATAAACATATTAATTGTGTTAATATTATTAGATTTTGTCCTAAAAAATGCACATAAGGCATCTTGATTCTGATGCATAGTTTGAGTTAGAAATGGCAGCCCATAAGCTACTTAAAGCTACTGAGAGAAGAAAAGTCTTAAGATTCTAAGTAAATAGCTGTTTAAAGCTTTCCTAAAGGTACAGTGAGATTAAATGGCATATGATTGTAGTAGAAGGTTATTCCACAGTTTAAAGAGAGTGACCGCCTTGTCAACCATGTGTGATGCAAGGCTTGGTGAGGAAAAGCAAAGACCTAGAGCATAATCTCCTACAGCTGGAATGACTAACACAAACTGTCAAACTATGAAGATGTTTACAATTGAATTTTCCCAGATGCTCTGCTCTAAGGACTGCAACGTTTCATATTCTCTGCAGGCTGACTATGTTTACTTCAGGTAAGTAAGGTGGAGCCTTCTGCTTCAATCAAATTTTGACATGGTACACCGCCATGCTACCTTATAACGTAGATTTATTAGCAGGAAAAGTAGAATATTTCTGAGATAATTAAGATGTAGCAGAAGATAAGTGAGAATGCATTATCCTGCGACTTGGGGGAAAGACCCTTGTTTAGGAATATTGAACATAAGAAGCAGGTTTCCAGTCAGGACATGAGATCTATTCTTTAGTGCTCGGTCATCAAGGCAGACAGACAATTGGGTATCATTCATGCATGACACAGCCAAACAGTCATGAGATCTAATTACTTGTGCCAGTGGGTGTACGTGTATATTAAAAATTGTTGGTGATTGATCAGCGCCATTTGGGACTCTGCCCTCAATGTAAAGGTTTTAGCAAGGTAAGTAGACTGAATGAGAATGATCCTCAAGGAAGGAATACAACTATGCTTCACTGACCAGTGCCTTATATGATTGAGAAATTGATTGTGTTGACTGGGGCTTGAGAAAGTACTGGCGCACAAGAATGAACAATGGGGTCAGGATAGAAATTGTCCAGAGACCTTGACTGATGATTTTCTAGTGTTGACATGTTTTTTCTCAGAACTGGTAATACTCAAATTTGCCCATGTGCCTGAAGAGAGTTGGAGAGACTGAGATAATAAAGAGTGACTTATTGTAGAGTCTGAGATTTTTACATATGAATAGATTTCTAGAATGTTTCGATAAAAAACTGTGCAAATTCTTCACAGAATTGCAGGGAAGAGACAACAGGAACGGATACACAGGAAGGCTTCAAAAAAGATTGTAGCAACTAAAGTAGAATACATTGAATATTTCTGGACTGTCAGATGCTACTGTAAAGGAAACTTGGTTTAACTTAAACGAGTTATTTTTTTGTAGTTCTTCAATTGTTGTTTGTAGGGGACAGCATCACTTTCAATAAACAATTTTCCCCTCTTGTGTATCAGGTGCCTTAGAGGTAGTTGGCTCTTTTTTAGTTAATCAGAGAACCACTTGTTTATTGATGTACCGCTATCATCAAATATGGAGCATCTACTCCAGAGAGATGGACAGGGTCATCGCAAACACATATATATTTAGTCACTTACTAAAAACTACTCATGCCTGCAGCATATTCAAAGGTAATTGCAGTCACACCTTCATAGCGGTCTACTCCCTTATCGAGGCACTGAAGTATTTGTCCCGTCACATACTAACACATTTACTTAAGCATCTCATGGAACTCATAGAGGTTTTCTGCTGCATTCACATATACAGGAAAGTACTGACACAATCTTCTGAACCATGCAGACAAATAGTACGTGAATCATGGGTAATGGCTACCAGTGCACACCCTGTCTGTTTATTCTTACTCCAATATTCACTTGGCATGTTATAGGTCTTTCTCAAGTATCAAACCCATGTGTTAATTCACATAACACACTTCTAAAAAATGATGTTGGTATGCAATAAAGGATGATATTTTGTGCTTGAGAGATTGAGAGATGTCCTTTTGAGTTGAATATGTTAGTTGTGCATTTGCAGGCCTTCATTCCAAGTACTACATAGAGTATGCCATCCCAAAAACAATTGGCATACATGTTCACAGTAGAATATGGCCCGGCTTTCAGTTTAAAACAAGTATTATGTGTTGCACATAGAGTATTGCTTGCAGGAGGAAGAGACAGCCCTATGACATGCTGTTGGCTTTGTAAGAAAATGTGATATTATGTGACTGGCATAGGAGTCGCCAAATATCCGGATCCGGGGTCTAAAGTGTGCCAAAGGCTACTTCAGTTATATACCATTGTTGTGTCCACCTGTGGCTGTTTCCTCATTTTGACACAGCCGACCCTGAATTTTCTGAGTGGCCTATAGGCTGTTGGAACTTACGATATGCAATATGGATATAGATATTAAGGGCCATGTTCAATGCCGTAATAATGCCCTGACTGCAAGACCGGACTTCAAGTTTTTTACATTCCGGCCTCAGTTTTGATCTACGCTGGTCCATCAGTGCTGGGCAGATGCATACAACATGGTCCAGGGATTCAACTGATTACCCGCAACCCCTACACACAAGCTCATCTGATGGACGCTGTCAAGGAGGTAGATGTTTCAGAAGGTGCCACTCACCCAGTATAAGAAACAAAAATCTCTGTTTTAGGTGCAGGGAATATGTGCAAGCAAGGTATGGAGATGGAGAGGCCAGCTGGTAAGAATTAATTTAACATTAGACTTGGATATATACCGATTGGTAAACTCCATTAAAAGGTAGAGTTATTACTTTATATATCAGCATCAGCATTAGGCACTGGCAATGAGTGCTTTGGAGTTTCATTCAGTAATTTTGTCCCATAAGTTACTGATTCCTGTAACACTGGTAACTCCTCAAGAAGAGGGTTAAAGAGATTTAAAGTGGGACTCTGCAATGCCATTGAGAATTGGTAATCCTGCATCTGATCTACAAAAATTCCTTTCCCATAGTTTCACTTGAAGATATCAGCCTAAGTCTCCAGTTGAAACCCAATAGTGGTGTTCAGACAGTTCTGTAATCCTGACTCATTGATTACCTGAAGTTGCATGTTGAATAGGAATTACCACTGCACGCAAAATCAACTTCTACTTTTGGGACACTGTGAATTACCTTTCTCTAACCCAGAGGGACCAAACTACAAGTCCCAGGCTGCCAGGAGGTGAGAGAACCATTTCTGGTGTGCTGGGAGGGGCCATATAGGTTTTTCTAGCTGCCGCAAGTGGGCCACTGTGAATTACCATTTTCCAACCCAGAGGGACTAGACTACATATCCCAGGCTGCCAGGAGGTGAGGGTACCATTTCAGGCATGCTGGGAGGGCACATATGAGATGTTCTCACTCCTGCAGTCTGGGACACTGTGAATTACAATTCACCAACCCAGAGGCACTGGGTCAAAAGTACCAGGCTGCCAGGAGGCAGGGAAACCTTTCTTGGATGTTAGGAGAGCATATATAAGATATTCTTGCTCCTGCAGCACAGGACACACCCAGATGAGCAACCAATCACAGACTCGGCCTGGAGTTGGGCCGCCCCCTTGTTATGTTCCTTTTTTTGTTCTTTGACATTTAGATACCTTTGTTGGGGGAGTTTCCATCATGGCTGAAAGGAAATCTACAATTAACAGCATCATCCGCTGGCAAACTCAATAGTAAGTTACCTTACAAATGTAATGGGGGCCATTGAGTAGGAAATTAGCACTGTGGAGGAACACTTGAATCGAGCAATCAAATAATTATCTGGGGGCAGGCAATGGAAAGGGGTCGGGTCTGTGAACTTGTAGACCAATCCTCCTACTATACCGGTTGGAACTAGAAGGAAAAACACTTGTGTTGTGTATACACCTGGAGTATTAGTTTCTTTGGAGGATGAGACTACTCATATAGCTGTATAAGACTCACTTTGCTCAACCCCCACAGAATTGCTGTACGCACAAGAGGGGTAAATAAACCCCTGATATTGCAGCAGTTGAGGAGGAGGCATTAGTTTCGATGGAGGGAGGTAATATAAATTTGGATTTAATAACCAAATTGGCTTGTATGGAAGAGAGGCTAAATGCTTTTGTGAAGATCATTTTAGGAAGTCATGACATTTTGGAGTATCGCTGAATAGGCGTTTGACAATAGACATCTGCACATCAAGTCCAATTAAATGAGGTCCTAATGTGTGAAACGTGGGCATTTACAAGCCGACACAGCTCAACGCAAGAGCCAAAGCTGTTTTATATCCTGTGGACTTGCCTCAGTCCTCCCATGGCCGCACTGGGCAACATGCATCAAAACATTGGTGTTAGATGATAACTCTGCACCTGTGCATTTAGGAAATAAGCAGCAAATTACAATGACTTATTTACCTATTTCGCATTTGCCTCCTGAGGCAACACCGTACATGATAGTCCTCAAAGTGGTTACTCCCTTGAGGTTGGGCTTACCTGAGAATCAGGAACAATTGATGAACAAGGTGGTGCACTGGATTAACATCAGGGTGGGTAGTTTTAAGAATGGCATGATCAGTTAATTCTGTTACATAAAGTATAATGGGTGGTAAAGTGGCCTAAACCTGACAATAATGAAGAATTGTCATTAATTTTAGGAATGCATTTGTTGTGCCAAAATTCTGGAAAGGCTTAAACATCCACTGAGTGCTTAGAGAAAAATTAAGGAAATTCCATTAGGTTTTTATATACCCCAGTTATCCGTCTATCTCCAGTTTTTCCCCCATGGCATGCTCTATCTCACTTTCCAAAAGGTTTACACCTCTTTGATATCCTGATTGTTACGGAATTCTGCAGTCCAACTACCAGAGAAAACAACACCACCCCCTTCCCTGGAACTGTGCAACAACTTGGCTGACTTCTTCCATGACAAGATCGCAACCATATACAGTAAAATCAAACCTCAACCCACACCTACGGACTCCCTAATGGATACACTACCACCGCAACTGACACAAATCACACATTGACACCCTGGTGCCTCTTCAACACCCAGGATACCTCTTCCACCATGAAATATAGACCTAGGCCTGCACAACATCTTCAACCTCAAAATCCAAAGCATCGGCCAGGAATTCACTACCCTAGTCAACACCTTCATCACCACCACAATATTTTCTGACACCTGGAAACACTCAAAGTCACATCACTACTCAAAAAGCCCACAGCCAACCCCAGCAAACTCAAAAACTACTGGCCAATCTTCCTGCCCCCCTTCCCAGTGAAGGTACTGGAAAAGATCATCAACAAGCAACTCATGACACACCTGGAGCAGAACCAGCTACTTGGCGCCTCCCAATCCGGGGTCTGCAGCAATCACAGCACCGACACCACCCTGATTTGAGCCTCCAATAACAAATGAACCCTCCTCAACTGAGGAGAACCATCAGTTCTGATCCTCCTCAACATCTCAGCAGCCTTCAACACCTTATCCCACCAGATGCTCATCGAAAGTCTCCACTACATCAGCATCCAAAGGGATCCACTTATATGGATCACCTCATTCCTCAGAGGAAGAACACAGAGGATACACCTCCCATGTTTCACCTTCAAACCCAGGGAGATCACCTGTGGCGCCCCCCAAGGTTCATCCCTCAGCCCCACACTCTTCAACACATTTATGACCCCACTGGCCTACATTATCTGATATCACGTTCGCAGCATAATTTCCTATGCAGAGAACACCCAACTCATCCTCTCACTCACTGACGCTCCCACCACCACCATAACCAACTTCTACAGATACATGACAAGTGTTGCAGACTGAATGAAGAACAACTGACTGCAGATGAACACAGACAAGATGGAAGTACTGATCTTTGGCAACAGCAGCAACACATGCAACAACTCCTGGTCATCTTCAGACCTAGGACCCACTCTCACTCATGCAGAACACACTAGATACCTTAGAATCATCCTTGACAACAGGCTCTCCATGAAATCGCAGATCAACGTGGTCTCCTCAGGCTGCTTCCCCACTCTGTAAATGATACGTAAGATCTTCAAGTGGCTAACCCTACACATGAGATGCCCCAAGAAACAGGCCCTCATCATCAACTGACTTGACTCTGGCAATGCCCTCTATATAGTAATCACTGCACACCTCCTTTAGAGACTTCAGATCATACAGAAGACCACATCCAGATTCATCCTCAGCCTTATCCGATAAACCCTTATCACACTCCACGTAAGGCAAATGCATTGACTTCCCATACAGAGGAGATGACAATTCAAGCTGCTGTCCCATGCACACAAGACTCTACATAACCAAGGATACACCCACGTTAACCACTGCCTGAACTTCACCAACCATTGAGAAGACTACGCTCAGTTTCTCTCTCACTTGCCCATACTAACTACATCTACAAAAGCAGAAGTGAGGACTCTCCTTTTCCCAAATTGCAGCAAAACCTGGAACATCGTCCCCACGCAACTCCGGACCATCACCCCACTACCGGAGTTCCGAATGGCCCTCAAGACCTGGGTGTTCAAATAAGCCTCCATGTTCTGCAAGAGCTTGGATACCCTATTGGGTGACTAGCCACATCTTATAAATCCTGATTGATTGATTGATTGATTAATTATACTGACAGCAAAAGGTGGTTACCCTCTCTAGCTCTTCGGATTGGTCTGATAGGGGAAGCCATCATGATCCTTCTTTGGTTATTTCATCAATTACGGTTCCCGCTGCTCTCAGTACTGTGGGTGAGATCCATGCTAGTAAAGGTTTTGCTAATCATACGGGCTCAATCTATAGATTTTCTACCTGGAAGATTGCAGGTCTGTCTACCAAATTGTTCAACGCTAAATGGTGGAGTGATATAAAGAGTTGTGAAGTGTTGTGCCTGCAATAAACTTGGAACTTGGAACTTGGAACAGAGGCAGAACCAGTGTCGAGACTGCTTGCAGGACACACGTTGCAGGTTGATGGTTAGAGTGGCTTACCCATCCTCTACCACGCACACAGGCACTGGACTTCTGGGGATCACCTGTACTAGGTTGATCTCCTAGTAGTTTACACATTTTGTCACACTTTTACTTACGTTTGCTTCAGACCAGCTGGGTCAGAGTTATCACTGGTAGAGCCACTACACAGCTCCTACACGTTTTCCACTGCAGCCCTGAAGAAGTCACGGTACACGTTCCCTTTGTGACGAAACACGTGTTGGCTGGTCGTGTGTTTTCAATAAGGAATAAAGGAAACCTAAGAAATATACGAGTGTCGACCTCACAGGTTCTTCTCTCAGATTGCAAGACTTTATAAACCAAGTATATTACCCTATGAACATGTGCCCAGGACTTTCCTTCTCCTCATTTGTGTGGGCTCCCACCCACACATACACAGGGGTTTAAGGGTAGTTCCTCTGACCTGGCAGCACCGTATTTACCTAGAACTCCTCATACCTCTAGCCTACTAAAGAGAGTGCCAAACTTCCTGATATTCTAAAACCCTACAGAGTGACAATAAACTTGGATAATATCCAGTGAATATATTGATGGTTTTACAACTTATTTTAATCCTGTGGTCATAGAGAAACTCAGGAAGGGCAAAAGGAGGTCTGACAACCCAGGTGTCTCTCTTACATTTCTTAGCTGGGTAGTATGGGTTAATTTTGACTCCTCTTATTGTCAATTAATTCTAATAACCTGTTGTGTGCATAAACTGTTACCAGTAAATTTTTATATTAATATTTTACACAAGCCAAGGATCTTGAACACTGCCAAAACAGCCTTAATTTGAAAATTATTTAAATACCTCTTACTACCCCTGATGAGGCGTCAAATCGCGTTTAGATAAGTAGCATGCTACTCAGGAACCCAAAAAGGATAAGTGGTGATTTTATGTGGGAAATAGGAATTTAATTTAGCAGAGGGCATGTGAGTATGTTATTTGTAGTGAAAAGGAGAATGGAGGGATAGAAGAGGGAAGTGCCTAGAAAGTGTTTATTGGAAGATCATAGAAGTAGTAGGAGGTTTGGGATGAGTAAAGGAGCGATGGAGGAGGAAATAGTCTCTAGGAATGGATTAGGGAGATCATTGTAGTAAACTGACGTGGCACATGAGTCTAACGAGGGATACATGATAGAATAATTTAGAAAGGGTTGCTTGGAAGATATTAGTAGTAAAATGAGGTTTGGGGAGATAGAGGAGGGAATAGAATAGAAAGGATTATTTTGGAGATCATGGTAGCAGAATGAGGTTTGGGATGAGTCAGCAAGTCGAGGTAGAGAATATATTGAGAGAGGTATAGAGATAAGCATAGGGTAGTGCATTGGAGAAATTCAAATGTGTTTTTTTACAGTAGGAGAAAATTAATACATATATAGATATATAAGTAAATGGAAGGCTACATGCATATGAAAGGTAATATATCAATATTGAACCTGTATTTAAATAAATTCAGATTTTAAGTATTGAAGCACTTTAGCTAATTTATTTGTGGTTTTTTTCAATAATTTAATAGTGAAGCAATTGTAGATAAATATTTAAGATAAACTTTACATATTGTGATAGGATAGATAAATAAATGGAGAAACGTAAGTATCTAATCCAATCATTTATTTGAGTACTATGCTGAGACCTATATACATGTTAAGCATAGAATAATATAACCATAAGTAATATATACATTTGTTAAGCAGACCTAAAGAAAATCTGTATATTTATAAACATAAAGAAATAGGGGGAGAAGGAGGATAAACAAAACTAGGTCAGCCTCCAGTCGTATATATAAAAAAGTCAGGAACCCACAGTAATGGGTCCAGAGACCTAGTTTGTGTGTATGGTTACTGCGTAATTCTGTCAGTGTCTACCATAAAGAGAAAGAAAAATGTCTTTCTAGAGTCCCCTCACTCACCGGGGTTTCCCCACGGTGACATGCTTCATCATTGGGGCCATCCCAGTTCTCTCCGAAAAGGGGCGTGCTGCGACTAGCGGACTACGCAGGCGCACTGTATTTGTGAAAGGCTATGTGTGGTGTAAAGTGTTGTGGTGGAGGAGTGGTTGTGTGATTAAATATGCGGTCGGGTGAGGATCGAGCAGGTAATACCGAGCGGTTTCGCCGATAAGGAACAATGTTTCCACGAGGTGATCCCGCCCTCGCCTGAGACCATGAAGTGCAATTAAGCACCAATACATATACGCCATTAAGATACAAATCGTATGTATGAAAACGCATGTTTTAAATTAACAGCGCAAAGAAAAAGTATCAAATCAATCCTATTTATTTAAATATAGGAGTGGTATATACAGGGCAGGACCCTGTATGGTCCTGATGAAAAGCCTGGGGAGCTTGAAACATGTCTACCACAAAACACTGATCTAGCCCAATTTAAGGTTAGATAGCAGTGTTACCCCATTTTAATATACCAAACTAGGAGCAGAATAAATTGTTGAGGCCCACTAGCACGGTATTTTTAATCACACAACCACTCCACCACCACAACACTTTACACCACACATAGCCTTTCACAAATACAGTGCTCCTGCGTAGTCCGCTAGTCGCAGCACGCCCCTTTTCGTAGAGAACTGGGATGGCCCCAATGATGAAGCATGTCACCGTGGGGAAACCCCGGTGAGTGAGGGGACTCTAGAAAGAAATTTTTCTTTCTCTTTATGGTAGACACTGACAGAATTACGCAGTAACCATACACACAAACTAGGTCTCTGGACCCATTACTGTGGGTTCCTGACTTTTTTATTTATAAACATAGTTATGATATTTATTTATACAAAGAAATGGCCATATCTAGATACATACATGTAACCAAATGAAATACTTATCTACACGGATATGCTGTATATTTGTGTTTGAGTAGGGTGATTAGGAAGGGAAGAGTCAACTCTTGCGTAGTCTTCTGAAGATAAGATAGTTATCCATGGATCTTATGTTTGGGGGTAGTGAATTTCATAGTTTGGCTGCTTGAACAGAGAAGGATGTACCACCTATGATAATTTTCTTGTATGTTGGGATTTTGAGGTGAGTGATTTTGTTCCTGATGTAAAGCAGCCCTGTACCATGTATTGCTTTGTAGGTGATACAAAGCAGCTTGAATGTGGATCTTCTGGCAATCAGTAACCAGTATAGGGTCCTCAAGGCAGGGGAGATGTGGGCTTGTGGCTCTACATGTATGAGTAGTCTGGCAGCAGAGTTCTGAATCTGTTGTAGTTTTTTCATAGTTGATAAAGATGATCCATGGTAAAGGCCATTGGCGTTCTCAAGTTAAGACAGCACAAGAGAGATAGTCTCCTGGGCCTTATGTGGAAATCCCAGGAGGGGGAAGATATGTCAGAGAGTTTTTATACTAATGTAGCTTGATCTTGCTAATTTGCCCACTTGGGCATTCATTGATAGCTTGGAGTCCATGGTAATTCCAAGGTTTCTTACTTCCTTAGATACTTTAGGAGGTGGTCCCAAAACGCCAGGACATGTGGCGAGTGGGTCATACTTTTTCCAATTGCCACATATGAGTATTTCAGTTTTGGACGCATTCAATTTACGATGGCTCCATGTCATCCACTGATCAAGGGCTCTGAGGCAACTGAAAATGTGTAAGTTTCCAATGACTTTGGGCCTTTCCAATTTAAGGAGTATTTGCGTGTCATCTGCATAGTTTTAGCATATGAGCTGAAATTTATTGATCATTGCCTGTAATGACTTCATGTAGATGTTGAAAATCAAGGGTGAGATGATAGACCCTGAGGGACACCTACTTTTGTGAAGTATAGTTTGGATGAGAAAGGTTAGAAAGGATGACATTTGTTCTGATTTGAAGGTAGGATGTGATCCAGTCTAGAATAGTTCCCTTTATGCTGGCTTCGTAGAGTGTCATGGTCAACTATGTCAAGAGCAGGTGAGAGGTCCAAGAGAAATAGTGCTGCAACCCCGTTTCAGTTTACATTGTTTTAAGGTCATCCCAGATGGTGATGAGAGCAGATTCTGTGCCTCTTCTTGGATGGAATCCTGTTTGTGAGTTGAAAAGTATGGAATCATTTTCAATGGATTGTTACATCTGGGTGAATGCTGTACTTTCTATCAGTTTGCCCAGGAAAGGCCCATTTGTAATTGGTCTGTAGTTGTCAGGGTCAAGCAATTTTCTGGTTAGTTTTCTTTAATAATGGGCATATGTAAGCCTTTTTTAGGTCTTCTGGAAAGATTCCCATAGTTAAGGAGTTACTGATTAATCTTACTGGTGTGGCAGCAGAGGTAGTTAGAAGAATGTTGCTGAATATTTGTGGTGGACAAGGGTCAGATAGGCTGCCAGCAGGCCTGCTTGCTTTGACCAGATCCATAAATTCACTTTGTGATATTTGTTTGAATTAAAGGAGGGGCTGGATTAGCCTACTCTTGGAGGGTATTTTTGGAAATGGGTTGGCGCTGGTTGTTTTCCTTAGTTTGAAATATAAGTCCAACAGGCCTGCTGTGGTTGTGTAAGGATGTGCCTGTTTGCCAGTGTATTCTTGAGTAATGGGATGAGTTTCTTCAATGTGTATAGGTTTATAATATTCTTTATTTGCACATTTAAGGCTAGATGTAGGTAAATGGCATTTACCGATTCGTAAATACTGAATTTTACCGATTCGTTATTTACAAATCGGTAAATGCCATGTAGGTAATTATTTGGTAACAATTACCGAATCGTTAAGATTCGGTAATTACCGAATCGGTATTTACCGATTCGGTAATTGCCATTGATTCCTATGGGCCTTGAGGCCCATAGGAATCAATGGCAATTACTGAATCAGTAAATACCGATTCGGTAACATTACCGAATAGTCAAAGGTAGCAGGGTGTCACTTTGACATCCTGTTACACTCCTGATTCAGGCTTGTGTGCCATGTGACACACATACGTGCCCTTAGGGCATGTATGTGTGCCACATGGCACAGGTGTACATGCACAGATTTGCATTACACAGGTATTCGTTATTTACTACTAACTAATAGTTGGTGGTAAATAACGAATCCTTAAGGCCCTGTGGCACTGTTTTCAGTGCCACCTACATCTCAAATTACCGATTCGGTAAATTTACCGATTCGGTAATTTACAGAATCGGTAAATTTACCGAATCAGTAAGTTTAAAGCCCCCTACATCTTAAACTCCAAATATCGGTTGGTAACGGCCGAAATCGGCCATTACCGACCGGTATTTGGCCACCTACATCTGGCCCTTAGTGTTTTGAATTCTGTCCGAATAGTACCTTTTTTGAGTTTTTTGATTGCTGACTTGTATAATCTATTAAGCTCCTGTGAGTGAGGTTTATCTTGATTGCTGTTTATTTTGAACCCGGTGCATTGCAGGTTTCTAATATGCTGTTTCATCTCTCTTCGTTCTGTATTTCTCCAATGTGCCTTTTTTCTTTTGCTCTGTTTTGATATTCTGAGTGGTTTTGGTATATCAAAAGCTTCCTGTAGTCACTCATATTGTTTTTGAACAGAATGTATAGTGTCTAGATCTGTGTTGGATGTTAGGTGTGTTTCTAAGTATACAATATTGAGTTTGTTCCACGTCGATAGTTGGATGTATGTATTGCTTTGTGGTGTTTTATGTTGGGAAGCTATTAAATGGTTGTCTGACCATGTGACTGGAGCAATTGTTTAAAAGGTAACTAGTTCTAGATTTGCAAAAATGACATCTAGGATGTGTCTAGCGATGTGTGTGAGTTTACAGATGATCTGATGTAGGTTCAGTGTGTCAAGGTCAATGATGATGGATTTTGGATGGGGCATATTGGGTTTGTCAAACCAAATGTTTTGGTCACCAAGAATACATAGGTTAGAGTGTAGTGTTATCAGAGCTGAAGCTGTGTCTAGAAATGTGTTTGAGAATCTCGCATTGCTAGGTGGAGGTCTGTAAAGGAGAATGAAGTTACAGGAAGATGTTTGTTTAGGGTTGCATCTGGTGGAGAGGACCTCACAACCTTGTATGGAAACGTTAGCTTTAGTGAGATTTATTGTTTGCTTGAATATAACAGCTAGTCCATATTCTCTTTTTGCCTATACGATTTTGTCTGATAGTTTGATAGCCTAGAGGAATGGCTTCATACAACACTAGAGCCATGTTATCTCCCAATCATGATTCAGTATTTAAGAGTAAATCAGAATCAGTGTCAGTGAGTGGGTAATCGTTGTGATGCTTGTTTTAGAGAGTGATTGAGCACTTATTACTAGGTAGTTTAGAGAATGTGTTTTGGTGATGGTGGGACTGTTTTGTAAAAGGGTGAGCTGTATTTTTTTAACTTGTAGCATCTGTCATTAGTGGTGGTATTAGGATTCAAAAAGTGTTGTTTTCTATATTGTATTCCTCATCCAGCAAGCTTAGATGGTTTTTGAGAGTGAGTTAGGGAGCTGTGTTGTTTTTCGTAGAGTAGACTTGTTGTGCAGTAGACATTAATTTGTGAAGTTGTGAAGAGTGGTATGTGGATTATTTTGTTTGCGTCGGTTTAGGGTGGACGGTGTTTGAGTTAGGGGGGTGGTGCAGCATGTGGGTAATATTGTCGGTCTCTAATTGTGAAATGGATGAGAGGTGTTTGAATTAAAGATGTTGAGTTGGTGTATTTGTGGTAGGTGTGGGTGAAGAAAGAAACTTGGGAGTAAAGATGGCTTACGATGTATATTATTTGTGTAGTCAGGAGGTTGGGAGTGGGTGTATGTTTCCAGTTTGTGATGGAAAGTATTGTGCAATAGTGTGTGTGTGAGATTTTGTTGTGCTAGGTATGTGTTATATGTTGTTTTTGTGGAGTAGTGATAGGAGATGATGATGTGGATATCTGTGAAGGATCTGTATGTAAAGTATTGATGATGAGAGGAAGTTGAATGGTAAAGGGGTGGTAATGTGTTTTAGAAAAAAGTGTATGTGGTGCATGAGAGGAGATGGACAATACTTATGAGTTTATGTGTAGTGAGTGTAAGGATTGTTTTGTTGTGTGTTTTTGATAAAAAGGGGAGTGGGGTGTTGGTGGATGAAATGTTGTAGGGCTGCGTATAGGTTTGGATTGTAATATAAAAGGGTCTGTTAGAAGTAAGTAGAGTGTAGAGCTTGTGCTTTGTATGGACAGGGAGTGTGTGCCTGGATGTATTAAATATATTTATAATGTTGCCATGTGTTGCTCTGGTGATGTGTGGATTTGTAAGTAGTATAGGACAGAGTGGTGTTATGTGTGATAGTGATGTTGCCATATGTGGTAGTTGGGGTAGAAGGGTGTATAAGTGTGGTTTTTGGAGTTTTGTAGTGGTTGTTTATTTTCCGAAGTTTTATATAGCATGAATGTGACCCAAAATCAGGTATCAGAATGCTTTACATGAGCACCAGTTGTGTTACATGAGGACACATTCATTTGTTTAGGCATAGGGAGATTCAGTGATTTGCCCAGAATCACAGGATGTTGAGCGTTGTTGCAGAGACTCGAACCTCATTCCCAAGATCTGAGGTCAACCACCCTAACCGTTAGGCTACAAGAGGACAAGAAAATGTGGTTAGGGTTTATTTGTAGTACATGAGTAGAGTGCATTTGCTGTGAGTTTTTTAATATGTTTGTGGATGTGGATGGGTTAAGGTATTGTTTACTCTTATAGATGGGAGACTTCAATACACGTCAGTGTCAATTGTCCGCCACTGAGTCTTGTGTGTTTACGGACCAAGAAGGATATCACATCACACATTTTTGTCATAGACCATTTAGAGATGTATATGAGTTACAATTAATGAAATATAATTTGTATTTTGCTTTTGACTCCTAGAGTGTGAATCCAAAATTAAGCAAACACAGAGAGATGATGAATGGAACAATGAACCTTTTCAGACATTCGCCCCAGTCACAGATCTGGGTTGAATCCATCATCGTTCTTTAACTCACATTGCCACACCTGTTCAGAAACAGCCATATGCAAATCAGTCTTGAACCTGTGCCTCATAGGAACAGTCTAGACAAACTGCCAAGCCAGATCTTCCCTGGAACGGAAACAAGCAAACTGGGGCTGGCTTTGGGGTAATACCCCTCATCTGCCAGGCTAGCTTGAATCCAGTGGCAAAGTGAGCAAGGGACCCACGTCTGGGCATACACTGCCAGCTTAAGGTGAACAAAGCAACACAGAGAAATGATGGACGGTCCACTGAAACTTTTCAGACACTCACCCCAAGTCACAGATCTGGGTAGAATCCATCATTAAGCCCCACTAACATTGGGAGAGGATGTTTCAGCTTAATTGATTTTATATTGTTTTCTCATGATTTTAGGAGCTGACTGAAACAGAAACTGCCTATAGTGACCACAAACTCTTAGCAATTTTGATTCAAAGCTCTTTGTTTGACAAGGTACAGGCTGATATGAATGAATGCATTACCATTGGTTCACTCCTGTAACAAGGGGATACTAGTAAGATGGGCTTAAATTGACACATTCCTATCTGATCTGGTTGTCACCAGTTACTCTGATTTCCTAATTTGTTCAGATTAGAATTGTTATACTGGTGGACATAATTGCTAGCTTTGGGTCAATTTGCAACAAAGCCAGGAATTTGTATACCATCCCATCTGAAGAAGTCGAAACATGTTAGATGATTTGACGCAAATTGTTCCAAGGCCCATAGTCTTTACTGAGAGCATTAAAAACAGTTCCAATGGACCCTGATGTGGTGCGAGGTTGCAGAAAAGAGTACAAGAGAATTTTAATGGTTTGGAAAAGAGTAATTTGTGAGGAAGAGCACCAATCTTTAAGCACTCTTGGAAATAACTAAATGATTTGGCAGACTGTTAATAACAATTATTTCCATTATTCTCATGACACAGCTCTTGACAAAGGGATGAGTTCTGATGACTGGGACAGGCATTTTACAAAGGTGTATTCAGATTTAGAGTGAATTGAGGCATTTGATGGTAATCAGTCATATAATAGAAGTTATTTTCTTTTGGCCCTGAGAGCATTTTTCTCTGGGCCTCTTTTTTTGAACAATCTGTTTAAAGCCATTGTAAGTACTGGCCCTCCCAAAGCATGGTCACATGCGATCAATGTGCCCAATATAATTAATCCATTCTATAGCAAAAATAATGGAAAGGGTTTTACTCGAGCACCTTCAAACCTGAGATCATGATAACAACATTGTTTCCGAACTACAATTTGGTTTCACTTTAAGTTTGTGGGCTTCATGATCAATTATAACAGATTCAGGGAATTATTACCTATCAGTTGAATATCCACCATCTGAATAGTATCCTACCATATTGTGCACGTTATCAGAACGTTTTTATCCTCAGGGTCCAGGAGCTTCTATTACCAAAGGGCAACTTCCTTCCTTTTGAGTCTCCCAACCTGCAGAGAGGACTTAAGTTCCCAGTCCCCTCTTGCCTCCGAGGTCTAAGCTTCAAACCAGTAGGAAAGCTGCATATATTTAAACCTAGAGAGGGTGCCTCTGGTTTTAGCTATCAAGCCCTCCAATAGTAATATTCCCTTCTCTGTCATCAAATCACCACAAGACTCTACCCCTGCCCACATTAATGGAAGACTCAACTCATCCTTCATGCATTTTGTGGTTCTGGAGGAATCCCAATGGGTGTAAAATTAGAGAAATTCCCTATATTGAGTGTCTTCGTCAGCTTACACTAGAGGTTTAATGCAGTCCTTAAAAGCCTTTAACTGAATCTTCTTACAAACTTTATGGGCTCCAAACTTATACAGAAAGCTGCCCTCACCAGACTCCCTTATCATTTCACCCAGGAGCTTCCCCCACGTAGGGCTTTCTGGTTTCCCGAGTAACTACCGGAGGGTTTTTACACTGAAATGCTAAACAATGAAGGTTTAGGTCTGACAAAGCCAAGCCTCCCTTCACAAGCCTTTACCTCAACTTCTTCCAAGCCATCCTTGCCCCATGGGAAGCCCATATGCAGCTGGATATTTCCACCTGAATCTTGTTGATAATTAGTCTTGAAAAAGTGAGGGGAATACAAATAAATAGCTCACTAAGATTTTCCTCTGCTTCTGCCTTTGGGGATTCCTTTTAAAGGGGTCCCTATGTACTCGTTGAATCTCCAGGTCCAGGTTGATCTCAGGTCTGTCTTTTAGGGCCGTGTCTTGCAGCAACTTAATAATAAAGGCCTTAATATCCAGTCCCTCCTCCGCCTCTGAGGAACCTAAGGTTGTTTCTCCGAGAGTGATTCTCGATCCTCTCAATATCCTCCCTTAATGCTTGGTTAAATTTTGAGAGCAGACTTAGGCCTGAGGAGTTTTTTATGATGTCATGTCTCATAAGACCTACCTCCTCTTCTAATGCTCCAGTTTGAATGGATACTTCATCCAGCTTTTGGGTGAGGACATAATAAGAGGCCTGTATGTTTGCCTCGTTAGCTTCTGATATAATTAACCTATTCTTCATCTCCTCCTTTAACCCTGAGAGGATAGAGACTAATGGTTCTTATAAATGCTCTGCAGCTGGCCCTCTTGCCACTAACGCTCTCAGACAGCCACCAGGTCTGGGCTTGCTTCATTACATGTCATGGGGGTCTCAAATCTATTGTGCATAGGAATCTGAGCTATGCTTTTGATGTCGTCCAGAGAGCCACTATCCACTTCAGACCCATTATTCTTGTTTTGTGGGTTGGCTTCACTAACAAGAGGCAACTTATGAGGGACTTCCATGTTAGATTAAGTCTGGGTATTCCCCCCTTCCAATTCTCTATCTTCGCTGGACAAAGTTGGAAAAGACAGAACTTCATTGAATGATTTGAAGAGGAGTCACCTTAATCTGAAGGGGCAGGATCTTTTTATATCTGCCTCGCGGGCTTTCCCCAGGCGGTTTTGCTGCTTTTCCTGGTTTCCCAGACTTTGCCACTGTTTTACAGTTTAGGTAGTTTAACCCTTGCCCGGTCTCCTTAGTGCAAGGGGCTACACATAGCGGGGGCATTCACACTCAGGGCTCACCCTCAATGCTGTTGCTACAGCTCTGGTATGTAAATTATACCTCAGGACCTTACCACACAATTTAACGGACTTCTCTGGAGGTGATCCTCTCCTCTCCATAAACAAAATAGTTTGGGCCCACTGAACTTATTTTACTGCCCACAGGATACTCCTCTAGATCTTCCAAGTCCCCTGTAGGGGCTGGAGAGCACCATGCTACTCCTCCAGCACAGCCAGAGCCTGTTGGAGGCCCTTATGAGCCTCCTTGCAACTTGTGCTGTCTCTGCCACCGCAAACCCTGACCTGGATGCTAGCAGCCCAGAACCTCTGCAGCTCACTTGCGGCTGCTACACAGCGGGGAGTCACCCCAGGTCTGCAACCTGCTGGCCCGAGGGTGTACTGAGGGGTTGCAGAGGAAAGCACATCAGAGAAAGTGGGCGCTATGCATGCTACGCCTGTAAGTGCTGGGGAGGGGCTGCCATCTTCTGATAAATGCTCTCCTCCTGGGAGCTCGTGGCCGTTAGCTGGCGTCCACATATTCCCCGTAAATTTTGCTATGGCTTTTGACTTGGACCTTAATTGTGCTGATCAACACACATTTAAAGGAATGCATGCTTTATCTTATAAATATTTATTTTGGGATCAACCTAGGCCCAAGCCTCAAGAGAACTGCATAAAGAGGGCATTTTTTGTACCAAGGGGATTACATTCAATGCCATAGTCCACCCAGATCTGATACCAGCAGATGGTCCAGAAAAAGAACGTACAGTATAAATTAACCATGCATATAATGTAGCTTTGATCATGCATATAATGTAGCTTCTTACTCAGGGCAGTGAGAGTGCAGCAAAATAAGTAACTTGACAAACTAAACATTTTTTCAAGGAGTTCAGAATATGAACGTGTGAAACTAAAATCAGAAAGGACTTAGGGGGATATTCACAAGGACACAACTCTGCATTATCCCCACCTTAACGCAACAAATGCGAACCTAGATTTAACACCCCATTCACAAGCTGGTGCAAACTGCAGACAACACCAGTATTCCCGCGATAACTGTCCCAAAATGTATCTCCACAGTGGACACCACCAACTAACCCTAAAGAGATGCAGAGTGGGAGTTCCCGCGCAAAAATACACGAAAAAACCACAACACCACTTTCATAACAAACTGCCAGATCCGCGATGCTAAACCAAAACAGGCGATAAGCCGCGGTACCAGCAGGGAATTAACACCTGCTCATTGCTGGTGTAAAGCAGGATGACTACCTGCAGCATGAAACGAAGCCCAGCCAAGAGCCACACCTGAAGACCCACAGATGCCATGGAGAGAATGACCATACAACCCGATACCCGTGAGTGGCACAAGACCCACCGCAACCACCCCAGGCCCACCACCAACCCCAGGACCCGTCCCGCCCCCCCGGAACACCACAGAGGCAGTGTACACAAAGGCAGCGGGCAGACCTGAAACACACCTGCCACCCACAGTCATGCAACTCACAACACTGCCAATGGGCACGCAGCATAACTACATCCAACATGACCCACAACATGCCAACCAACCGGACACGACAGCACGATTCCATTGGGAATCCGACCTTGCCATGCCAACAGCCCAGCCACGGCATGGCACCACAGACACACAATAGCAGGATGTGAGGAGGGGTATGGAGCAGGCATGTGTGAGAGCGGCAAGGGACTAAGGAATGTGAACCTACCCAATGCCAGGTGTGGCGTGGAGGTGCCGGACAGACCATTGAGTGCAAACCACGGAAATGGCCATGTGGAGACCAACTGCTGTTGCATGGAGTGCAGTGGCCAGTGGACACTACCATGTCCCCACTGGCTGTGGAGCAGAACGTGGAAATGTTGCATGTTACGTCCCCCTCTGCCTGCATGCGCATAGTGGGTTGGATCTACATACGCCAGGCCTGCATAGGGGTGTGAATAAAAAGCCCATCACACTGGACTTGGTTCTCATTCACAATGGACCACACGTCAGCCAGGGTGGCACCTCTCAGCCCGCCATGAGTCCTGTGCTGAGTGTGGCGGGGCCTACATCCCTGAGCGCCTGTTGCACCCTGGGCCGCCGGTCCCCAGACCCATCATGCCTGCCCCAGCACACCAACAAGGCTCCGCTCACCTGCCTACACAGGCGTGTGTCAAAGAGAGCCCACCATGTGCCAGAACAAGCTCCAAGCACCAGTCCCGCGACCTCTGCTGTGGCCCAGTAGGTCCCACATGTGGAACTGTGTCCTAAGTCCTGAATGGCAGTGACCCCAAGTCAGTGGAAGCGGCCACAGCACCAGACCCTCTTCGATCAGCGAGGCATAATTCCATATGGCAGGCCTGTCCCACGAGGCGCCACTCATCCTGTTCAATGCAAGCCGGCCACATGAGGTGCCTCTAACCCGGTTCAACGCCAGCCTCCACACGGGGTGCCACTAACCCTGTTCCACACCAGCCGGCCACACAAGCATTAAGGCTCAGTCGATCCCACATCCAGCACTAGTCGTGAATCATGAACGGGTGAGTCCACACCAGTGAATGCACAGAGTGGAATAAGATGCTGTTCAGTCTCCCCTAACAGCACTGGTGCCACAAACTCTGTGCGCAATGAGTCATGGGCACTATCTGGTTGGACATTGGTGGCATCTGAGTCAATGGCCAGGTGGTTTCCAGCATCTTCCTTATGCTGGACCGGACTTGGTGTCCGACATGTGTCTGTTCCATTCATCTCCACCATAGTGACTGTTCCAGCATGGTCCTGCACTCAGCATCATGCCCTGGGGGTACCCCTTCCACTGTCCACTGAGACACTCCGTGACAAGCTCCTTTTACATCTACGAGAACCTGCTCTGCACTCGTGACCTTGCCACAGTGCCCTGCAAGTCAGCGTCTCATAGCGGTAGGCCATTACAGGCCACAGTGCATCCGGGGCCACTAACTCTGTGCAGCAGAAGTCATGGGGCCTTTATTGTTTAATGGTTGTGTCCTTTACGATGTACACTGTTGTCGATTTCCGACTGCACCAGGCATCCCTTGCCGGCTGGTGTGCACACACCCCACACACATCCAACACAGGTGTCACTCAGTATGTGTGCCCGCTAATAAATGAGGCTGTGCGCACATGCACATAGCCATTCACACCATCTGAGCAAGTGTGTCCGTGTGGTCATTGTGTCTGCATGATGGGCACGGGCCCTGCAACATCACAGTGTGCTATCTTCAGCAGACGTTACCATGTCACCTCAGCGTTGGCAGTGACCCTGGACATGAAGCTTCGCACGCACCCCCCTGCATACACAAGCGTCGTGTGCTGGTCCAGCATACGTCAGATCAGCACAGGGATGTTCAGAATAGGCAGGGGGGCTGGGTGTGGCTCGGACCTGGCCTTGGGCAGGAAGTGCTGTATGTGTGTATCTGTGTTAGGGTGTAGTTGCCACCAGGGCTACAGTAGTCGATGTTGCAATGAAGCATGCACCAGAAAGGCGGGTCCACACTTACGGGGACATGTAGTAGTGAAAAACTGCTCTGGGTCTTGGCACATGCATTCCAAGTGTTATGTGTATCAGTCCTGTGGATGCATGAGTCATTTGCCTGGCCTCATTTTCAGCATGATCCCAGCCATCCAAGGGTTGTACAACTGTGTCCACCCTGTCTGGTCCATTGGCCTACGCTTAAGTGGCCCCACACCTTCAAAGGCCAGCGTCATGGTTTTCCCAGAGTCGCAGACATCCCACCACACCCACGCCAGGCCCTGTACATCTCCTGTATGCATGCAGATGTTAAAGTTACTGAAAGGTCCTTTGTGTGAACTATGAGACGTACATCTGCAGCTCCGAGCATGAACTGTCATGTGGCCAGCACACCCTGACAGATACAATGGCATTTGCTTGCAACTCCTACACTGCGCACTGCTCGAAGTGAGACCAATGTGTACACATCCCACATGCAGTAGTCCTTGGTTGTAGTTGGCGTGCATGAAATCGCCTTCACACATACTCCCACCCACCCCAGGCCTGCACCCGTTGCACACAGACCATGCTCATTGCACCGGGCTATGCCATTTCATCCACAGAACTGGCACAGGGCAAGCCGGTGCCACTTCTAGCAGAGCAACTGACGCCATGCCAGACCATCCCAGACACATGCCCAGATCCAGTCACATGGACCTGTACCATACATGTCTGCTACCGTGTACTGGGGGCACTGCCTTTGGCCGTCTTGCGGATCAGTTACGAGCTGAGCTTCCACCTTGCGGACGTCACCTACGTTCAGCCTGTGTTGCATTGTCGCTCGTGCATATTCGAGTGGTCCATGGATGTCTGCCTCTCAAACATAATGGTAGCTGACCTGGATTACGATGTGTGTGTGTGCATCCTGTTGGCCCACGACCAGGAGTGTCACTGTGATGCCCCTTTATGGCATGCATGGATGTTTGGCATGCAGGCTGGACCCTTGACCTGGGAGATTGCACGAGTCCTCGTCTGCAGTGAGCACATTGAGCCACTACCCGATTGGGCTTTGACAAGGTACCTGCAGCCACAACTGGATGTGACCCATTGCACATGTCCGGACGCCTGGTTGCATGTTGGGAATCTGGTCAAATGTCCCAAGATGACAGTAAAATGTAGGGAGATGGCGGCACACAAAGCGTGTAATGTTCATCAAAGTGATACAGTAAGCCAATGGTAAGTGTTTTAGGGTGCCAGGAAATGGTCCCTTCCGGCCGGTAGGGACAAAAATTTGACAACAAACGAAGGAGTGCAAGGGGGGCTTGCACTGTTTCCAATGGCACTCCTATAGGAGGTGTAAATCCTAAATAATGGTTTCCAGAATGTATTGCATGTAATTTGAACAATCGTATTCAAAGTAATCTTTCTCAAGGAATTTATTTAGTGGGTCACATATTAAATCATCATAGTGACATCCTTATGGAACAGTACGTTAAGGGGAACGTTTAAACAGCATCAATGAATCTATGCATCATCCCTATGCATTTCGGGCGGAGCCCTTCGTCAGGGGATAGCAACAGATCTGTGAATAAATAAATCGCAATCAGGAAGGAGAGCACGCGGCCACAAGCTGAGTAAAATAAAACATGTCAGTAAAAAATAGAAAGCGTGCAGTTTATAATCGGTATCTTGAGAAAAGGAAAATAAGTGCAACGTGACCCATGCCATTCTGTTAGTGATGGAAGAGAGAAGGAGAAAATAATAATGCACCTTATTGTATTCGACGTGGTGAATAGAAAAAGGAATCGCCGTGTTTAAAAAGACGAAGGAACCCGGACTGGTGACAAATGGAGCCAAGACCCCTAATGAGTGCGTGAAACTGAAAACCAAATAGACTCGTGAAACAACTGATAAAATATCCGAACAAGAGTGCCAGGTAACGGAAACTGGTCAGCGAGTGAAAGTGAGGAGAAAAGAAGCTTACCGGTAGGTGAAAGACGCGACGCGCCAAACGCCGTGGTGCCTCGGGTTTAGACGTGACTGACAGAATAGCGGAAGTAAATAAGGTGAGCGAAAGTGAAGACGGACTAACGAAGAATGGAAATAAACGTGTGTGAATTTCGCATGCCCCAAGGAGTTAAAAATATCAGATTATAAAAAAGGGAAAGTGAAGTGTCATGAAAATAACGAGTCAAATGTGCATGAACTCAAATATAGTGTATAGACTAACACAACATAAAGCTTCAGAAGTGGCGGCCATCTTAGAGTGGGTTCGGAACAAACACAGTGTATCCTAGTAAACATCACAGGAAAGAATCAATGAGACGAAGTGTGAATAAGTAAAGAACTAGAAGGAAAGGGAAGAAAACCAGCTATAGTGATAGGGATGAGGGTGAAAAAAATAGTGGTGAAAGGAAACTGTTGGATTTGGAGGAGAATTGAAAGAAAGTGATGACAACTAGTAAGAATAAGGTGGATAAGGTGAAATGAATTAAAAAGAAAATGGAAAAGAAGATAAGGGCAAGATATTGCGGACTGATAATCAATTCAGAGGAAAAGTAGATAGTGAAGAAAAGAAACACGAGGAAGAACAAAGTAAAGACATATAAATGCAGATAGAAGACAATTACATAGGAGTGGGTTTGAGACAACAATTATCTATAAGAAGCAACTATATTCCAGTCTCTCATTAAGCCCCTTGGGCTGACAGGCATCTAGTCTTTTGATCCACACTGTCTCCCTTTGGAGTAGTAGTTTCTTGTTATCAACGCCTACTTTCAGTGGCACAACCTCCAAAACAAGGAACTTCAGTTGGCTCACGTTGTGCTGGTGTGTACTGAAGTGAGCAGCTAATGGTGCTAATGGTGCTTTAGTCAACTAAAGCACCATTAGCTGCTCACTTCAGTACACACCAGCACAACGTGAGCCAACTGAAGTTCCTTGTTTTGGAGGTTGTGCCACTGAAAGTAGGCGTTGATAACAAGAAACTACTACTCCAAAGGGAGACAGTGTGGATCAAAAGACTAGATGCCTGTCAGCCCAAGGGGCTTAATGAGAGACTGGAATATAGTTGCTTCTTATAGATAATTGTTGTCTCAAACCCACTCCTATGTAATTGTCTTCTATCTGCATTTATATGTCTTTACTTTGTTCTTCCTCGTGTTTCTTTTCTTCACTATCTACTTTTCCTCTGAATTGATTATCAGTCCGCAATATCTTGCCCTTATCTTCTTTTCCATTTTCTTTTTAATTCATTTCACCTTATCCACCTTATTCTTACTAGTTGTCATCACTTTCTTTCAATTCTCCTCCAAATCCAACAGTTTCCTTTCACCACTATTTTTTTCACCCTCATCCCTATCACTATAGCTGGTTTTCTTCCCTTTCCTTCTAGTTCTTTACTTATTCACACTTCGTCTCATTGATTCTTTCCTGTGATGTTTACTAGGATACACTGTGTTTGTTCCGAACCCACTCTAAGATGGCCGCCACTTCTGAAGCTTTATGTTGTGTTAGTCTATACACTATATTTGAGTTCATGCACATTTGACTCGTTATTTTCATGACACTTCACTTTCCCTTTTTTATAATCTGATATTTTTAACTCCTTGGGGCATGCGAAATTCACACACGTTTATTTCCATTCTTCGTTAGTCCGTCTTCACTTTCGCTCACCTTATTTACTTCCGCTATTCTGTCAGTCACGTCTAAACCCGAGGCACCACGGCGTTTGGCGCGTCGCGTCTTTCACCTACCGGTAAGCTTCTTTTCTCCTCACTTTCACTCGCTGACCAGTTTCCGTTACCTGGCACTCTTGTTCGGATATTTTATCAGTTGTTTCACGAGTCTATTTGGTTTTCAGTTTCACGCACTCATTAGGGGTCTTGGCTCCATTTGTCACCAGTCCGGGTTCCTTCGTCTTTTTAAACACGGCGATTCCTTTTTCTATTCACCACGTCGAATACAATAAGGTGCATTATTATTTTCTCCTTCTCTCTTCCATCACTAACAGAATGGCATGGGTCACGTTGCACTTATTTTCCTTTTCTCAAGATACCGATTATAAACTGCACGCTTTCTATTTTTTACTGACATGTTTTATTTTACTCAGCTTGTGGCCGCGTGCTCTCCTTCCTGATTGCGATTTATTTATTCACAGATCTGTTGCTATCCCCTGACGAAGGGCTCCGCCCGAAATGCATAGGGATGATGCATAGATTCATTGATGCTGTTTAAACGTTCCCCTTAACGTACTGTTCCATAAGGATGTCACTATGATGATTTAATATGTGACCCACTAAATAAATTCCTTGAGAAAGATTACTTTGAATACGATTGTTCAAATTACATGCAATACATTCTGGAAACCATTATTTAGGATTTACACCTCCTATAGGAGTGCCATTGGAAACAGTGCAAGCCCCCCTTGCACTCCTTCGTTTGTTGCCAAGATGACAGTGGACATGGCTGCTTTGGCCAGGACTCATGATCCATGCGCAGACAACCGACATGGGTTGGCACAGACTTGTGTTGGTGATGGACTCCCCCGAGGTGGACATGGGCGCTTTCCTATGTTCCTCATTCAGACATGCTGCTGCATTGGTCTGCATATCTTGGCACTTCTCTTGGTCGTACTGACACACACTTGTTGATAAACTTTCCGATCTTTCACTTGTCTCCGACTGTGTTGTGTCTTAATTTGTATGCTAATGTGTGTGTCACGGACTCTCTGACTCCCTGCCATATGTGCACTGCTAACCTATCAGGACTGTGGGTTTGTACTTGTGCATTGTCATGTCCCTGTGTCGTGCTTAGCCAGATGCGTATGGCCGTTTACCGGCTCCAGGCGGGTGCATTTGTGTCCTGTGTTCGGTTGTGCAAATCTTGGTATTTGTGCCACATTGTGTTCGAGGTTGTGGTGCTCTGCTTCCTATGTGTGTGCTGCGTTGTGGGTGAGATGTCCCTTCAGCTCTGATTTGGCTCACCCTTCTCCCCTTCAGGCAGCGTGGTTTTCACTTCTGTGCTTGTTCTGTGGTGTGATATTGCCGGGTGTGTGACTTGTGCTCTTGGTTGGTGTTGTTCCTCTTGGGCATGCTTTGTCTGCAGTGGCGCTGTGCTTAATTGTGCATGTGTGCCATTGTACCCATCTCTCCCAGGTCCCTGCTGGTTCCTTTCCCTGTTGTTGTTGTGTCTGTTTTGGGCAGTTTCTGGTCCCCGAGTCCTGCCACCGTCTCCAGACTGATATGGTGGACACCATTTCCAACATGTCATCCAGCTCCTGGTGTGGCGCTGGCCTCCCACCTCCAGTGTGCATTGCTGCCTTCTTTTTCTTGGCGTGTTTCTGATTGTTTGTGCATTTGCATCATTTGGGATGTTCTGGTTTTCTTCCATTGTCCACCTCCGCTCTAAGGCTGTATTCACCTTGTCCGAGAAGGCCTGCCATGTGCAATGTTTTGTTGCCAATGGGGTTTGTGGGGTTGTGTGCTGGCCCAGGTTGCCTCCATTGTGCTTGGCTGTTGTTTTATGTTTGAATTGTCTCTTTTTTTTCAGGCATTTGTTGTGCTTATACCTGCCTGCCGTGTGTGTCGCGGGCCTAGCGGTGCTTATCCCTGCTTTCCTCATCACAAATGGGCTCTTTGCACTTTTTTTGTGTTGTGTTTTGTGTTTTTATCTACGTCTAGGTGGTTGTGTCGCAGACATTGGCCTTGCTTTAGGCAGACTATTGCATGCTACCACCTTGTTGTGAATTCCACGTTGACACAGGGCTATTTTCCCTCGATAGGCTGCAATGTGTAAAGGTGCGTTCACTTTTTTTGGTGATGTTTAGCACACATTCTTGTGAATATACCCCTTGAAGTGCTAGGTTCTTTGAAGCAAGATTTAACTCAAGTGTGATTAGTTCAAGGGCACATTAAGCAAGGTTCCTTTAATTGCATCTTAGGAAGTGTAAAAATTCCATGTTAACATAAAACTCAGAATTCCCCACACACGCACAGAAAACTGACGTGTGTGTGCACACAAAAATATTTTACAGTTTGGCACAATTTCATGAGGTTGAGGACAGATGAATAGAAACCCAGAAATTCAAAGACTTTTGTGATGTCCCTAAAGGAAATGCCATGGTCTTAAGTTATTGCAATGTCTTAGGACCAATTTAAAAACCCTATTCTATGAGTGATTGAGTCTTATTTTTTACCAAGTTGCATCTCGCCCCATAGTTAATATTGGTTATAAATGGTTATAAATGCATTCAATATATTTTCCTGTGATAATTAATTTTCCCTTTCAACATCAGGTGATCTTGTGGTATTTCTTTAACGTTGGCACCCTTGAAAAGGTTCTTGCTCCATTCATGTACAGTAGTTACTACACAAGTTTTTCCAAGGTGGGCTCCTTATACCTAACCACCAATACCATCCCCTGTGCCAGTGGATTTCCCAGAGTACTAAGCATCTTATGCTTGAAGCAATTTTGCGGCTACTTGCCTTGGTAGTCCCGAAATCACAGAGTTTGGGACAGCAAAACTGTTTTCGGTATGTGTTAAACCCATTTAATAAGTCAAAAATGAATTTCTGGCTCACAAAATTTGTTTACCGAACCATGTCGAATTGCAGTGGCAAAGCAAGGGGGTGTGAGGGTGCTTTCCTCTCCAGGTGACAGTGTTTTTAGGGGCGGAGGAGTTGAGTAAGTCGTGTCTTATGCCACCCCCCCAAAACAAGTCGGCTGCCAAAACCACCACCTCAGTCTTACCTGCTGCACAAGGGTGCCAATATAAGGATCCACCCCGGGTGGTAGTAGCTCTAGCTATTCCACTGCCGAATTGGAATTAGAAAAGGGTATGAAATGGATATTACTTCCAAAATGCGATTCGGACCTGTATGTGTCAATGGTTTGCAATCGCAATTGCGGTCTCAAACAATTGATTAAATACAGACATCTCAATGTAAGTGGTAATTGATTTCCAAAGGAAAAGGCAGCTCACTGGAAAATATATCCCCTTTGTGAATGGTGTTTGCAACCTTCCGGCAATGAGGCAGTGGTGCAGTCGACCTGCAGTGGCTCCTACTGATGTTCTCACAAACAGGAAATTTGCTACTATTTTTATTTAGCAGTAACAGTTCCTTCAAAGGACATATGTTGTTTTTAAAAAAAAAAAAGTTTCGAGTTTATGAATGATGAGCGAGGGATGTTGGTCTGCTATTCCTTGCTAATCGCCATAGCTGGTTGTACCTGCACATGCAAAAAAGACATTCCTAACTTATATTCAGTCGGAGGCTGTTCTGTATTCCTCTGCAAATAGAGATTTTGCAGACGCGACCTGTTAGTACAGAGGTAGCATCACAAAATCAGTGACATTTTGCAGCCAGTGTGCAATGTGCAACTGCTATTTGCAACCTGCGCTAGTTCCGTTTCTAGTTCCTTACTTCACAGAGCCTGATTCTTCGTTCTCTGAATCAAGATATTGTTTTATTTTTATGTTTTATTTTTATAAACCAAAAATATTTTCTTTTTGTGAATCTGTTTGTCTAAATAAGCACCCATCTTTCACTTTTTCAAATCGGTGCACACAAATCTTTGTCTACGAGCATCAGATTGAGTTCATTTGTCCAGAGAACCGCAATACAACGAAATGTGATGACATTAATTGAATCACATTTCGAAAGCTCGTTTTGAAAAGCTTCAGCTTTACTTTTTATTCTCTCCCTTTCGGCTACTTTTTTTAATCAATATTTGATTTAGAAAAGTCAGTGACTATGTTTGATTTATGAGGCTTTTTGAATATTGATCCATTTTTGCACCCTATGATATTCTCTGATGAAAAGTTTAGAAGCAGGAAGGAGACAGAGGCTAATTGCTGCTAGAATGTAGATTAGAATAAGTGATTGCGGCGCCTGACTTGAATGCTGATTATCCTGAACCAGGATTTTATGATAATCTCACATTGAAAGAGACCATTCTGGCTTTAGAGCATCATTCTGTCACAAACCACTCTGGTACAATTCCACATCCAAAAACATGCTGTGTTTTTGAACAATTAGGTGGTGCCCCGCTTCAAAGGTGGAACAACTTGGGCAAGCAAAACACATGTTCATCTAAAACGATACATCTAAGCAGCCATGTTTCAACAAAACCACTTGGCATGTACAGCAGGATGGGTTGTTTGTGGTTTAGTAGAGTTAAGTTGATTTTATTCACCTATGCAGCACGCACACAATGCAGCTGAAATAAGAACAGAAATCCATTATACAAAATGCAATAAACAGTTGAACACAGATTGTCGAATCATACATCTACTAAAGTATTATGTAAATAAGCCCCTTTTTATATACTTGTTGCTGGAGCTTAATAAAAACATCCACAGTAAGAACCACACCGTCATTTTAAAATCAAGGGTATTTAATTACATACAATGGTCACAAAAATCGTGGGACAATACAAATAGAGTTTTTTCACGCGCTTCAGAGCCTCATCAGGGTAGGAAGAGCACTATAAATACCCGTACCATTCCACTCTCTGCTTTGGTGGACCACCAAGATTCCAGATCTCAGCATTAATATGACTGTTTAAGCCCCATTTACAAGGAAAGCGTAGTGTAATTCCTGGTTAGAGTTCTGCTCTGCTCAATTGTGTGTGGGCTGTTGTTGATCCAATTTCGAGTGAGCAGACACAATTGTCCCGATTTTCAGTCCTGGAAAGTCCAACTAGCAAAATCACACCCCGGACCATCGTCGCAGACCAGTCTTCCCCATGGCACTTTGCGTGATGGCCGGAAGGACAAGGTGGGGAGAGATTAAAATAGAATTGGGGAAGGGGCGGGAATTGGGCAGGTATAAAGGTGTGAGGGGAGGAGGATCTGGCCACTTCCTGACACCTGGCACCATCAGGAGGGCAGAGGAAAAGTTAGTGTGAAGAAAAGTTAACGAAGGTCAGTGGGGATAACATGGGCCCAGGAGTCACAGAGTTTAGCAGTCAGCATAGGTTTCCCCCGATAGCAAGCTAATGTGGAGCCTACCTCTCCAAGATGAGTTGTTCCGGGGAGTACAGCTGGGCGCCGCATCGCTCATAGCCCTACAGGGCGGGCCCTGTGGATCTCACAAAGCCTGGTATTAGACCAGGTGAGTGGTTGGCGGGATACCTCCCACGTGGTCCACCTAGGGGGCCACGGCAGCAGTGGCGGCATGTGAAGGGGAGCTGCTACACGCTGTAATGGTGTCCAGAGGCCCGGGGGCAGGGCTAGAAGCGACACATCATGAGCAACGTGTGGAGGCAGGGGGAGAACCTGCCTGCGAGGCTCCTTGCTGTATCTGGTAGCCATGATAATGTGCCTGGGTCGGAGGCTGCGATAGGAGCCAGCACCATGTAAAGGGGCTGGCGTGTCCCAACAATATGAATCCTCTGAGGAGGGCGGGCATACGGCCCATCCACAGTTAGCAGGTTGGGGTAAATGCTAAGCAGACTGGGCCCCCTACGTAAGACGCCCAGAGGGGTTAGCGGCCCAGGAATGTGGAGCGGCAGGCGGCAGCTGTACTGGGTGGTGGGGTGGGGGACCCTGCAGCTTGCGCAGTGGAAAAGGGGAATGAGGTAGGTGGTGGGATTAGCAGGGGGCCTAGGTTTGCAGATAGTCAAGTAGGAGAGAGGGACTGCCAGCAAGGCATTGAGGCATGGTGGCATGCTCAGGACCCACCAGGTTGGAGCAGCCTGGTGGAGGGGGGAAGCAGGACCGGTGACTGAGGCCGGTAGTAAAGGGACACATCCAGCAGGGCACACTACTGCCCCAGGATGCTGACCTTAAGCAGTAGGGGGTCTGCGGCTGCCGGCCCTCCATAAAGGGATCGAGCAGCACATCCTACTACATATGAGTGCATTTGGAATGAACGGTGAGGATATTAAGTGTACGAAGAGGTGTGTGCGTTGATGTTTGGATCATAATGGAGGGCGAAGAGATGTTGCCGGGTGATGGGAGATGAGAGTGTGAATGGATGGGAAGTGCGAGGAGCCACTGTGGCCTGGTGGTTAAGGACTCTGACTCCTATTCCAAAGGATACAGGTTTTAAACTCTGGTGTTTCAAGAGTCGTGGTTTGTGAGATAAAAAGCTGAGTGAAGAAGGGCGGAGGCTGGAGGGAGGTTCTCGTGGGGGAGGAGGAAAGGCGACCAGAAAGATTGGTGTGTTACAGGAGGCATATGCGGTCCGAGACTAAGTGGAGGGTGAGGAGGGAAGTGGAAGAGCAGCACTGGGCAAGGACATGGAGGTCTTAGGCGGACACTCAGGTAATGGCAGCTGCATTGCCTGCATGGGAAAAAGGGAAAGCTGGCGCCAAGCGCTTGTAATAGCAAGGGCAGAAGACTGGGCAAGGGGACCAAGAGGTTAAAGGAAAATCCTGCCGATCGGTGGGTGTGTGGGGGCTGGGACAGATTTGTCAACCAAAACCAGGTGCAGCGGCAGCGCCTGTGTGTTAAAAGGGAAAACTTGTGTAAAGAGCTTGGTGGGGGTTAGGGGTCCAGACGGACAAGGTTGGAAAGCCCGATGGGAAGGAGGACAAAAAAAATGGGGGTTAAGCATCACCAATTGCCAAGCGTGGAAAGGGAGTGACAAAGGGGCCGAGGGTGCCCACTTAACATGGAAATGGAAATCTGCTTTCTGGAGTTATGCCAGCATTTTTATGGTGTGTGGTTTGGGAGCAGGGGAGCGCCCTGTGGTTTTAACTTGGCATGCAATTTGAGGGGGGAGTACATGTGGGCAAGGACTTGCCAGGGCGTCGGGCATGCTATCGGAGCCCTTGTTTTGAACTTTTTAGCACCCTCAGTGAGGTTTTGTTCACACGGAGCAGTGGGCTCCGGTGGAGCCGCAGTAACTGGGCAGAAATGTTCTTTGAAAGAAAGGGAGCCCACATGGGGTAAAGGGACAGGCCAACACTTCAGAGAAGTAACAAAGGTTATGGTGTGACCTTGGTGACGTGAGAAACGGCTGGGCCCAAGGGAGTCTGATGTAATTGAGTATTTGAATTTGGACTCCTTACAGTGGGGGGACATGGTTGTGTGAATGAAAAGAGGAGGACACCCTAGCTTTGTTTGCTATAGGTTGTGGACGAGAGGTGAAATGAGCCGAATGCAGTGTAGAAGGGGCTGGCAGGAGTTACACAAATTGGAGGCAGGATGGGTGCTAACAGGGTGAGCAATTGTCGACAACCAGGATAGTTGGGGCAGGCTTGCTATACTGTGGGGGAGGATTTCACTGGGGGAGGCAGTTTTTTAGGGGTGGCAAAGGTTGGCCGAGTGCAAGGGTGTCATAGGTGTGCGGAAGGTGGACGTGGTCTGGCAGGTGCAGAATGTTAGACACAGCAGCAGTGTGGAATGGGTGGGTACGGTTGATGATGTATGGGGAGTTGGCCATCACACATTGGTTGAATCAACGGGGAGTATGACCCCATTGCATGTTTCCCAGGGTTGGTGAACCTGGATGGCTGGGGTGGGAAACTTGGAAACGGGACGGGATGGTTCAATATGGAGAGCATGGCAATTTGGGATTTGTGGTTATGGGGGAGAGTTTGTGAGAGTCTAGGGCATTTGTGGTGGGTTTTCTTTGACAGAGAGCGCTGATGATTCAATTGACAGTAGGCATGTATGGGGAGGTGTGCTGGGGCAGGGATGTTTGGGGAGTTGGCTGAGTCGTTATTTTTAATGAAGCGGCCAGGGAAAGTGGAGCATGTGTTGATAGAGAGTGGGAGGAAAGTAGAGGGCCTGATACGAGACAGGCAGTTTTGGGTCAAGAAGGGGATCGCTCTAGCTGGGGACATTTTTCCAGGAGTCTTAGGTAAGGCCCACATGAAGTGGGCAGGGGCCAGCCACTTGAGGTATGCATTTCCTATGCATTAGGGCTGTGTCAGCGGTATTTCAGGATAGACCATGGGGGGGCTGAATTCGAAGGATGGAAAGTTGGAGGCCCAAATAATTTTAATGAGAAAATATAGGTATCAAGAGGGTGTTTTGTAGGACCGGGTTTAGAACAGAAGATGCAGGGGCCAAATAAAGGGGGAATAATTCATTACAGTCCTAATTGTCTTCTTTTATACTACAAGATGCGGGGGAAGACCGGGATTCAAGACAGTTACCTGGAAAGGTGGCCATTCGCTCATGCGTGGGTAGCCAAGGACGCCGACCAGCAGGTGTACGGACGTAACTGGGCTGGTGAAGCAGTCACCAGTAGTTGGCATGGTGGGGTAAAGCGGAATGCAGTGGGGGGTGTTGTTGTCAGAACGAGCGAAGCAGGGTCAAAAGAGGAACCGCCCAGACATGTTTTGATGCACGTGGGAGTTGGAAACTCCGTGTTAAATTTCAGCTCTAGGAAAATACATTTCTGTAAAGTTATTCCCTGTTTCTTGAAGTCTAAGGCATAATAGCTGTACATCTGTGTATAAATACATGCATGAAGCGTAAATTCTGCCCACCTGGAAACTTTATTCATATTTAATCCTAACTTGTAAATAGGCCTTAATGTGCTGTGTGAGTTGTATTCTTGGTCTGTTTCTATTGACCAATTAGAGTAACTTTAACTCAAATTAGTAAACAGTAAAAGCCCATTTAACATACACATGAGGACCTTCTGACCGGAGGTAGACTGCACCCTAAATGCACATAGCTACCCAGATAAGACATATTACAAGTGCAATAACTCAAAGTTTCATCAATGCTTCCATAGTTTCTTGTGACGTTTTCTGATAGTCGAGTACCAGGGCAACTAACTGCTTGTCTGAATACAGCAAATCACTTGTTAGTCAGTTGTTTCCCAATTGGGCCTATGACAACAAAGGGCCTGTACCACTGACTTACCACGGTCATCGCTTTAAGGTCTGGCCGGCAAAAGATTGTTCCTAGCAAAAGACTGTAAACAAACTATTTAACTTGGTTCATTTATTCATGGTTCATGTGATTCCTACAAGTTTTCTTTGATCACACGATTATCCTGGAAAGTCTTGCTACAAAATATAATAATAGATTGATGTCTGATAAAATTAAAGAAAGTTTATTCCTTGGATATATCGATATACATTATTTCGTCCTTAGGCAAAGGGCATCCGAGTTCACAGTTTTCAAAAGACTAAGCTATAGCACTTCCAAACAGCAGGAAAACAGATTTCAATAAGCGTTCCCTTGACTCACTTTTGGTAGTTTGACCTGGGCTGCAAGGTACTTCTGCAAGTGTGTTTCTGTTGGGAACTGACGGCATGGTGTTCACTTACCTCCGCTGCTCGTCCTGTGTGCCTGCTGTGTGTGCATGGTTGGGTGTGAACTTGGAAGTGGGTGGGGTCTCTGCAGAGTATTTTAGCTCCTTCCTAGCACTCGATCAGTGCTTGGTTTCTTGCCCGGTCCTGTGACCCGGAAGGTCTCGGCCCATGCTTGGATGTCCCAGGACTTCCTGTTTGGATCTTTTGGAGAAAATCGTGGGTGGGACTTCTGAGGGGGATTTCCTTGAGTCCATAAAAGTGGAGTTGGGGTAGGTCTATCTGACCCCATGGCTGGTGGATCCCTTATTTGAACTGCGGAAGGGGTTGCTATTTCATGATGGCTGTTCGTTTATACCACCTGAAATGAGACAACGAGTTCTCGCATGGTGTCATTCATCCGCTTTGGTTGGCCATCCTGGCATGTGTAAGACTAAGAAAATATGTTTGCGCTGGTTCTGGTGGGAGACGGTTGGTCATGATCTACAGGTGTTTGTGGGGTCTTGTCTGGTTTGTGCTGTAAGTAAAGCAACAGACACTCGCCCTGCTGGTCTATTAAATCCACTGCTGGTGCCCCCGTTTCTCTGGCATACTGTTCGCATAGATTTTGTCACTGATCTTCCTGAAGTGGAGGGCTACACTGCCATTCTTGTGGTGGTAGATCTAGTTACTAAGACAGTACATTTCATACCTTTGTCCAAGATAACTAGTGCTCAAGTAAAGACTGAGGTATTTATCTCTCACATTGTGTAAGGTCACATGGTTTGCCATTAGCTGTTGTGTCCAAAAGGGGTCCATATTTCATGTCGCATTTTTGGACTGAGTTGTGTTCCTCTTTGAGGATGGAAGTACGTTTATCTTCCGCATTCCAACCTCAATCGGATGGGCAAAAAGAACGAACTAACCAAACGATGGAACAGTATATTCATTGTCTGTCAACCACGTTATCATGTGATTGGTTATCGGCACATCCCTTAGCTGAGTTTGCGTATAACAACAGTATGCATTCTGCTTTGGGTATGACCACAGTATGCATTCTGCTTTGGGTATGACCACTTTTTTCTGTTCTTCAGGATTTCATCCAAGTGCAATGCCTATTCAACCTACTGGGAGGGTCCCTGCACTGGATACCTTTAGTCGCTCTTTGGTGGTCATTTGTTTTTCCTGACCAAGAGTGTCTACTGGGATATTTCGTGCCAGTAAGGGGTGCACCCATTTAGGGAATTGTGGTACCTTTTTCTGTTTGGTTACATGAAGGGGTTTTTTGCTGTGTTTTTGGCTTTTTCCCCGGTTCCTCTACTCTTGTTGAGGATTATCAAAGAAGGTTTTTTTATTTGCTGGCAGTTTTCTTTTTAAGTTCATCATCTGGACTCTGGACTATGGAATCATAGTACCCCTAAAGTATGTTTGTGCAGTGTGCTTCAAACAACTGTGCTGATGATGTTAAATTGGGACAGTATCTGCAGCTTGAGAAAAAACAGTTGGACTCTTCATCAGGGGTAAGGCTTTTTTGTCTATCATCCAAGTGTATTGCCTAATCATGTACGTATGAGTATGGTTCTTGTAGTCTCAATCTGTCTTCTGTTGTTCTTGTAGGTTGTCCTGGTGTCCCAATTCATACACAGGAAGGTAACAATACATCACGAGTGCTGGTCCAGAAATATCTTGGTTTTGTTTTCTTTATCTCCCCACCTTCTTCTGTGGTACTTGTCTGTTGCCCCCGGTATTCATGATAAGTGGTGACGATAGGTGCTGAGGAGGAGGACTGGGAATTATCTTCGCCCCCACAGTATTGGGTGGTTTCTGGTATTGGGTGCAAGACAGTTTCTTTACCAAGCTAATTACACCACAATACAGATACAGGAAGAGAGAATTTGAATGTCTAAGTACATTTAGGTAAAACACATTTGAAAACAACTGTGTAGCAAAACAGAAAAATTGATAAGGGAATGGTTTAAAAAGTTAAAGAAAAAAGACAAAAATGTTTATATGACAAATGAATGGTGAAAACCATTGAATTCAACACTATTGGAAAACAGAAACATGCTTACACTCTTGAGTCTATTCCGGAACTAGGACTTCAAAGTGGTTGCCTGTGAGTGTATATGGTCAGTTTGAAGAGGTAGGTTTCTCCAGGTGGAAGATTTTAACTTTGCATTTAGAAAATAGTCAAAAGAAATCCCAAAGCTCCAATATTTCAAAGATGGTTGTGAGTCATCTAGTTGAAAAATATTCGTGCAGGTTTAGCAGGTGAAGAGCAGACAAACTGTGAGCATAGAAGGCTTGCCTGAAGTAGGAAGTTCAACCCAGGTGAATACTCAAACTATAAATTATGAAACTTTATGAGATCTTTCGCCAGTCTAAGAAGTCCTGACAGGAGATTCATGAAGCACGCAAAGATTTGTGGGAGTATATGGTAACCAGATTTTCCAGAGATTTGAAGCCTCAAAGTGTGACAACGGTATGTCACTAACTGCCAAGGCAGCTCCTTTTCTGAATGGAGGATGTCTGTTCACTCAGTGGTCAGCAACTTCCATGAACCAAGATTTGCATTTTTTGATGAAATAAGATTCTTATGGCAAAGGCATACTATGTTCTGCTCTACAATGTTCTGCATGAATTACATGCACTTCATTTCCCATTCAGGCCATGCTACAGAAGGCATGTTATAAGTGTCTCCAGTGCAATGTAAACCTGAAACGTTTAAAGCTGACCTCTGCTAATTAACTGAAGCGAGCAAATCTTTAAATGGATTTCAATTTATTTTATGTTTTCTCTAGTGGAAGCTTAAAAATCATTATTTTCCAGCATAGATATGTTCCAGATAGAATTATATCTCAAGGAAAGGAGGTAAATCCAGTTAGTTTGGGTCAATGGGCCTGCTCGGGGATGAACAGTCAGCAGTTTAACAGCTTAATTGAACAAGAATAAGAATAGGATGTTGAAATCTTAGTGATTCATTTCTCTCTGCCTGGAAGGAGTGAATGTCTCCACTGTCTTACCTCTATTTGACACAGAAGTTACTTAAGGCTCATTGGATGGAGCAATCAGCATGCTGTCTTGCCTGCTTCTCTCACATATACACAGGATATTTCTATCTTTGCTATAGTGAAAAGAAATCTTAATTTGGGAGTTTTGTTTTTACGATTAAGATCTTTTTTACAAGAAGGAAGTCCTCGGAGATTTGCTCTTTTATATTTGACAAATATTAAAACCAGATATCCAGCGACACAAATTAAACCATATTACTCATATAGTAGTAAAATATATTTTAAATCGGTTACATTATTCTCAGCCTGTGGCATCAATTATTATTCAAACAATCAATCTTTTATAAAGCGGCAAATTACCTGTGAGCATCTCGAGGTGCTTGAGATGTTTGCTGCTGTGTAGTGGATTGTTCATTGGAACATCCAGGTCTTGAGTTCTTTCCTACAATCCTGGAGCGGTGGAGCAGTCCTGAGGTGCAAGGGAAGGTTGTTCCATGCTTTGGCTGCCAGCTGCAAGAAGGAGTGTCCTCCGCTGTTGGTTCAGCAGCTCTGTTGGTTGTCTGCGAGGGAGAGGGAAGATGATCAAAGGTGTTTGGTCGGTTGGTGGAAGGTCAGTTATTTGTAGATGTATGCTGGTCCTTCGTTGTGAAAGGCCTTGTAATCGTTGGTCAGCATCATGAGGTGGCATTTCTTCAGGATCGTGAACCATTGCGATTTCTTGAGGTGGGGTGTTATTTGGGTCCTTCTGGGAGATGGAGGATTAGTGTTGCAGTTGAGTTTTTGAAATGTCTGGAGTTCTCTTCGGGAGACATGCAGTAATTCCTACTTGGACAATGTTTCCGTAATCCAGTCTGGTGGTGAGGAGAGCCTGTGTGACAGTCTTTTTGGTGTTGACTGGGAGCCACTTGAAAATTTTGAGGAGCATGCAAAAGGTGTAGAAGCAAATGGATGAGACTGCATTGACTTTTCTCATTAATAGCTTGTTGTCCAGGATGATGCAGAGGTGTGGATGTAGTCTGTTGGGGCAGGGGTGGGCTGAGTTTCATGGGTCACTATGTGTGGTTCCATAGTGAGGTGATGTTCCCAAAGATGAGTAGTACAATCTTGTCAGTGCTGTGTTTAAGGCAGTTGTCCTTCATTAAGTCAGTGACGTTCATCATGCATCTTTGGAAGTTTGGTTCTGGTGTTGTAGGGGTCTTCGGATAGTGAGAGGATGAGCTGGGTGTCATACGATTAGGAGATGATATTTAGTCCGTCCAATCTGACGGTATCAGCCAGGGAGATCATGTAGGTGTTGAAGATGGTGGGGCTTAGGGATGATTTTTGGGGGGCTCTGAAGATGATCTTCTTGAGCGCCAAGGGGAACGGTGAGAGACGAATCCTCTGGGTTCACCATTTGAGAGTGTGTACCTGGACCCCAATCTGGTGGAGTCTGTTGATCAGGATGTGATGGGAGCTGGTGTCAAAAAGGAGTAAAAGGCAGAAGAGGATGATGGCTGCCATTTCTTCAGGGTCCAGGAGGGTCCTGATGTCGTTGGTGGCTGCAATGAGGGCTGAGGGTGAGTTCAAGCTGCTGGTTGATAACTTTCTCGTGGACCTATGTTGGGTAGGGGAGCATGGAGATGGGCCAGTAGATCTTTGGCTCGAATAGGATCCGCATATGTTTTTTTTTTCAGGTGGGGTTTACTTCAGGGAATTTCCTGCTGTATAGATGTAGAAAATAGAAGAGGCTATGGCCAAAACTTGCATTGAGATCTTCAGTAAAAAATGAATTCCATGATTGCATAATTGCAAGCTACCAACCTCCTTATCTTGGCAGCCTTACAAGGTACTTGCCTCCCTCTTAATCCAGTTGACTGATCTGAACCAGATAAACTATTTTTGCGTTTGATTCTCATAGCTATATATATATTATTTAGTATTTCAGTCTAGCACATAAACATTTCACTGCAAGCGCTAAGGTACTCAAGGGCTCTGGTCCTCCAGAAGCAAATAGAAGTGTATTTAAGAAGGAAATAGAATATACAGTATAGTGTATACAAGAAGGAAATAGAAGTGTATACAAGAACCAATTTCTTCTGTCTGTGGGCATCAATCAGTAGATTGTCTTCCACAATACTAGAAGATGTTTTTGGAAAAAGGATTCAAGAAAGTGCTTCAAATAACTCATGTATACCCCCCCTCCCCCCCACGGGGAAAAGATGGGTTAATGTTAACAGATAAGACATTCACCCACCTTTCTCCTCAAATGTTAGTTGGGAAAGGGATAAATTAAGCTAAATTAGATTAACTTTGGTGGAGAAGCCTAACCACATCTAGTTCTTATAGAACCCATGCTATCTTTCTCGTCATTTTGAAGTCAGAGACATTATGAGGAAAGTACATTCTGGTAAATGTCTTCAGATGCCTTTTTAAATCCGAAATATATAATGAGCCTCACTTGGCCTGTGTGAGAAAAGAGGGCAAAGCCCATCCAAGGAGAAAGTAATTGGAATGAAGCAACAGTAAGCAGAGTTTACAGGTTTTAAAAAAAATCACTTCAGCAGAGACTGGTAAATCCCTCACAACCCTATCCACTCTCATGCTTTTGCCTTAGAATCCCATTGAATATTTGTGGTGGCTGAATTCCACAGCGGATGTAGTAACATAAGCTAATGCGATTCCTCTCCTTAAAATGTATTACAATACTAATTATCCTAATCAACTAACAGTTGCTAGGAAAGTATATGCTCCATTTCTCATGGCTCTAGATGCAAAATAAGTAGCAGGTTTATGCCTCAGACAAAACTAGACAATTGAGCTGAGAATTAACACCAGTTAATTATTTAGGGGAAATAGAGCTGCAGGGACAATTGGGTTCACTGTAACTCTCTAGAGCACAGTAAACGTTAGGTCATTGTTAATTACTGTGCTGCTCCCGAAATCTTGAAACATATGCAGTTAGACAGGCTAAAGTGTGATGAAATACCTGAATTAAAAGATGCTGGTTATTAACATTTCATAGCTCCTAATGTCAGCCTTGTCATCTGATACATATCTTCTTATTCTCTGTATAACCATGGCGGCATTTAGAGTCTAAATAAATGCCCTAAAATGACAGGATCCAGTGGGTAAGGTGGCTGTTTACAGTATCTTAGAAAGCAACAAAAGATCCAGAGCCTATGGTTCCAAAAGTAAAAAAAAAGAAAAATCATTTAAACTCAGTTAAAGCAAAGTTGTACTATTTTTGTTAATTCAAAGAGTTTTCTGGACCCCGACCCGAATGCACAAACTGAAGCTTAGAGACACCCCCACTTGCTGGAACTGCAACCAAGGAGCTGGAGATCTATTGCACATGCTTTTTTTTGCCCCTCTATGTGAAAGGTTTGGAAGGATGTATTTGAGTTCATCAGAATCCTATTCCAGATTCACCCACATGAAGAATTTTTGTATTTATTTATGGGTTCCTTGAATCTCACATAAAAAGAGCAGAGGACAGACACTTGTTAGAAATTTTATTTACGCTCAAATGCAAACTTGTCCTTAGTGACTGGAAAAATACTGCCAATCTTACATCGGTCATCCAGAAGAATAGGAGTTCCTTTATCAGGGGTGTCGAAACATATCCATACAAACCTCGCCCTGGAAAGCAAACTCAATAGCGATATGGTCCACACTGGACACTTTTATGGTTAACACTAATCAGTTCATCGGAGGGTAAAATAGGAAAATCACATAATTTGCGGTCCCTTTTCAACGGCCCTTTCTCCCAGGGTGTCCCGAGCCTTGGGATCATTAATGATTGCACTGGTAGCTATGCCCATATGTTTAATATTCCTTGCTCCTCAGAGCCTTGCACTTATTCTTTTGTTATTAAGTTATTGTTATTTAGCTTATTATTTACTGTCCAGTTATTCATTCGATTATTTATTTAGGTTTGGGCTGGACTGTTCCCATGAGGCACAGGGTCAAGACTGATTTGCATATAGCTGGGTCTACACCGGGGTGGTGAAGTGAGCTAAAGAACGATGATGGATTCAACCCAGATCTGTGAAGGGGGGTGAGTGTCTGAAAAGTTTCAGCGCTCCGTCCATCATCTACTTGTATTTGCTCTTAATTTAGCTAACAGTAGTTCATCAGGTTGGCAGACATAGTGTCCTCTGCACCCTGATCGACTGCACTTCATCTACAAGACTTTAAGTTAGGCCCTTAATCTTTTACTAACGAACTTAGAATAGTAGAACATGTAATCACCACATGCTTAGGTGTGAAGTGTAGCATGTATACAGTAAATACATACACGTCAGTTAAGACTCTCCAGGAGAAGTAACTGCTTAGTTATTGTTACCCCTGCTAAAGGCCTTATGACTCCAGCACATGGAGATCATAGCAGCAGTGCATGGAGCAGAAGGAAATGTGACTTATTCAGCTCGTTACTTTCTGTCTTACCACCAGACCGGTGACACTTAAATTTATTGGAGTAATATGTGTGTGAATGTATGTGTCTTGTAAAGCACACCGCTGCCCTGAGGCGTCGTGGCACTGTAGACCGCTGGGGAACCCGTCCTAGCTATCCCTGTGAGATGGTCCCTCCTGGGTATCTCCAAGGTGAAACCAGGCATCCCCGGCGAATTTTGGGGGCCGTTGTGGAGATGAGGCAAGCTAATGCCCAGAGTTGCCGAGTATGATCCATGGTTAGAGTAGGCACAGAGGCAAGACTTTCCAAGTCCGCTGGCCCTGGTCCACGACCCTGCCGTGTCGGGAATTGAACCCAGGTCCCGGGCCATCCTCTGCTTCCGGGTCTGCCGCCTCTAACCAGTGAGCCACACCACTCCACTGAGTATGTATCTCAACTCAGCCAGTGCTACAATTCATAAGTTCCCTTGTAACTTTACATGTATTGTAGTTTAATGATGCGATTCCTGAGAAGTGAGGCAGGGTCAAAGTTCATATGACATTACTTTCTGGGAGGCCTTTTTACATTACCTTTTGTGGTGTCACTGGAGGTGTGAAATGTAGGTGATGTATGATGTAGTACTTTGTACTGTGCAAATTTCGGGTGCAAATGTAGGTTCAGGCTTCTATTAGATGGAGCTTTAGTTTCAGACCAAGACTGTCACAGCAATCAATGCAACCAAATAATGTGAAGCACATTTCGCCTCACAAAGATGACCGAGTATTCAATTTGCATACCATAAAGGTTTTATGAAAAGATGAGCAAATTTAAACATTCAAATCTGCAAATTAGTTGTGTCCATAGCCGAAATATGAAAGCAGTAGTCAATTGAAATTCTGAGATTCTGCTCTAAAAGAAGCTAAAAGGGACGCTGAAACTAAAACTCTGCAAACAAATTCCTAAAACAACAGAATTCTAACATTATCAGTAGCAAGTAATTTCTCAAATCAGCCAACCAATCAATCGAATACAGTAAGATTCAGAGCCATCCTCCTTATACGATATAACTTTCTCACAAGCAGGCTGTGACACTCAAACTAGGATGTAAGACAAATGAGCTTCTCAAACTCTCGGGTGCAGCTAAAAGGCCTATAGCAAATAAGAAATGCAACCACAATCTCAAGGATCAAATTAAAATGTTCTGTGTGAGACGCTAAAAAAAGAAGACCTACATCTTCCAATGTCACTTCAGCTTTTCAACAATAAATAAATGTTCACATTTCACAAGCAAAACAGCAGTTAACATGAACCCTCATTAAATAAGGTTTACATGAACTAGAATCAGTTTAAAGGAGGAGAATGTGTAGAAAATACATTTGCATATGATATGTTATTGTAAATGTGTGCGCACAAAACATTTAAGAAAGACAAATTTATTTCATATCACACCCACTATATCTGGCATTTTGTTGAATCAGTGTCCATAAGCACATGCCAAAATCCTTGCCTCCTTGACTTTGGGAGTCATAGTGAAAATAAGTTTTCCTTTTTATGAACCCTAACAATAGTCAAGTTTGTTTGTCGTGTAAAAACTTTTTAATAATTTGAATTCTTATCTCTAGTTAAATGGCGCATTATAAACTTTAACCACTTACAAATAAAAACAAAAATAAAAATGTTGTTTACTACACGGTTCAAAATCTACAGTTTGTGCCTGCTGTTAGGTGCAAACGTAAGTCCAAGGATGTTGAAAACTTGCTTGCAGAAGGGCAAAGGTGCTGTGTGCAGTGCTTGCACCAGTATAAAATTGGCCGACGTGACTGTAGAACTGATTTTTACATGAAGTTTGTTTGTGATCTAGCTGTTACCCTAGAAACCAGTTGTTTATGAACCTGCGTTGACTTATGTAGGTGCATACAATTTTTTGATCTTCTATGGGTCCACGCACCCAAATAATAAGCATTAGGGCAACATTTGTTTTAATGAAATGGGGAGATAAATAAGCATACCAATCAATGGGCATCTTGTAATGGCATGCTTATGACCCACATGACATTTGCTTGGGCATAAACCAAAAGGTTAACACATCTGTTGAGCATGTCGAGTTATGCAAACGAGGGCTAATAAGACTTCGCATCTGAGTAGTTCAGTCAAGTATTAGCAATATTCATGCATATTTTAAAACAATAATGAGATAAAATATATTAGAGGAAATCAAAACCGTGAAGGCTGGATTGCCTGAATTAATTTTATTCACTAATAACTACTCTGAGACACAATACATTTCATTATTCCTTTTCCCACCATTCCTCCTTAGACAGGGTGACCATATACAAATTAGACTTAGTCCTGCTCCCTTAAGAATATTCAAGCTCCTCTGAATGGGAACACAGTCAACCATAGACCGATTGTGCCCCATTTCATCGTTGTCGGGATTATGCAACTGTAGTCTTGTAACTATGAGCACAGGACCCACATCTGGGAATACCCATCACAGTCAGGGCATTGCACAGAGGAAGACAAAAAAATGATGGGTCGATTGCTTGTATTAATCTCAACCACTGGTAATTAATGTGGGTCCCAATCCAGTCCATTGTGTTTTTTGCCCATCATGACATCTCAGACTGGGACCATCCATATGCAATCTGTTTTGGTCCTGATCCAGTAGGAACAATCCAGCCTGAACTGAGTAGATTGCAGCCCAGCGACGACCTAAGTATATTTGAGAAGAAAACTCAAACTCTATGTTACTTTAGTGCACACATGCACACACACACATGCACACAAACACACAAACACCCCACAAAGCCCCACACATCACTCTATTAACTTTGGGTAAGTTTTCACAGGTTTTATACTCATGTAAAAAAAAGTCCTACAAGGGTAGGTCGTGAGGGAAAAATCCTCTATCAGTGGGAGATTTTTCTAACAATACATTCTGTTAGACACATTTTGTAGCTGGGAATTTCAACCAACAGGTGAAGTTGTGAGAAGGCGGCACAGTTCATAGCTTTGTGATTTTAGAAAGTTTCTTCCTTTTGGAAAGCTATCCAGGCAAAATGTTATTTTCATCTAAATATACCTTTTCTCCAAACAACTGAGATATTGAGTTATTTTCTCATCCGGCAGACATATATTACTTCTTTTGCTCCACGCGGTCATCCCAATGTTATAAAGATTGTCATAGAATAGACCACTAAATAAAAATCAAGCCTGGCAATCACAACTCCTTGTCGATCAAAGCTGGAAATTTTTATTCTCTAATGAAAAACTGCAAATGACAGGTACAAAAGCCTTAGATTAAATCCCTCCAAATACAAACCACCGCAATGACTACATCTACTTGGGTGGGCATTAGACAGGTGTGCGGTGCTCACTTGACAGTCCCAAAAAATTGCTTTAACACACAGGTTCTAAGCCACGATGTTCTCAAAAAAGAGGGGAGAAACACCCTACTCCCCCAATATACAATCCTAGGATTGGCACACGATGTTTTGATGCTATGAGGCACTCATCATTATTTCAAAAACGTATTATCTGGTACAGAGTCCAGTACAGAAGTAGAAATGTTTCTACCACAATCTCAACACATGCGGGCATCTCCAGTACAGCCGAATTTTTCCAGAATATTGTGAAGAATGTTCTACATGGCCTTCCCAGTGTGCTGAACATGAGAGACAACATCCTCGTTCACCCTCCTACGCTAGGAGAACACATCAAAAATGCGACTTTCTGCAGAAAGACATCAGCTTCTTCGGATACTGCTTCTCAAATAAAGCCATCGACCCCAACCATGACAAAGTAAAGGACATACAGGATGCCTCAGCTCCCTTCTCTGTGTCAGGAGTCCACAACTTCATGGGGATGGTAACTTATTGCGGGCGTTTCATGAAGAACCTGTCAAACATCACCGGTCTGCTCAGAGAGCTCACAAAATCCTCAAGTCCTTGGATTTGAGGGCCAGAGCACAATGAAGCATTCTTGCAGACCAAGTAATTCCTCATAGTGCAACAAAATGTCTACCAGCAAAGGGTGTCTGTTGGGAGGCCAGTGGCTTTTGCTGTCTGAAAGTCTGATGCAGAAAGCAGCCCTCCTTACAGACGAAGTGCATCAAGGCTTCGTGAATTTTAAGAACAGGATAAGGAGCAAGGTCTGGTTCCCTCGGCTAGACCAGGAAGCAGTTATACAAAATTGCCCAGTGTGCATTGCTACAAGCCAGCACAGAAGCAGGCCCTAGTGCTCCGTGGCAGACAGTAAGTGCATACTTCAGCAGCCTTTCCAATAGGGAACTCATGCTAGTCATAGTGAATAACTATTCATGCTATTCAGAGGTCGAAATTGTGGCTTCTACATCTGCCTCTGAAGTCAAGCCCAAAGCTAAAGAAGCTCATGGCCACACACGGCATGTTTGGACAGATCTACATAGACAATGGGCCCCCTTTCAATGACACTGCTCGTCGGCCAGATCAGAGTGATTGAAAGGGGGCCGATTGTCTGTAGTCATACTTGAGATCAGAAAACACCAAGCGATTCCACATAACCTTCGGCGGCCCAAAGCCAACGGGGAAGTGGAGCGTCTGAGAACTCTCACCAAAGTAATCCAGATTGCGTTGGCTGAAAGTACCAAAATTGAATATGCCCTGCGCCAGGTCCTACATGAATACAGACACAGAATCACCCCCACTCTACGACGGGCGTTTCCCCAAACCAGTTGCTTTTTGGAAGGTCCATGGTAGACACCATTACCCACCATCTTGCATGGGATGAAGTATCAAATTCCCCAAGTTAATGGGAATTTGGCACAGGACAGCGCAGCAGGGCACCTTGCCGCACTACCCTACGCCAAAATGAAAGGGCAGGAATGCACCATGTTTAAGCAAATCAATACATTCCTGTCCTTTCTGCCTGCAGTGGTGCTATTTCAGTAACCAAGTGCCATCATGGGCACCCTTGCGCCATATTTCTCCTCATTACTCCTCACCTCAGGGGGCAAAGAGATTTGGCACTTTTCCAAGCTTACATATTTTTGTTAATCTGGGGCAGCGTCAAATTCCATGTGTGTTGCATGGGAAAATCCATAGTAACTCCCATGGAACACCTTTCAGGTGCAGAGTATGGTGACACAGCAAATTGTGCTGTGTTGCCTTACTCTTGATTGATGAAGCCACTCAAAATTACATAGGGTAGCTTTGCGTGGCTTCAGAAATTGAAATGAGAGCCCTGTGTCATGCATGTGCCACTTTGAGTGGTTCAAAAGTGAAGCAGGGCTTTCATAAATAAGCCCCTATGTGTGAAATTATGTATGTATTTTGGGGAAGCATTTCTATGGAAAAAATGACCTGAAACTGATAAAGGTACAAATTACTACCTTGTCTTGTATTTAGAGCTGCATAGTGGAGTCACTTTAGGACAATGGGATTATGCTTTGTATAAACGCGTTCTCATTAGAGTCAGATCCTACGCAATGTACAATGTTGTATGTACATATTTGTCAACGGTTTGATGCAGAATACACAATCTGGCTTAGAGTACGTGGCTTTTCCACACAGGTCCATCTACAGTAGATTCAGAAATTATGGCAAACCCATTTCATTGAAGTATTACATTTGTGTTCTTTTTGCATAGCACACAGAATGATTGAAGGAAGCTTCACAGCTTGTGCGGGTTGTAAGTAAGGTAGAGGCATGGAACACACAAACATATACAATAGGTTTAGAAAATAAAGTAGATAATTGTGTCTTTACAGTTTTAGAAAACATTTATAAATCCAGTGTTCAAGAATTCGGAACTTTACTTTTACAATGCATGTATGCCCAGCAAAAAGGGCCTGATCAAACACAGGCAAAACCGGTCAATGCAGCGTAGATGGAATCCACTTGTTAGATGCAAAATGCAGTTGCGTCTCCTCCACTACTCCTATTTCTGCTGTGCATCAAAGAAAAAGAAAATTATTTTATTTTATTTTTCTATACGGCACTCGGAATCGGGCGGGGCTGGATTCTGCGACACCAGTGGTTTGCACTCCTCTAAGTGTGCATGCTGGTTTGGCCGGCCTTTTTGGGCCGTTCTCAATGGGGCTGTCCCATGGAGAGCATGCCCAGCACTGCCTGAGCTGCCAAAAAGGCCGCTCTGACCAATCACAGCGCTGCTCATGTAGCATTGTGATAGACTGGGAGAGTCCAGAGCCTGGGTGCTTCTGGTGCTTGCAGGGGATCTGAAGAGGATGGAGGAAATGTGTGCAGCAGCGCAACGAAGAAGGTACATTTATTTATTTATTTTAATCCTTTTCCTTCCGCCACACCACCCCGTTCAAAGGCAGCCGCCACTGCCAAATGGACTGTATTTTCTAAAGTAAGCATCGAAAAAACGTCTCAAACGCTAATAATTACAACATGCATGCAAAAACCAGTGGTTTAACAAGTGTTTGCATAATGAATCCAAATACTGAAAACAAACACTGAAATCAAGTAATCAATAAATCAGTCCAATAATAATAATCACAGAAACGCATTAGGATACACTTGGCAAATGCCAGCAGAGGTGAGGGAATCTTTCCTGTGACAGCCAGCTACAGAAAGTTCTTCATTACCTAAGAAGCTTTGAAAGGTTTCCAAGTTGCTTTAAGGATATTTAAATCATGTTACAGACCAAACATACTTTCCACCTTAGCTCAGCCAGTGCCAATCATGATTGCCGCTGGTCTGCTATTGACCTCATTGGAGGAGTTATCTGAAAGATGTACATATAGGGTTTGTTCGTCCCTTACATGGACCTCATGCACCACAGCTTGGTTGGGCCAGATTATGAATGTTTGTATCACATATGCTACAGTAGCATGGACACTTGTGCTTAACTGTATAAATTCACAGGCATAGTGTGTACCGACAAGGAAGCCTCCATGTGGCTTTGGGGTTGGGAAGCGTGTTCCCAGTAGCAAAGCAACAAGATTCACAGACCACATCCACATTGAGTAAGTGCATCAAATGCCTAGATTCCTCTGGGGTGTGGATTGTACACTTTTCCAGTATACCAACATGTGCCTACCACAAGGTGTGTTTTCGAGGCTTGGCTTTATCCTAGTATGTTTTATACATTCTACTCACACCAAAGACATTGACCTGTGTCTTGAAGTTATTTGCCTTGACAATAAATAGATTATAGTTGTATGATCTTTCAATCTTTGTGATTTGCTCTCCTGTGGTTCTTGTGACCAAAATCTCTTTCCTTTCCCTTTTTTATGGCATTATTACAATTACATGAAGTACGTATATACAGAAAATGTAAGCATATAGTAACACAAGAAACTGAAGGATACACCACGCTGCATTTGATCTTTCGATATTGTGTCATTACAGCTTGCTCTAAATCATGTTTATCAAATTCATCTTATATAGTTTCAAGTTTCCTAATAGATTTGCACCACTTGGCTGGATTTACATTTCTTCGTGGAAACTCTTTACTTTAACCCACTGGAAAATTCCAGTTGACTAGCCTACCTCCCTCGGTATTTCTTTGATAAGAGAGCAAGATATTAACATCCCACTTAATATTATTTTATAATCATTTTTAACTTCTCCACTTTTCTGACTAATATGAACCAACGTGCTTGTTTCTGCTTTGGGTTCCAAAATTAAAACGCATTACAACAGAATTCAAATTGTAAATGTGAACCCACAATTGCACTAAATGTGGTTGAGCCCAAATTACATGGAACCAAATTCCCATATTCTATTTGCAACATACCACCAAGATCGGATCTGGGTTTCATTAATGGCAGATACTGATGATATATAGACCCCTTGTTGTTTCTGTTATATTCGGGTACAATAGAATTTGTGACCTTGGTTTGTTAAAATACCCGAATGTTTGTAACAATATTGCTCCTACCTATCTGTTTACTCAGGTGCCCAAAGAGCAGGCTCTGGACTAACAATGACACAATCACCAGATTGTTCCACAAACCTGCACTTAATCCATCCCACCCTATGAGTCAATATATTGTTGTTAGCCTGAGTTAAGGGACAGTCCCTGTGCTGCACAAATCAGTTCAGGATTTTATTTAAACGTTTTTTATGAGTTTCCCTCTGGTCTACACTCAATGAGGGGACTCCAGCCTTTATGACGATTCTGCCCCACATGTAGACTCATAATTTCACCTTGTGAAGAGTGCTGTGGCAGGCGAGGGCAGTTCGGGAGGGGATTCTGATTAGTAGGTTTAGTACGATGACTTTCTGATAAGGAATTCATAGGAAACACAGATCCTATTATATTAGAATGGTTGCATTGGCCAGACTCCTGGCCTTGATTTACCTTGGGGACCAACCATGAAACTTGTGTTGCTGTAAGTTGCAACTGTTTATAGAAGTCAGTTCATGGTCAATCGCTGCCAAATGGGCAATTTCTGCAAGGAAAAGTCCAGTAACTCTGGTAATACAAATTCCCATCAGTTGCACTACCCAGGGGAGTTTGGCACATATGCTCTGTCCTGGAACTCTATAGGCATTAATGGGGAATGCCCCTCTGTAGAAGACAGAGGAGAGTTACTGGCTTGATTAACAACCACCACAGATTTGTTTTGGGCTTCCCTTTTTGGCCGTTTTACAATCACAGAAGGGTGTGGGCTTTCAACAGCACGAGGCCCAATATCATGCACATACTCACTACTTGCACAGGGAGAAACGATGTATGACGACCCTGGCATGTTAGTAGGATAAAAAGCCACATTAGCACTGGGGGCTATACCAGAGCTAAGAGGGAGTCTTATTTCTGTTAGTTCGATTTCGGTGCTGATCACACCCATAGATCGCTGTAGCATCCTATCTATTGAGGTGTGTGTCATGGGGTGGAGGTGGACGGACCTCTTACAACTTTTCTCATGTCTGTTTCCTTCAGTACAATAGAACACAAAGCAGAAAAAGGATGGCTTAGCCTTCTCCATGCTCTGACTGGCGTGGATGGGCCTGCCCTTGACCTAGTCTTTGGTGCTTAGTTCCCTGGGACCCATTGTCCCCAATGAATGTGGCAACAGGCACAGTATCGCCATGTGATGTTTCTGTGAGGAATGTTCTGTGTTTGTTGTGATTCAGATATGTGGCAATTTTTGCTTTCTTCTCACCTGCCAGGTCGAGTTTTGTTAATATTATTGGTAAGTAGATGATGTGTGTAACCTGTAGATACTGAGGTGGTATCCGTCTGGTCCATGTGATGGTGTTCAGGGGTATTTTTAGTAAATTGACCTAGATGTTGTAGTATAAACTACATTGTGCTAGGAAGGCTTATTTGTGATGTACCCGTGGTCGAGGTATACATACACCTCAAGGAGAGACCAATAGCATATATTTCCTTCATATTTGTATGTTTTTATGGCAGGGTAGCTCACATTGTGGCAGTACTCCCAGGGGCATATTCTCAAGAACATGTGATAACCATCGCAAATGTTACTTAACCCAACGCCCAACATCGCAATGTATCACAGGAAAATTACGCTGTGTTAACCAAGCATTCTCAACACAGTGACACATTGCGAAAGTCTCCAGATAACATGTCAACTGACCGCGCTAAAATCAACGCCACACTGCAAAAATGCAAAACGTGAACGCAAAACAAACGTTGCGATGAGGCCAATCGTGATACTGAAATCAGCGAAAACCAGCTACAGGCCTGCAAGTCACACACGCCAGGTGGGAAAAATCACCATAAAAGTAGAAGAAAAACTGACAAACAAATGCCAAACAACAGCGAATCACAATGGATGTTTCTGGAACAAGGACATAGGATTACCAGAACCCCACAAGCCCCCCGGAAGATCTGCCTGGGACCTCGGGGTCAGGGAAGGCCAAGGACAAGAAGAGTAGGAGGAAGCGCTTCAGTTTGCAGGAAAACAGGATCCTGATAATGGAGGTGGTCGAACACCATCAACAATTGTTCGTCACCTCCACTGTGTCATTGGCAACTAAAAATGGGCTATGGCAGTCCATCGTGGACAAAGTGAATGCTGTGGGAATGCTGAAGAGGACAATGGAAGAGGCCAAGAGGCACTGGAATGACGTCAAGCGCAAAACCAAGCTGAAACTCGCCAACATCCAGAAGGCAGCAATGCAGATTGGAGGTGGGAGTCCTGTACCACAGGAGGAGCTGGACGACATGGAGGAAATGGTGTCCACAGTCATCTGTGGGGAAATGGTGAATGGAGTCGGGGGACCTGATACTGCTCAACATGACCGGACAAAACAGCAACAGGGTGAGTAACGACCAGGGACTGGGGGGACGGGGGAGATTGCCACAATGGCACACATACATAATTAAGGAGAGCACATCTGCGGACAAACCATTCCCCAGACCCACAACACCCACCAGGAGACCAATGTACCCAAGTATGACACATCGCAGCACTGTATCAGCACAGAAGACAAAGGCACATTACAGGAAAGAGATAAGGGGCAGCAAAACAGAGCAGCAGGGGCCATACCCCGGAAATGGAGCACACAAACTAAACACGCAGAGCACAGCAACACTGACAACAATGTGGCACAAACCGCAACACGTCCACAACAGAACACAGGACACAACTGGTGCCGACTGGGTGTAGACACTGGCCAAGCACAAGTGGCATTGCAGGGAAATGTGAGACAACAATGTACAAGTACATACACACGTCTGTTTTCGAAACTGCATCTCCCCTTCAAATTGCAGTGGGATAATCAACACATCCTGCAGAACAGCCCGACCCTCTCTTTTCTAATGACGAAGAGGACCACCACAGCTTCAACTCCTATGCCCTCCAAGTGTTCATTGACAGCTACGTCAACCCACCTTCAGGAGCGGGTATCCCAGCTACAAAGAGCACACCCCACCCCCTGCACAGACCACACAGTGGGCAGCATCCACCACCACGGCTGCCTCCCAGGACCCCCACGAAGAACACATGGCCTTCCAACTCCATGTGTTGGGGTGCTCACAGTCCCTATAGTACACCCACAGTCCACTCCATGCACTCCAATGAATCATGTCTGACATTGCTAGAGTCCTGACTCAGAGACAAGAACGACTGACTTGTCCGAGTTGGTCCATCGAGCTCGCCCGTGAGGTGAGTAACATGCGGAGGCTCATGGAGACCATAGGGCGGGCCGATGCAGAAAGAGCGGCTGCCACAGCTGCACACCAGCGAGTGGTAGCTGGGTTCCTCAATTACCTCAAAACCATCCACATGGCATTGCTGCCACAAAGCCTGGCGCTGATGCATGCTGCTGCTACCACTACATCCACAGCTCTTCCCCCTGAAGTGTCAGTGCCACACAGTGCGGCAGACATTCCACCTCCTGTCCCTGAGGTGTCACTACCACACAGTGCTGGAGAAAGGCCAGCACCACCCACATGTGAGGCATATGGTACAGCAGAGGACCAAGAGGCGGATGAAAGTGCCATTGTGGTAAGAAGGATGCAGTAGCATTCATCTCCGCCATATGGCCGGTTTCAGCTTGGTTCTGCCCTCTGCATCATCATCTTCCACTGTCCCCCGATGCACTCTGCGACACTCACCTTGGACTTTGCAATCGACTGTCATATTCTGTTTGATCGCAAATGACACAGCAATCAGACTGCGGACTGAACTATTCCTCGTCCTTTGGACTTTGTCACTTTGGCTGGCCATCCACGGGCCAACATCGTCATGTGGGGTTTGCATGGCCCTGTACTGCTCCAGATGCAACACTCCACTGAATGTGCATTAAACATTCCGAATCACACAGATGTGTCATGTATATGGTCTTTCATGTTGTGGTAGTATTGATGAATGTAGGGTCAGTGAATTCCCCCTACGTCCATGTGGCTCATATCGTTGGACTTGTGTCACAGGGCGACACATTGCTGAATGTTGTTTGGGTGGCGCTGACGCAACAACGGGACACACACATTAGTTCCTTTTTTATCCACCCCGTACAGAACCACAGCCAGAGCCATGGGGTCATTGTTCAAACTATTATGCTGGACCGGCGTATGCCAGGCCATCCCACTATGCTTACATTCCAGGGGGGACAACAACGCAAGGTGTGCCAGGTCTTCCCTGTAGTGATCTGCTGTTTACAGGTCTAGTTGTCAGCATGCAACAGCCACTCCATCATGGCTGGTTTACATCCACACCACACCCATCCAGCACATGCGTCACAGCACATGTGACCCTGCCAATAAAAAGGGCCAGGCACACGTGCACAATGCCATTTCCAACCTCCCTCTGGGTGTATCAGTGTGGAGTGCATGTAGGCATGGGGCCCAAGGGCCTGCGACATCATATTCCGCAGGCCTGGAGGTGACATGATGGTGTCGGCACCATGATACCCAATCATAGAGGGTCCTTGACTAGCGGGGCACAGACTTGGTGGCACTGGATGCACTGCAGCCGGCACAGACCCACCGCCACGGGATGGTGACTTTTGGTGCACTGAGGTAGGGGCACCCTAAGTGCTAGTGCTGAGCGGGTGTGCAGCCTGCGATGATGCCCCGTCCCGGCGGTCCGGCCGGCTCAGGTTTTGTGTGCCCTGCTGGACCGCAGTGTAGGCCTGAGCCAGCGCCACGTGGGGTCGCCTCCTGGATCACAGAGTTAGTGGCACCCATGAGGCTGAGCAAGTGTACAGCCTGCGATGATGCGGGGTGCACTGGTATGTCCTCTGCAATGGAAATATCAAGACCCAGCATCAAATGTGAGACCTGGGGGCCCGCGGAGCAGGGCTGCATGATGTGGAGGGTGATCTGTTTGTGGGGCCCGGGCTTCGGGCTTGCACTGGCACCCGTTGGGCCCTCATTTCTACATGCTGGTGGCGGCAGGGGAACAGTGAGGCCTGGGTGCGCAGGGACGGGCATGCACTGCTGGGCGCCGGGAGTGCTGGGATGCAGCTGCCTGGGTGCGCAGGGGCGGGCAGGCGATGTTTCAGATGTGGGATCTCTTTCAGATGTGGGACCTGGTGAACTGCACTACATACCGGCACGTGGTTGGAGACACACCGGTGGCAGCAGGTGAGCAGTGTGGTCTGGGTGCGCAGTGTTGGCACTCTCTTTTCCTGTCCCTCTCTTCTTTTCTCTGGGTCTCTCTGCCCCTCTCTGTCCGTCTATCTCTCTCTCCCCTTCTCTGTCCGTCTATCTCTCTCTCCCCCTCTCTGTCCGTCCATCTCTCTCTCCCCCTCCCTGTCTGTCTATCTCTCTCTTTCCCTCTCTGTCCATCTATCTTTCTCTCCCCCTCTCTTTCCATCTACCTCTCTCTCCCCCTCTCTGTCCGTCTAGCTCTCTCTCCCCCTCTCCGTCCGTCTATCTCTCTACCCCTATCTGTCCGTCTATCCCTCTCTCTCTCTCTCTCTCTCTCTCTCTCTCTCTCTCTCTCTCTCTCTGTCCCTCGTTGTGTGCTGGACACACCTTCTCATCATGGTTTTGTCTTGCAGGCTGTGACATACAGAGTGTCCCGAGGGGTGCCATAATGTGTCTTCATTTCTGTTCTGTGTTAGTTTTAATAAATGTTCATTTGTAGATTCGAAGGTGAATGTGTGATGCTCATTTTTGTGTTAAAACATGCATGTAACCAGATGTGATTGTGCGTCATCAGGCGGAATGTTTGGTACATGATTCCGTGTAGTCGTTGTGGCATGTCTTTGTACGGGGTCGGGGGATGCCCAGGGAGGGAGGGTACTGGGGGGTGGTGGCGATGGGTATTGAGGCCCTCTTGGGTGTCCGGTCTGCATGATGAGTGGCTCCATGGCATCTGTTGTTGTTCAGGTGTGGCTCTGGGCTGGGCTCCCGTTCGTGGAGCAGGCTGTGGTCCGACTTTACACCAGGTCAGAGCCAATGTTAGTTTCCTGCTGCTAATGCGCCTTATCGCATTTTTTGTGATCTTATCGCCAATGTGGCTGGTCATTGAGAATGTTGCTGAGTGGTGTTGTTGCAGGTTTTTGCTTGGGAACGCCTACTCTGCATCTCATTAGCGATAGTTGCGGGGGTCATCTGTGACAATGTTTTTTGCATCTGCTATCACAGGTAAACTGGTGCCATGGTCTGTTAGCACCAGCTTGTGAATGGGGCGATATATTTATTGCTACTTTGCCTGCAATAAAGTGCTGTTAACTGGGCGATATCTCTTTGAGAATATGCCACTCAGTTTCTTTCTTACATGCCTTTCTAGTTTTTCTTAAGTACAACAATGAGTACTTGTTCCATATCGTCTATATCAATGCTGCACTAAGCAGCATTGTTTCTCGCTATAGCAAGTAATTGTTGTGCTCATTCCCAAACATTTGTGTCTGTTTTTTATGTCTTGCCTAATGACGCAGGGCATGCACTGTCGCCTTGGCGAGATCTATTGTTGTGGGTTTTTTGTCCGAAGGGGGACAGGAGATGTGCACACGTAGGGACAGGAGATGTGCATGCAGCGTTTCAACACAGCACACGCATGGCGCACTGTCACTTTCCCTCCCCCCGACCCTCCACCCCATCGGCTCAAGATCATCTCTGAAGCTCCCGGGGATCCCGCACAGCGTCAGCAGTCTCGGAGTCGGCTGCCTGCATGGACAGGCGATGTGCATGTGCATAACTGTTGGTTCCTGATGCACAGAATCATGGGTAGGACTGTGATGTCATCATCTGGCGACTGTTCTAGATGGGACTTCAGGAACCGATTACACAGGGTCATCTTTTAGGCGGGGAAATATCATTTCATGCCCGCCTAAGATGAAAAGGCTGCAGAAACACGGACAAGCCAAATGTACAGGTAGATGGCATAAGAATTGTGCACATGTGCATGTGACCCACATTGGACCTCCGCATACTCCAAAGCCAGACTTCACCCAGAGCATCACCACTCATAAAGGGTTAGACCCTTCGCCATCCCCCGAGGCATCCCGAGGTGTTCCCCGAACCCCGGATGCCCTCGCAACACTCACCCCCTCCTTGCTCCTAGCCAGCTCTGGGAACAGTGCACTGCCTGGCATTAGCCGCCCTTCTCCCCGCTCTCAGTCCCTGGCACATGGATTATCAAGCCATCCAATGCCGCATGGGTTAAAAGGATGAAGCAGGCAGGCCGTTTCTTCTAATTTTTAGCTCAGATTTGCAATCCACTGGCAAAATTGGCGGTGATGGAGAAAGGAGCAATGTTGCCAAGTTCGGAGACTCTAGCCTCCCCGCTTCAGGGGTCCCAGCCCACCAAATCCCAGTGCAGCGCAGCTCATTAGAGCAGGGGTGACGTACATGAGGAACCAAATTAATGGCAACAGGTTAAGACACGGACCTCGCTGAAATAAATAAACACTCACTCACGCCCCCACACGCGGGCGAAAAAAAACATTCAATCTCCACCACCCAGTTTCATACAGACGATACGAGAAAGTATCTGCGTGGGGGCTGTGTGGGTGGGAGAGGAAAGGAACGGCACAGGAAACAGGGCAAGGGGTACAAATGCGACTTAGTGTGGGTGTGCACGTGTGCACATGCAGGGAAATATGTGACAAAAACAGCGTCCGGCTGATTGGTGCGACTTAAAATGAGGAGGTCTCCCTGCAGAATGTGGTGAGCGGTCTCTGAGACCCCCCGTATGGAGTAGATAGTCACAGGCCTTTATTTGAAAGAGGGCCCCTGAAGGATGCTGCACGAGCCTGCCTTACACCCCTACAACGACCTCAATCTGTGCTCATGTTTTTTTTAATTACCAGCAGGAGAGTCATATAGCTCACACAGTTTCTACAAGTTAGTGCATTGGTGTTGGCTTTGACTGTTTTCACTTCACTGTTGCTGTGACACCACCAGGTTAAAAAAATGTCCGTGAAGTTCTGTACTAAGCAGCGTGTTGTTGGATGTGTCTGTCCTATTTCAGGAAAAGGAAGCTTTACATTACAGTTCGCGCATATGTTCTCACAGTAAACACTATCACCACAATATGCAACGTTTTGCACACAGAATACACACTAGTCTTTTTGTTCCTCGCCATAAAGCTTGTCAGGTGACCCTTAGATACAAGTCCCGATATCTCGTCCTTCTGAGGCAGCTGCATTTTCAAGCATCGCCGATTTCCTTTATATATTACAGTGTAGACTGCCCGCGTTCCATGATCTCTGGAAAACAAACTGATCGGCTTGTTTGAAGCTCTGCAGAGGCTTATAGCAGGCAAGCAGCGAGTGTTTCACGTAGGTGGATGCACTATAGAGCTAAATGTGGTTACTTTAAAAAAAATTGTTGCTCTATTCTCGTCTTTGGGAGGGATGAAGGGGGCAATCAAGACCGACTACCATTTTGTGTGTAAAAGGCCGCTTTATTTGAAACAGGTGCACATCACATGTATTAACCACTGGCAACCGCCTCACAAAACTAAACCTCTCTAAACATCGAGTTACCTGACCCCTTAGGTTTGTGTCTCCCTCCACCCCTACGATCCCCACATGATACAATCCCCCCACCCTGCATATACAGATATACAAATTCCATAACATCGTCATGTATCATTTTCTCCCCTACATCTTAACTCCAAACCTTGTCAAACCTGCAGACCTATCTGCCTTATTGCAACTGTAACTAAGCCCCTCTAATGTAACTCCACAACTGTTTTCCCTTTCCCCGCTCCCGCTCCCCAAATCCCCAAACATCAATATAAAGACCCGAACTCCAGCCAAACTTGGCCAACATCAACCCAAACTCCGCCTGCACCTGCTCCAAGCGACAAAACCATACAGCAAAATTTTCCCCTGTGCACCTGTCCCAAACACAGCCACCTGCCCGATATTGACCGCCACAAACTCCCCGCCCCCCCAAGCCCTCACTTAAGGGTGGGAGGGTGGGACAAGCTACAGTACTTCACACCCAGCCACCAGGTTACAATACCTAAAATGGTGGCTGGGCGGAAGCGGAGACCCGTTAAGAAGCCGTTATTTGGGCTTGTTAGTAGAATTTGGGCTGCCTTTGGGCTCTCCCAGGCAGCCCATCCGGCGGCAAAATGGCCGCGCCCATGAAACCCCTTCCCCCTCCCAAACCTGCCCGGGGGGCAGACCTCGTGGCTCGGCTGCCCCCCAAATCCCCCTTGGGAGGGATGAAGGGGGCAATCAAGACCGACTACCATTTTGTGTGTAAAAGGCCGCTTTATTTGAAACAGGTGCACATCACATGTATTAACCACTGGCAACCGCCTCACAAAACTAAACCTCTCTAAACATCGAGTTACCTGACCCCTTAGGTTTGTGTCTCCCTCCACCCCTACGATCCCCACATGATACAATCCCCCCACCCTGCATATACAGATATACAAATTCCATAACATCGTCATGTATCATTTTCTCCCCTACATCTTAACTCCAAACCTTGTCAAACCTGCAGACCTATCTGCCTTATTGCAACTGTAACTAAGCCCCTCTAATGTAACTCCACAACTGTTTTCCCTTTCCCCGCTCCCGCTCCCCAAATCCCCAAACATCAATATAAAGACCCGAACTCCAGCCAAACTTGGCCAACATCAACCCAAACTCCGCCACCCAGGGAAAGTGGGGTAGGTGGTTACACCTCATCCCCCCTTTCCCTGCCCCCCCACCCCCGCCCCGTCACTTCCTCGCCCGTCACCAACACATTACTCCCGTCGTACCCCCAACAATGTCGCCAACACCTCCCGAAGCTCCAACAGGTAAAGATCCATTCCCATCCGGGACAAATGCACTCCATCACCTCTAAACATCTCCGGCGCATCATATTTAATGTCTCTGTGCCATATGCGCGTGAAAACCACATGACGACAAAAGCGAACCATCTCCACGTTTACCTTCGGCCTCGCCTTGTCCACCGCCTGCGGCTTCACCGCTCCTCGCCACACTCTACGCGGTACCAACTCGGTCCACACCACCGTACACCCTGACCAACACCTGCGCAGCTCTGCTAGATCCCGCCGCATCGCCCTCATCAGCACCAAACCTGTCTCCCGCACCAAATCGTTCTCCCCCAAATGGAGGACCAACACGTCGGGGCACCGCCCCCCGCACACTAAACCATTCAGGGTGGCAACCAACTCTTTCCATCTCATCCCCCCCTCCCTGACCAAAACACCTTGGACAAATCAGGATTAAACCCCAAACCATCCCCAAAATAGCTGTCTTGCGCTTGCAGCTTCGCCCTCTTCACAAACGAGTGACCCACAATCCAGATCAACATCTCTCGGGACGAGGGCCCCGCCACCGAACCTGGAATGAGAAACATATGTCAATCAACACTGTCCCCCCAATGCCAAAACGCGCGCACGCGCCGGGTCCGCTCCGCGCACGTAGCGTTGATAACAATCTGACGTCCACCTACCCAAGCGCATGATGGCTCCCCTCCCCTGCCCCTGACGGTGCGCCTCTGATGCCGCTCCAATTCGAAAAGAATGCGTGCCAAATTTTCGCCCATCCACTCCCAATCTCGCCAATGCCTTCCGCAACACTCCCAGCAGCTGACGCCCCGTCGCCCCCTTCCCATTCGCGTGCTGAAACACCAGACCATTCGCATCCCCCACCTCCCTCCATCTCCTGCCCCAAAGCACCGGGCACTCACTGCCCTCTCCCCCTTTCTCCATGGTCACCCAGGCCCCCACACTCCTCTGGTCCGTTTTGGACTTTCGTAACCACAATCGCACTTCCGACTGCGACACTTGGACCTCAGCCCACTCCACGCCCCGCTCAGCCTTGGAGCCCAAAAGCTCCGACACCCGGAAGGCCCCCGCAAACATCCACACCATTAGTGTCCCAAACAAGCATGCTTCCCTGTCATCCTTGCACACACGCGGCAGCATCAGCACCACTCTGCCCAACATTTCCACTGACACCGGCCGCCGCACTTCCCCCCCCCGCCCGCATTCCCGCGCCCAACCCTCCAACATCCTGGACCCCAATTCGCCTGCAGACGGGGCGTATCCCCACAGTAGCTTACCCATGAAACCGATCCCTGCCAGCTTACCCGCTATCGTCACTCTCGACAACCCCCTTCCAATCAGTTCCAGCAAATATTGCACCACCTCTTCCTGCCTGTCCCTGCCAGGCGGCCGCCACCGCGCCCCATTCGCTACAAACTCCCCCCAGGCTGCCACATACGCTGTTCTGGTTGACTCTGCCAAGGATCCTAGAACCAGCTGCAACATCCGGTGTTGCCTATGTCCCACATCTGCGCCGGCAGCGGAGTCGGGTCCCGTTCCGCGTCCTTGGCTAACCCACGGAATCTCCCCCACTGCGAACGAGATAGAGCGTCCGCAATGTCATTGTCAACTCCTGGGACATGTACCGCGCGAAAAGCAATATCATGCCGCAAACAGCCCAGCACAAACACCCGCAGCAGCTTCAGCACTTGCTCATCCCTGGCGGACTGGCGATTTACCACCTGCACCACTGCCATATTGTCCACATTGAACGTCACTCGCCGATGCGCCAGCACTTCTCCCCACAGCCAGATCGCCACAATCAAAGGGAAGAGTTCCAAAACGCAATGCTCCTCCCGCCCCCCGACCACTCCGGGGGCCACCTCTCTGCGCACCACTTCCCGTTCCAGTAGAGCCCGAAACCTTCGCTACCCGCAGCGTCCGAGAAGATCTGCACATCCCACACCAAGTCCACGTCCCGCTGTAAGGGCACTCCGTTGAACTGGTGCAGGAAAAAACGCCACATCCGCAAATCCTCCCGCACCCCTGCCGACACGCGCACGCGATGATGTGGAGGCCTCCTCCCCGCCAAAGCCCGGCCGAGGCGCCTGCAAAACGTCCTACCGACCCGCACCACCCTGCACGCGAAGTTGAGGTGCCCCAGCAGCACTTGGACATCCAACACCGTCACCTTATTCCTGGCCACCATCATCTGCAGCAGCCCCAGCATCTGTTGCTTTTTGTCCGCCGGCAGCCGTGCCTCCATCCTTTGTGAGTCTATCTCAATGCCCAAGAAGGACAGCGCCGTGCCTGGCCCCACTGTCTTCTCCGGTGCCAACGGCACCCCCAGGTCCGCCATGATCTCCTGAAACCTGTCCAGAGCTACCTGGCAGTTCGTGGAGTCCGGCGCCCCGACCAAGAAAAAGTCATCCAGGTAGTGCGTGACTCCTTGGTGACCCGTGCGTTCCGTAAAAAACCACTGCAGGAACGTGCTGAAACATTCAAAAAGCGCGCAGGACATCGAGCAGCCCATCGGCAACGCCTTGTCCACATACCAGCGGCCGTGAAACTGGATCCCCAGTAGGCCCCAGTCGTCTGGGTGAACAGGCAGTAGCCGGAAAGCCGACTTGATGTCATATTTTGCCATCACTGCGCCTCTTCCCTCCTTCACCACCAAAGCCATTGCCGCCTCCACCGAGGAGTACACCACTGTGGCCTCGCTCTCGCTGATAAAATCATTGACAGACCCTCCGTCCGGCCACGACAAATGTTGTATGAGCCGGAACTGCCCTGCCTCCTTCTTGGGCACCACACCTATAGGGGACACTATCAAGTCCGTCATCGGCCAGTCCTCAAAAGGCCCCGCCATGCGCCCCTCTTGTACTTCCTTGTCTAGTTTAGCCTGTATCACCTCCGGGTGCTCCCTCGCTGACCGCAAATTGTCCGCCCACCGACGCACCCGCGGACCCTCGTAACCCAGCCGAAAACCGTCTCGAAACCCGCTCCGTAGACGTTCCGCAGCCCCCGCGTCTGGGTAATTGCGTAGGGCCGCCGTCAACTTATCCACTCTAACTGGCGTATGAGCCCTTCGGCCCAGGACCCTTTCCACCCCGACCGCCCCCAGACTGCTGCCCGCCCCCGGGACGTGTTGCTCCCGCCGCCGTGTGTGCGCCTCCATACTGCTGACCGGGCGGGCCCCAGCAGCGAGTCGCCGGGTGCCCATACCTCCCGCACGCCGAGCATTCGTGTCGAAAACGGCAGTGCTCCCTGGCACACGCCCCTCTATTAAAATCCCAGCAGGGCCCCGCGGTCCCGGGCTGGCTCTTGGCTCCCGCCCCCACCCCTCCACGGGTGGGGCGCCCTTGAAAGGGCTGATATATTATCGGGAGCCCGCTGGCGGTGAAGATAGTTTTGCCCGACCCCGCCAGACCCATCGTGTGCTGCCACAAATCGCAATCCAGTTCGCCCCACTTTGCCTCCGTGTCCCACACCATTCTCGCCCTGAACTCCTCGTCGTACTGCGCCCAAGCATACCCCCCCCAGTAATCCGAGCCTTCCTGATAACGTCCATGTACTTAAACAGGGACACCGACCTCTCTGGGAATTTCTCGCAATACACACTCGCGAAAATCAGAAATGCCGCCGTCCAGTTTTCAATTGTAAGCGGCACCCTCGGGCGCTTCTGTAGCTCGTACTCCTCCTCTTTTGACCCTTCCTTCGACCGCACTTCCCTATGTAAGAGCTTTAACAATTCCACATACTCTCCCTTCCATATCTTTTCTTTAGTAACTGCCATCAAATGCGCCCCTAGCGGCTTCGTGACCCCCATATACGGAAGTCGTTTAAACTTTAACTCTTTGCTGTCAGGTTTTTTCGCGCCCTCCCCTTCTGCTGGCGCGCTGCCCGCTGCTGCACTGTCCGCTGCCGCGCTGTCTGCCTTGCCCCCTACATCCGGTTTCTCCACCTTCCCCTCCGGCAACCCCGTAGCGTCCCCACCCGAACCCCCAAGCGCAGCCACATCCGTCCCCACACCCCGGTCCGCCACATACTTCCCCTTGCATAATCGATCACCCGCCCCCACCTCCCCTCCTCCCCCCACCCCCACCGACACCATCCGCGGCGTCATCCCGCTTTTACCTGCAAGCAAAGTATCCCCTCGTCGCTCCTCGACTCTCCTGTCCGCCGATCTACCTCTCGACTGTGTCCGGGCCGCCGCAGCACCCAGGCCCCGTGACACCTGTAACAAAGAACCAACACCATTACCGGACCCCCGTCCGCCCGGCCCCTCTCTGACTTCACCTTCCTCTGCACTATCCTCTCCTTCCACCAACTCCACACCTCCCCATCTATACTTCCGGCGCGCCACCGGCGGCGCCGACCTAAACCTGCCAGAGGCCCTCTCTTCGCCTCTGCCCTCGCTCAAAGTAAAATAGTCCTCCTTGGCGTTGCTCCAGGTATGCTGCTGTTCCCCAAGCCGCTTGGGCCCTGTGGGTGCTGGGACCGGCGAGCCCGCCTGGGGCCTTCTTGAGCCAGCCGCGCCGCGATCCCGCGTGGTCTCCAGGCTCGCCGCCGGAGGCCCCGCCTTCCCTTCTCCTTGGCGTCGCTGGGCCGCCCCAAGCCGTACCAAGTCTGCTTCCCCGCGTCGTCTAACTCCCTGTAATAAAAAAGGTATTGCTGGTGTGCTGGTCCCCTGCCACTGCTCCGCCTCGTCTGCCCAGCGCCACTTCCCCCAGCTCTCCCCTGCCCCCCCTCCTCCTCGTCCTCGCTCCAACAGAGCCCCCCTACACCTGCCCCTGCGTCGCCCGCGGTTCCTTCCCCTGCCCGCTCCACGCTGCCAACCTGCCCAGAAACCACCTCTGCCTGCCTTGACTGCCCTGCCTCCTCCACCACCGTCTCCCTCCCTTCCGCCGCCATGCGGGCCTCCCTGATCCCTTCCTCCCATGACGAAAACACATCCAGCCCCTCCCACTCCCTTTCGCTTTATTCTGAATCCAAAAGAAGCGGGGACCCCCCCCCCTATGCCCTTGCTCACTCCCCAGCCCCCCCACAGCCGTCCTCACCTGCCCCCCCCCTGCCTGCGGCCCCCGCCCCTCCCCCTTTCCCTCCTCTCTTCGTCTCGCTCCTGCCCCTTTCCCCCGCCCCCTGCCGAGCCGGCGAGGGGCTCTCAGCATGCCTCCTCATGGCCTGGTCCTCCCCTACGCATCTTCCCCGTCCTTGCCTTTCCCCCCTCCCCTCCCGCCTCGCCCCCGCTCCTTCGTCCTTGTCCCCCGCCCCCCCCTCGCGCCTCCCGCTCTCTACCGAGGGCCCGCTCTGCTTCCCGGCCCCCCCGCTACCTCCGTCAACACCCGGGCGGCCGCGCGACTCCACGCGCGCCCGCTCGGCATCCATATCCCGCCGCCCGCCCGCTTCCCCGCCCCCTACCGCCCCCTGGAAACGCGCCGAGGCGCCCCTGGCAACGCGCCTCGCACGCGACCCTCCGTCATCCGGGGCCGCGCTCCTGACATCGGCGCGGCCCCGAAGACTCACCTGCAACTTCTGGGATTTCCTCGGTGGCGAGCAGGCCAGAACGGCCGCCGCCACCCCGAACGACGCCTGCCTCACCGGCCGCGCCTCCCGCGGCCCCACCAAGAGGTCCATCCGCCCTGCTTCACTCAGCAGGCGGATGGCCTCGAGTACACGTATATCCTCTGCTCCCGACATAGCAACCAAACGACAAACGACCGACGCAACTACAAGCTCAAGTACTTCACCACAAGCTACAGTACTTCACACCCAGCCACCAGGTTACAATACCTAAAATGGTGGCTGGGCGGAAGCGGAGACCCGTTAAGAAGCCGTTATTTGGGCTTGTTAGTAGAATTTGGGCTGCCTTTGGGCTCTCCCAGGCAGCCCATCCGGCGGCAAAATGGCCGCGCCCATGAAACCCCTTCCCCCTCCCAAACCTGCCCGGGGGGCAGACCTCGTGGCTCGGCTGCCCCCCAAATCCCCCTTCCTGCCACCCTCCCACCACCCTCCGACACAAGCGCAGGCTCCGCAGAAACTTATTAAAGGTAATCAGCGGGTGTTACATGTAGGTGGTTGCACTACGGAGCTGAGTGTGGTGACGTTTTTTTTAAAACAAATTGGCTATTTTGCTACCGATGTTGTTTTTGCACTCCAGGCGCAAAGGCAGGCTAAGCAGAAGCGTATTAAAGGTGAAGAGCACGGGGGGGGGTTATTTACAAGCCTCTTGCACCACTTTTGCGTCATTTTTCCCATGTTAAAAATGACGCAAAAGTGGCGCATGGGGCTTGTAAATCTGCCCGCCGGGTGTTTAATGGAGGTGGCTGCACCAAGGAGCGCAGTTTGGTGACTTTAAACTTATAGGAAAGCAGTGGGTTTTTAATACAGGTGGCAGCATTAGAGAGAAGAGGAAGGAGACTTTTTTAATGGCTTCGGTCCCATATTTGCTTCTGCCTTCCCACTCCCTCCGACAAAAGGCAGCTTTTTCTTTAACAGAGGTCATGCCCATCGCTGCTTCTGCCCTCCAACACAAATGCTATGAGTGTAAACATTAAGGGTAGTGCCGGATTTAGTCTAAAGCATAATGCAAATTGCGTCGCTTTACGTACTTGCTTTTTCCTTGCATACGTATTTCATCGTATTTTTACAATTATTTCTAACTGTATTTGTTTGTGTGTGTGGCCGCGCTGCTTGTTCTGCTATTATGTTAAGCAAGGGTGTTTGTCATAAAGTAAGACAGGTTTCTTAACCTCAGCACAAATAACTCCTCAATAATAAATACAATGAATCAATGGGGCTGCTTCTCTTATTAGTTTGTTTCAGTGTTTTTCCACTATCTGGCAATGGCCCAGGACTTATCAGCTGGATTCATGGTCTAAGGGTGATCTTTTCTGTTATTCATTAAATGTAGCTGCTTCTCTGGTCCTGTCGGTAATTCCTCATTCTAACTCCTCTACACAGTGCTGCTACCTGCTTCTTTGGTCTCATCAGCAATTCCTCATTATAAATTCACTAAACAGTGCAGCAGGTGCTTCTCTAGTCCCAGTAGTAGTTCCTCATTCTATGTCCTCTATGCACTACTGCAGCTGTGTCTCTATTCATACATCCACTACACTCTAAACCAAAACAAAGGGATAACAAACATTCTCATTTACAAAGCCAATAGCTCTAACTCTCATGGTCAGTGACTGGCTACCGCCCCCTCCCTGGCATAACCACACCAACCCTGAACACATAGACATGAAACTTAATTGTCTTTGGAAGGCGGGGGATCAGAAGACCCCCCGGCCGTATTTATTAAGATACAAAACAATAAAATTTCAAATTAAAAAGATCAACTATTATGCAAAATGTTTACAGGATATTAGATGCAATATTGTCAACAGGTATAAGAGGCTAACCTTAACAAATGTCTAATACAGCTTGTTTCATAACCGAATCTAACATTTCTGGCCATATGGCGAGGTCGCTAACCGGTGTCAGGTCCTACTAGCTGCGCCCTTACCGTAAGTAGGTGCGCATGCGCAGCCGAGCCCGTTAATTACTCGGTCCACGCCGTGAACTCCATTTACTCACTGAAGGAGGGCCCTTACTCTGCGCCATTCGCATGAGTACGCGCGAGGTGGCTACCAGCCTATGGGCAGCGTGACTCCCCTACCCGCGCTCCTTTGAAGCACCAGTTATTCCTGCCCCTGAAGTTCTAGAAGGGGCCAGTGACCCCTCCCCCTGGGCGGTCACCTCCGAGGATGATGCCACCCCCTCAGACCTTAAAATAGCTGCTCACCGGTCATGACCTTACCGCATGCCCCAATCCTAATAAATACGACGAACCTGTGGAGAAAAGGAACTAAAGGACAACTACTCTGGTCTACATCAACCATGACATACATATTCGTTACACATACTAAGTGGGGAAAAAAGGCCTAAATATACACTCCAATCATTACACTTAATACCCAATCCTCCTGTAAGCGGGAAAAAGGCCTAAAACAAAACATCACAGAGAAACAGAACCATACTGAAATACAACAAACTATACATAACCGCATTATTCCAGGGATGATGGGTGGGGAAAATTAAGTTGGCCCGAGCGCGGGCACGGCCAGCGTGGGGAGCGTCCAGTAGACAAGGGGGCTCCCTGGGCGCTCCCCCAACCTTTATTGCTGAGAGGCGGGGAGGGGGTGCACCGCCCCCTCACCCTGCCCCTCGCAGCCCGCCCCACCGACCCGGAAGCATTCCAATTGCCTCCCAGGTCAGGGGTCAGGTGCTACCAATCGGTGGTGAGGCGCACCCCCCCACGCCACCACTGATCGACGGAGGGACGCACTCCACCACCGAGAGGCAGGGGGAGAGGGCAGTCGCCGCACCGCTATGCGGGCGTGGGGGCCGAGGGCCCCCCCTTTTCACATGGTCAGTGACTGGCTACCGCCCCCTCCCTGGCATAACCACACCAACCCTGAACACATAGACATGAAACTTAATTGTCTTTGGAAGGCGGGGGATCAGAAGACCCCCCCGGCCGTATTTATTAAGATACAAAACAATAAAATTTCTAATTAAAAAGATCAACTTTTATGCAAAATGTTTACAGGATATTAGATGCAATATTGTCAACAGGTATAAGAGGCTAACCATAACAAATGTCTAATACAGCTTGTTTCCTAACCGAATCTAACATCCTCATCTGATATTTTGCATACTAACATTTCTGGCCATATGGCGAGGTCGCTAACCGGTGTCAGGTCCTACTAGCTGCGCCCTTACCGTAAGTAGGTGCGCATGCGCAGCCGAGCCCGTTAATTACTCGGTCCATGCCGTGAACTCCATTTACCCACTGAAGGAGGGCCCTTACTCTGCGCCATTCGCATGAGTACGCGCGGGGTGGCTACCAGCCTATGGACAGCGTGACTCCCCTACCCGCGCTCCTTTGAAGCACCAGTTATTCCTGCCCCTGAAGTTCTAGGAGGGGCCAGTGACCCCTTCCCCTGGGCGGTCACCTCCGAGGATGATGCCATCCCCTCAGACCTTAAAATAGCTGCTCACCGGTCATGACCTTACCGCCACAGGCCAGCATTGTTGACCGACGATCTGGCCTCCCCCTAACCTTCTCTAGACATGTCATACTCCCCTCGTAACCACCTCACAGCATACCCCAATATTCTATGCCCTTAGCTTAGCCTGTCCCAGTGGCCCATCCTTCAAGTCAACATGGTCCCCCCCCAGATGCGCCCCAGTGATTGGAATACTTTCTCCCTCCTGATGCTGGTCCTCTTTTCCGAGTGACTCAGTGCCCTGAGAGGGCCCCCCCCCCTCCCCTGAAGCCCAGGTTTCCAGAGTGAATCTGCGCACTAACAGAGTCCATGCCGTGTATCAAATCATCCCCCGCCCACCTGTCAGTAAAGGACTGCGGGCGGTTGGTATGTCCACCCCGTAATTCTGCCCTATCTCACCCTCGTCATCCGCATCTAGATGCACCGGATCTTAACACTTCGAGCGTCAGTGCTGATTGCTGTTGTTGGTACACTATCCTTGTTAGGGCCAGTCCTGTGTCGGCCCACCTTCCCACTATGGGGCCTCCTAACACCATGCAGTGTTCTTCCTGCCAAGGCACCTGCAAGCACAGGCGCACCCATAGCAACATCCATTTCCCAAAGGGGGGTGTTGATGTTACCTGTCCTCCGGGACCCCTGTGCTCCCGCTAATTGTGACAGCATATACCTGCAACCCCTAGGCTATCCATCTCCTGCCGTTGATGTGGCGTGTAGCCCACCGGCTGTCTGCCCGTTGCAGTTGTTCGGTGTGGAGCACCATGCATCCACCATGGGTCCGCTCTGATGCACACGTCCAATTGCTGTCCTCGCGCTGCCTGTTGCGGTGTGGACCACTTCCAAGGTAACCGTCATGGACCCGGCCATACATAATCTCTGCAGTACTCATGGCTTCATTACATTGCCCTCACATGTTAAGTCTGAACCAAGAAGAGTGCCGGATACACACCCATTGCCTTTCCTACTGTACCCTGTGGAGTGTTTGAATAAGTGTCAGGAGAGGGCGTCCGGCCCTATGACCTTCAGTGAGTAGCCATCTCCTCCATTACAGAGTAGCACACCGTGTGAAGTGCAGCGACACAGTGCATTCTTGGCCAGGCCGATGGGAACAGTACTCCATAATTCCGCTAACACATGCGTGATAGTGTACCAGCACAAGCTACCAATGGCTACATGAAGTATGCAGTGTAGTTCAAGAAACAACCTTGTTGGGACGTCTCGTCCTGTAAGAACATCGTATGGTGGGTACTGTCAGATAGATCGCAATACTAAAAAGTTGACTTACCTGTATAGTCAATGGGGGTGGATTATCAGATTAAGCCCCCATTGGCGTTAATGCAAGCATGTAGCTGGATTTCCTGCAATAGTCACGCATTTCGCCGCTAATGCTGGATATTTTAGCACAATGGAGAAAAACTTTGCTAATAGCATGTTTTCTCCGCTAAAATATCCAGCGATAGGCAGCAAAAAAAAAAAGCGCTAACCACGTTTAGCGATAAGTATCGCTATTCCTTGCTAATATACCCCTCTGTTTTTATTATCAGCACTGTTTTTAATTTGAGGATCTTAGAATGTGCGTAGCAGTTACACTCCTCTATACATGAGTTACATTTTCCTTTCAAAAAATGCACTGGAGAGGTTCCGATTTCTTGTGTATTCCTGGAAGTCTTTAACATGCATTCTGCCTTTCTCAAATCATGTATTAATGTGTTAAAAACTTTCACCTTGCTAAATCGGGGGTACGTATACAGATGCATAAACCACACCATTTCCAAGGTGCAAATCTGATAAAAAACTGGCAAAATCCTTTCCAAACTAGGTCCATAGGCCTTTTAAAAAGAGCAATATATTAATAATAACAATAATAATAATAATAATATTGAACACAACAATAATAATAATAATAACCATGATCATGATCATCATATAAATCAAAAATAATAGCAATAATAATAATAATGACACTTGTGATGATGATTAAAAAAATGATTGTTGGTAGTGCTTCATTTCCATAAATTTATGCTCAAGAACAACAAAAGATAAAGATATAAAAACAGGGTTGGGATTTTAATAGGGGTTGTTACACAAAAACGTAAACAGTAGAGGTGTGCGGCGTTCGGTATTCCTATTTGCGACACCTCACATGGAAGCCGAGCTGCTGTCCACACTTCTGCACGTGGACAGGCATTAATATGATTCATAGTGCTCCAGCAGTGTACAAATAGCATGCGGATGTGCCACAACAGGGACTTCAGCAGATTTGGCAACGTTTCAGATGATTTCCCAGGAGTGGTCAGGCACAAAAAGTCATCTTTAAATTGGCACATCTATAAATTATGCATCACACTCGCCCTCCTGCCTAGCGCCTACCAAGCTTCTTGTTACTCCATTTCACAGATGGTCTAAAGATATAGCAGTGAGCAAAGCGATAGTGTAGGTTGGTGTTATTAAAAACCCTGGGGCATATTACCAACAACTAGCGATAATTTTTGTCTCTAACTTGTTTAGAGACAAAAATTATCGCCGCACATCGGCGATTTTTATCGCAGATAAACCTTGCTATTAACAAGGTTTATCGCAAATGCGATAAAAAACGGCCGAAATGCATGAATATCGCTGAAAAGTCAGCGATATTCATGCATTATCGAGCAAATGCTCTTAGCCATGTTATCCACCTCCCATTGGATAACATGGCTAAGAACTGCTCAGGACAGGTGTTAGCTTTTGGAGATATTCGCGCTTAGCGCGAATATCTCCAAAAGTTGGTAATAGGAGATAGCGATGTTAGGGACTGTTTCCAGTCGCTAACATCTTGGCACGCCCACTTTGCATGTCATTAGTGATAAATATCACTGACATGCAAAGCAAGGCCCAAGATGGTCGCTATCTCCTATTAGCTGTCACTAACTGGTGTTAGCCACAGCTTGGTAATAGGGAGATAATTTTATCTCCGCTTTCTTGGCTTTTAAAGCCAAAAAAGCGGAGATAAACCCCCTTGATAATATGCCCCCCTTTTTCTTGTTTTTGATCCATATGGCGCCTTGCTGCTTGCAGAACAACAACATTGTCTTGTTAATGTTTTAATATGAACTAAAGAGTTCAGAAATTTAAAAAATGACAGCAACACTATGGATACAGACAGACGTAGTGAAAGCACACAAACAAGGCAAACAAAAGTTGATGAGGATCTACTGGCAATCTAGACATTACATTTCCCATTTATCACTATATCGCTATACCACAAATCCTAATAGTTATTTCTGTTAGGTAACATTGAGTCCAATTTTGTTGCAGGCCAACATTCATCCAGTGAGGTTCTTGGCACTAGCTGCTAATTGTGGGCAAAACGCTGAGGGGCATATTATCAAGTAGGGCGTTAAAAATGATCGCCATTTTAGCGGCAGAAAACTGCAGCTAAAGCGGCGATAATGGGATTGATAATATGGCCTTGTGAATTCCAATAGAAACCCATGTTCTGGTGTGAACTTGGGCTTCTATTGGAATTCTCCAGGGCATATTATCAAAAGCATTATCGCCGCTTTAGCAGCAGTTTTCTGCCTCTAAAACGGTGATAATTTTAATGCCCTGCTTGATAATATGCCCCAGAGTTCTCAGCTTCTTTTGACAACAAAACAGAAATATTTACTAGTCTATGAATCCTTTACCTATTGACGTCACATGTGCTGATGGCCAGGCTTTCTGTAGTGGCACATATGACCCCCATATTGATTGTGTCAATAAAACGTCTTCCAGTTAAAAAATGTGTAATATTCCCACATCGTTAGTTTTGCCACCAAGGGTACGTGAAATATTTGACGCAATAAAAAGAGCCTGGAAAAGTAAAAAAGAGTGTTTTGTTTAAGTGTGGCAAAAACCGCAGACACACGCATTGTTACTAGACCTGGACGAAATTTAAATTGCTCTGCTGTATCCGTGTAATTTTGTGAATTACTTTTTACAGGAAATTCCTGCAATTATGCCACTACACCATTTTGCTTGATGACATGCCATTTGAAGTAAACATTTAAGGGCATAGTTACAAGCCCCTTGTGCTATTGGTACTCACTTTTTCCCATATTAAAATTGACCCACAGGGAGCAAGGGACTTGTAAATAAGCCCCTTAGAGTGAATGCATGGGAACAACAGTACGTGAGCGGCTGTTTTTCACTGCGCATTTGTTGAAATATGTCCTTACTCCAAACATTGACACAAAGACACATTCATGCTAAAATGTAATGTAAAACAACGGACTTGCAATTTTTACATTTTCACTTAATTTGGCCAATCTTTTGCATAATTATGTGCAAGCAAATTATGTAAAATTTACACCCTTCAAATTGGTACCAATTCTCACCTCAAAAACTCAAATTGGGTGGTAAACAATTTCAAGATAAAACCGCAAGATGTGGTAACTGATAACAATGTTGTGAATGTGCCTTTTACACCACATAACAAAAAGCACACTCTGCATCAGGATCTACCTTTCTGCCAAATTTGGTGTAATTCACATAATTTGTTTTCACATAATTATGCAAAATATTGGGCAATTGAAGCGAAATTTCACAAAATGCACTATATTTTAGCATGAAACCTGCCTGTGTGTCAATTTAGATGTGATGACATATTTAAACAAAAGCTCCATAAAATGCAGCTCAAATTCTGTTGTTCCCATGAATTCGCAGTACATAATGACTGCAAATGAAATGTAATTACATAAAATGGCGTAGTGCGTAATTTCAGGAATTTCCTCCAACAAGTTATTCCCGAAATTATGGGAATGACAGCAGCATAATTTAAATGTCATCCATCCAAGTGCGGCTCCTCCGGTAAGGTGGTGGCATGGACATTTTAAGGATTTTGGGGGCCCTGGGCCAACATATTTTGGGGGCTGATTGTCTCCTTAGTACACTTCAGTCGAGAGTCACATCACTAATCACCTGTATATAAAAATACACATCTACTGTACTATAATACCTTACTAGAGTCGACTCGAAACATCCCAAATGTCTCTTGCTAGGGCCAGCAAACAATGTGATATGTAGTTCAAAGAGCAGTAGCTTTTTCTCTGAACCTTTTTGTTCAAAATTCCTTTATGATACCACGTTTCTTTATTGGGAGCAGAACTGGTATAATAGCTAGAAGTGACATCTTTGAAATTGGGGAACCATGCTGGATTTCCAGCCTTAATTTAATATGCCGTGGTTCTGGACAAACCACGTAGACCCTCTATGCCTAAAAAAAATACAAAATGTGTAATATTGTGTTCTTTCCTGAAGCACTTTATTGCCCTGAGCCCAGGTTCACACTGTAAACAAATATTGTTTCCTGAAGGTTTTGAAAAGAAGACAGGGATGTTATTTGAAGGTTACCGTGCAGTCTGAAAAGAAATTAATTTCAGCAGCTCTAAATGTACGTTTTTATAAAAATTACAAGCTACATTTTACTGTGTTTACTTTTCTCGTGTCACAGATATTACAATTATTCTACATTTCTGCAATTAATGGAAGTATTTCATTAGCGGAAGCAAGAGGCCAAGAACGAAAAAGAGGTTTACTGTGAGATTAATGCTGTGTAATATGTTGGTGGACATTTATTAAAAAGAATAAAATACACCCATCCATGAGCCTTGTTGCTACGTATATTCATGTAGCTACACAGTGACTTCCAATTTCCTGATAACATTTAGCGGGGGGACTTAATCCTATTCACAAAATAGATGATGACATTTCTTCCATAGCTCGAGACACACTGCTTGTGAATAATTCAGCAAATACAAAGGTTTGTAGTTTACATAAAACCATTTAGCTCGTTTTGCCGGAAGAGACACTTGGTCCTCTCCTTAGAGAGTGTTGGTGTATCTAGTGAAAGGTGTGGTGTGAATACTTATAAAGCAGCCATCTATAAATCCTCCTTGGATAAAAAAGTTTAAGAAATACATTTATGAAATTTTACTTCATGTGGTCTTGGAATTTCCCAGGTCTTAAAAAACATATACCACGGCATGTTGTCCCTTTCTCTAAATAACTTTTGACAAATTTCCATTGTATGTAATTGAAGTCCCCATTCTTTTAGAAAGAAAAGTGTTGCATTACTGTCATTGAATATTATGAATGGAGAGATGGGGTTCTGCAGTCTTTTGCTGGATCCCATCTCTTCACTCGTAACGATTTACCAGGATTTCCAGATTGGATCTAGTAGTACTGATAGAACAGGGTTTCTGTGGGCATTTTCACTAGCTTCTTTGCACTGTGCCTAGTTGATACAGCTAACATAAAGGAATGATTGTGCCTGGTTGTATCTCTGTGGCTGCAATGTATCCAGGCCAATACTGTCCCGTCTCAATATTAGTTATTGAAGGAATATGCTTTTATTATCAGCCTGCTCAGAATGAAAATATTCTTGAGTGTGGATGATAGATTGCCACATGTCTCTTATTAAATTATGAAGACCCACTGTGACTATATACACACATACACACAGACACACACAGACACACACAGACACACACATCACATACATATATAAGATACCTTTTTAATTCACTGTCAAACTCCTTTGTGAGGGGCAAATCCTAAACACTTTTCTTTTTTTAAATTCTTCTTATATCTGTAACGTTCTTTTTTCGTTAATGGGCATTAAAACCCCTTACCCCCTTTTCTTTCCCTCTACATTATTTACATACGCGCATATATCAACTCCTAAAGCCTTAAAAACACACACATGCACACCGACCCACACACACACGCAAACACACATTGACAGAAAAAAACAAAGGTTTTAGTGACCTTATAGTTACTAGTTATTTTAGGCAAAAAAAACACTGTCATTCGTCAGATACAGTTAAATGAAGTAACTATAACTCATGCCAGTGTTGTTGCCAGTGCGGCCATTAAAGAAGTAATTCCTGATGTCATCTGTGACATTATCATTAATATCACACAAGTGATGTAATATGTATGGTAATAGGTAGTGCATGGCGAGGGCGTGAGTTATAGTTTACTTCAGTGTAATATAACTGAGGAATTTCAGTGTTTTGTTTAAAAGTTTTTCTTAAACCAACATTTTCACCTAACTATAAGGCCTCTTTGGGGGGCACTAGTGAGCGTGCAGCAAGATGGCTGTGCCATAGCGCAGCTCCACCAGCTGAATACATAATCTGGCAGTAATCCTACTCCCTAGGTGCAATCTGGAGCTTAAAAAAGGAGGTAGGTGTAGTGAAATCGAGGTGGTCAATCAGACGGTGAGCTGTGGATGGCAGGCTGGTCTGGCAGCCTCAAACCGTATCCCAGCGTGCAAACGGCCTAACGGCACAACATTGCGGCCAAGGGAGAGACTACAGAGCAGCATAGTGCTTAAACATCGAGTCGCCTGGGGTGTTAAAGAACCTGCTGGCAGCGGTGAAAGAACCCATGCTCGCCAACAGTGAACAGTGATGGAACTTTGAGGTCAGCGGCAGTCTGCGGGAGGGGCAAACGGCAGGCGGTGCGCCCATTGAGCGAGACATAATGTGGAAACTCTGCCAATCTTCAGCATCGGATTGGTAACGGGGGCATTCGGGCAATGCCCGAGGGGCCGGGGGTCGAGTTCCAGCTGAGGGCTGCTTTTGAGCAGCCTGGTGGCTGATTTGGGTGGTGTCTCTGTTGTTCGACTATCCCGCCAGCAGCCCAGTGGGTGTCTGAGTGGCCTTTCTGGGTGCAGATGGGCGTTCGTTACCTCCCGTAGAGCAGCAACAGGTAGAGGAGTCACCCCTTTTCTCTCGCTGGGCCTCCAATTAATGTAGGCATACTGAGCGGGGCAGGGACCCTGTGCAGAAGTGGCCTTACTTGTTTTCAGGTGTGTTTCACAAGTGTAAACTGATGCGTGTATTCCTCCCCCCTACCCAATTTAATGTAAAATGACGCTGAAGCAGTGATTTGAGAGACGGCATTATGAAAATGTGTGCCCGGGCCGATTTTTAATCCCAATCCGACCCTGCCAATCCCTCATTGCTGCTGAGTGGGAAACCACAGCAGAACCCAGCCAGAATGTGCTGGTGAGCCGGAATACAAATACATGCGATCCGATAAACAAAAGGACCATGGGGAGCTCTCTCTGCGACGTCACTCCTCTGGTGAGGAAGCTGCAGACCGTGAACCGCACTCCGGGGGAGGCCTCAGCTGTAGGGGACTGGGCATGAGGCGGCAGGTGGAGATGCTGCCCCTCCTTCCCTGCTGCCTGCTGTGTGACTGCCGGTGAGTCGGGCGCGATTTAAAGTGGCCCCCGAGAAATTGGAACCTGGTGAGCACTCACCACGGTGGCACCACTGCAGCGGGATGGTTGCAGACCAGGCACAGCGCTCTATGAGAGGCCCAGACTATGCAGTCCCGGGAGTTTGGCCTGCGGTCTCCGCGGCACGCTGGACAGAAACATGTTGCAAGGTGAGCCATCCCGACACTGGCAGCTAACTGTGGGCTTGTGACTGTGGGGGCATGAGCGTACAGCCATAAGGCCCAACAAATGCACAGCGCATACTGATTGGAGTTGAGGCGGGCCTGCTGTGTAGTGATATTACTCTGCACGCTTCATTAAGGGGTTAAAGACAGAGCTGCTTCGTATTTTTCAACAGGCCCTGAGCTATGAACGGTGGGTCTGCACTTTAAGTTGTTTACAGCAGGAGAGGATACCGTTAGCTAAAGCCACGGGCCCCATGGATGCGCGATTTGAAGCTAAGCACCACTCCCCCCCCCCTGGAAGCGTGCGAGCGGCGGATGGGAAAGCATTTGGATAGGAAGCCAGCAGACCAATAACGAAGAAGCCTGCTCTGAATTGCTAAACATAACTGAAGCTCATGCCAAAGCAGACATGGGCAAGTCTGATAAAACTTAGCCCCACCTCACATTGGAGCCCCGCACCCCAGGAAAAAAGAGACAGTGTGCCACATCGGACTCAGAACTTGCCGCGCCCTCCGAGATCCCACCATCATTGGAGGCCATACTCATCACCATACAGAACAGTCTGCAGTCCATGGGTGGGAATCTAGCTGCACTCAATAAATGGATGGGCAAGATGTCTGCCAAATTGGACAAGCATGCTGCCAGTTTGAGAGATCTTGTGAAAAGAACAGGAGTACAACCCATCAACCACGTTGGGATTGGGGTAAGAATATGTATTAAGCAAACAGTATCCCAACAGGTATCATTCAATTAGACAATTAAAAGGATATGCAAAAACATTATCAATGACAGAAAGATGAGACTCAATATATCCATTTTTATGTGCCATTGGCATCAAGTTCAAACAAACAAATTAGGAGAGGCAGTACTATGAGCACTGGAAGTTAAAAATACACAACCCAAGTTGTACTTGGTGCAAACAAGGTGCAAGTGAAGTGCACGACAGCGACGCAAGTGACAAACGTGCTCAGCGTGAACGGCGCAAGAAATACAAGTGTACAATATTTACAGTGATAGAATACAGTGTGACTAGATCCTTAGTAGGAACTAATTGTTTTGTTTTTTAAGAGTGGTCACATTGTAGGTAGCGCCTTTTGAATGGGCTGGACTCCCCAGTCACACTGTATTCCATCACTGTAAATATTGTACACTTGCATTTCTTGCGCCGTTCACGCAGAGCACGTTTGTTGCGTGTGTTGGCGAGTGAATGGATGTCTCAGTGGTACATGTGTGAGTAACTACATATGTGAAAGGCAGTATATGTGAGTTTTGGAGTATATACATGAACTATATCTGAGAGTGAGTGTTTGTGAGCGTGGCTGTATGGATGAGTGTAAGGTTGTATCATTGATTGTATTAGAGAGTAAGTATGTGTTAGCATCTGTATGAATAAGTGTGATTGATTCTTTGCATGACTCACTAGGTGTGTGAGTAATGCTATGGATGAGTGGCGGTGTGTGGGTGTCTGTATATGTGTATGAGTGCATATGATAGTGTCAGGACTCTGGTGGCCGACTGAGCTAAATCCACCCCCGCTGCCAGTTACCTCTGCCAGGAAACTATGGTTTAAGTTTGATTCTCAACTTACTGGCAAGGAGCAAATTGCTCATGTCTCCTCACTGTGTTTCTGGAAGTTGAAGGCTCTGCGGATATTTCTGCACTTCCTGCCTATGGACTGTAGAAAGACAGTGGTGAATGCATTAGTCACCTCACAACTTGACTACACTAACAGCCTCTACCTTGGTCTTCCTGAGTATTTACTCAGGAAGTTACAGATTATTCAAAACGCGGAAGCCAGGCTAATTAGGAATGTGCCACTGTGACATCACATTACCCTCCATTTGCGTAGCTTACACAGGCTTCCGGTAAAAAGAAGATTAGAGTATAAGGCACTGACCTTGGGGCATAGAGCAGTCAGAGCTATTGGTCCCCAATAACTGAAGCGGAGAATTCAGAAATACAGCCAGGTCAGAGTACTAAGATCAAACAACCAGAATTTACTGGTAATTCCTCCTTTTTGCAAAGGCTAGGATCGGCGGCCGTGCTTTCACAGTGAAAACCGCTGCATATGAAACTCTATGCCGGAGCTTTTGAGGAAAACAAATTCAGAAACCTTATTTAGGAAATCTTTAAAAACTTGGCTCTTCGGCCTGCCTTAGTGCTCACTGTCTAGCCCGGTTCTTTCTTTACAAGTTGGATGCGCTGCTAGCGGCGGGACACTTCCGTTTGAGGTAACCGCGCGATCTACAAGCTCCAATAATAATAATAATATTAGGGTGTGAGGAGGTGCATCAGATTATCACCTGGATGATGTCATCAGTGATGTCATTTGAGATGTCACTGGCTATGTCATGAGTGATGTAATATGTGACATCCTCAGCAGTGCATTGCGGGGGCGCAAGTTATAGTTAGCTGAACCAACTATAACAGCCACATTTCTCTGATTTTGTATGAGTGTAATGTCTAACTAACTATAATATCCCTTAAACCTGTGTTTTTTTCAGTGAATTTCTATGGTTTTTTAAATGCTAATTTCTAACTAAAACGTCCCTGAAACCTGTGTTTTATTTCAGTGAATTTCAAAGATTTTTTTAATGCAAATTTTCAACTATAACATCCCTGAAACCTGTGTTTTTCTCAGTGAATTTCAAAGGTTTTTTAAATGCTAATTTCTAACTATCCCTACAGAGGTAGGACATGTGCAGAAAGACAAAGAAAGGTGCAGAAAGAGGCAAGAGACATGCACAAAGAACCAACAGAGGAGCAGAAAGAGGCCTTGTTGAAAGTAATCCTGTGCCCCCAACTTTTTACTGACTGGTACTGGTGGTAACTGACTAACCGGGGCTAGAGCCAGTGCTATGCTAAAAGGCACTTAGAATGCAGTGAAAACACCTAAATACAATAAGGAACACTATGCATTGGGGTACCCTTGTGATTGGCATGACCTCCTCTGTAAGGTCCTAGTACATAATAGGGCAGGGGGATTAAAACTACCTCAAAGTCAGAGGTGCAGAAGGATGGAGAAAGGGTGCTCAGGAATTCTGCTGCATAGGACTTAGAGGAGGTACCAGGAGGGCTTCTTGGCCTCCAAAGTTCCTCTGGAGTAGATTAAACTTCATCCCCCATCCCGTAGTCTGCCAGGAGGTGCATTTGCACAGAGTTGTGGAGAAAGGGGGGAATGTCCTCCAAAGAAGTCTTAGCAATGCCACTGTGTGTGACTTACTGGAGGTAACAAGAGGGGGAGTTGGCCCTCAAGGACAATCTTGGGGGCCCTCCTAATACCTCCAGTAAGTCCTACACAGCGGGATTGCTAAATTGTCACAGCAGGCCACGCCCCTTTGCCCACTACTCTGCAAACACACTCCCTGGCGCGCTCTTGGATGGGGATTGAAGTCCCCTTCCATTTAGGGGCCAAACAGCCTACCTCTTACCTCCAAGTAAGCCCCACACAGTGGGATTGCTGAGAGGTGGACACAGGCCACACCCCCTTTCCCCACCACTGCTGCTCAAGAGATGAAGTCCACTTGTGTCCTGTGGTCCTCAGGACACAAGTGGAACTCATCGACCCTCCAGCAGTGCGCCGGGCGCTGCGTTTGCAGAGTGGTGTAAAAAGGGGCATGGCCTCGGACCACCTCTCCGCAATCTAGTTGTATGGCGCTTACTGAAGGTACCTGGTGGGCTAGTTGGCCCCCAGAGACCCTCATTATTCAAGGGGACTTAATTCCCCTTCTTAAAACGTGCAGAGTCATGTAGTTTTATTTTTTTTATTTTATGGGAGGGGGCTGCGTGGCCATGCCTTTTAAAAAAATATATTTTTGGAAGGGGGCAACGTGGCCCCCCTCCTTAGGGCAATTATGGCCCGGGGACCTCATCCCCCAGGGCTGGCCTCTCCGTTAAAAAAAGAAAATTATAACCAAAGGGGAGAGGGGTCACGTAGCCCCCCTCCTGGGCCACTTCTGGCCCCGGGGCCCCCATCCCCAAGGCCTAGCCTTACCATTGGGGACCATGGAGGGAGCCCCAATGCCCCCATGGTCCCGCCGGCACCCCGGCTCCCCGCCTCCTGCGGCATTGCTTTTGCACAAGGGGAGCTGCTGACATGTAGCCCCCCTTGTTCAAAAGCAATCCTGCTTTGGTTTTTGGAAACCAAAGCAGAGTTTGCAATAGCAAACAGCAATGTCCCGGGGATGGGCACCCTGGGACATTGCAGGAGCCGACCCTGGGGGGTGGCAGTCCCCAGGGCCATCAAGAGCTCCTGAAGGTGGGTTGCACGGCCCCCCTCCCAAGTGATATAAATCCCCAGGGAGGTGGTAGTCCCTCGGGCACGGGGGTCTGGAATGGACCCCTATATTTGAATATTTAGCACCCCGGGGAGGTGGTGATCCCCGGGGTAGTGTGGGGGGAAAGAATCCCTCCATACCTATTTTAATTCAATTAAAACCCCCAGCGTCGGGGCGGTCCCTGGGACTTGGGGGGCCAGCGATGCCCCCACCCATATTAATGAATTCCCCTGGGAGGTAGCTGTCCCCGGGGCAGCATGGGGGCAGGAGCCCCCCATGCATTTTATTAGAAGCCCTGGGGAGGTGGCAATCCCTGGGTTCGGGGGCCTGCAAGGTCCCCACCCATATTAATGAATGCCCCGGGAAGGTAGCGGTCCCTGGGGCTGCGGGGGCACTGCGGGCCCCGCTAAATATTTGGACATATCCCCCCAGACCTGGCCCACCCGGGGGCTTATAGGAAACGAAGCGACCCGCACAAATTTGGCAGTTTTTAAAAATAAAACATGCTTTTTTTAAGTCTGGGGTCCGTGTGCGACCTCCAGAGCAGGCCCCTTTTCTTGCTTTTCACCTTTTATTCTGCTGTTTTCTTGTGACTCGGTTACTGAGTCACAAGATGACTGCCAGTACTTCCTGGTTAGGAGTGTTGGCAGCCAGTCAGAAGTCAGGTTGTACCAGGTGCTCAGCTATACATATATATATATTGACACTCTGACACATAGCAAACGTTTTCACTTGTCCAGCAAGCTTGTTCACCCAAAGTTTTAATACATAAACTTTTGGTGAACAAGCTGGCTGGACAAGCGAAGCGCGTCTGAAGGGCTGACCTAAAATAAATTAATGTGGCCAGCACATGGTGGCATCAAAGCGTGGTGTTTGCTACATGTCAGAGTGTTAATATTGAGGACCGGACTAAGGAGGTCCGGTTCCGCGATGACACACCCGCTGTTCAGGCAAGGCGGCGGCATATCCCGTGGTGAGGAGTTTGTAATATAAATATATATATATATATATATATATATATATATATATATATATATATATATATATATATATATATATATATATATATATATACATATATATATATATATATCCACATATTTGCAGGCAACAACGCACTACGAAACCCAGAAGAGATTGCATTTAGCCACGCCCGGGAGGCAGGCATTTAATGCAGGTGCATGAAATGTTTCTGTGCTTGCAGTGACTTTCAACTACACGCCGCAGAAGAAGGGAAAAGGAATTCCCGAAACGCGTCCGGCGTTTCACTTTGTTTGAGGGGTGATGCTGATTTATCCTGTGCTGCCTGGATGTCAATTAAAACCCTGAACGATTTTTCCTCGTGTGGTCTCCCTTAATCGAGTACCTGCAAATTGGTGGAGATATATATATATATATCCGCACTGCACTTTTCACTGCGACAGTCTCCAATAACCGACCACCACACAGGAAAGAACACGGAAGACCCAGAGTGCAGGTGAGTTTCTTTTATTCAACAGCACACCACGGCAGCATAACGTTTCGGCCTACACAGAGGCCTTGGTCACATGGCGCACTGAGAGAGGTGCAAGAAATTTAAAGGGCACATTCACCAATGATGGAAGCATTTGATTGGTTATTTTGTATGCAGTAGGAGTGTTCTAACTGCGACGGAAAGTGTGTTTGCAATTGCAATTTTTAGGGCGGGGAATCTTTTGTCAGAAACAGACAAGCCCTAGAACATTGATAACTGTATAAATACATTTGTGAATTCCGACAATTTTGAAAAATATTTGGGGTAATCAGTGGGCAAGCGAGGTCTATACAACAAGCTATACATAATTACATGTATTTACATAAAGTGCAAAAAGGCAAACGTCTATCAGATGTCATTATGATAGGGTCATTATAAAGCTGCCAGCATAAATGCTATAAATACACCCATTCAATGCACAATATAACAGTTGTACCTCATGTTTAAAATATATACAACACATTTAATATATTTACATCTATATACACCATAGATTTTATACCCCTACCCCAACATACTACTAGAATACATGTAATAGTTGTCATCACGGCCGGCTATGCAGGGCGCTATTTTATATACCTTCTGACATCTCCCCATACCTTTCCGAGAATTATCTATCTACAACACCAATCACCCATCATCAATGTGCATACTAAGAAAAAGTGCAAAATAAGCTAAGTGAATACAAGTTTTTTTCTTTCAAATTACGTTAAAAAATTCGGTGACATTTATTTTCTGAGGAATATAGCAACCATATATCTCAAACTGCTTTAGATGACCTAGTGTGTTATGTCATATATAGTCATCTTTTTAGTTACAAATTAGGCCAACACCATCTTCACTAGTGCAGGTGACTGCAAAGGCAGAAACAGGAAATGCCCATACACTATCTGAACGGAGACGGGGTAAAACTACAGCAAGAGACTTATTCAAATTCATATTATTTACAAAGAAGTGTAAAAGTCCTCCGTGGAATTGAGGCCATTGGGGCTCTTGCTATCCATCTCCAGGATGTATCTGGTCTCAAGTGCCCTCAAGATCCCATCCCGGTTACCACCTCTCCTTAATGGTCCTACAGAGTCAATGGCATAGTATTTAAGGAGACTGCTGTTGTTACCATGGAACTCCTTAAAATGCCGTGCAACCGGGTAGGCGGTGTCATTGGTATTGATAGCTCTGATGTGCTGGAGAACCCTTTTGTGGACCTGCAATTTGGTGCTACCAATATATTGCAGGCCACATGGGCACTCCAGCAAAAATAAGGTTTTGTAAATGCGAATTCCTAACTATATATGGTCTATAACCTATAGTTTTTTCAGTGAATATATATATATATATATATATATATATATATATATATTACCTACTGGCAGTCGCCAGTAGGTAGTTATAGTTAGGATAATTTTCAATGTTAAATCTCAACATTCTATTTTGAATAACTTTGGCGCCGGTTGACGAATCTGCCTGAAATTTTCAGGAAAATGGTCTCATGGCGGTCCGGTCCTTCCCTGAAAGTTTGGGGGGGATTCGTCAAGCGGGGGCCGAGATAAAAGGGGGGTCCCAAAACGCGTTTTCCCCATGTTAATTTCCATAGGGCGGTCGATTTCACTTTTAGCCCGAACGGCTGAATGGATTTCCACCAAACTTGGCAAAATTGTAGGGACTGGTAGCCCGATGTGCCTTTGCTATGTCTCAAGATATGTGCTCCAGTGGATTTTGAGTAATTTAGGTTCAAAAAAATATATATATCTATAGGCGCTCTCCCGTGCGCGCACCCGTGAGCGCTCCCGGCGCGACACGCGACTTGCGCGCAGGAAGCTGATTGGCTCTCAGTTGTCTGTAAACATTCTAAACAGTCCGGAGCGGCCGCCATCTTGTGTCTCGGTAAAATCGAGACACAAGGGGTTTGAAAAAAAAAGGGGCAAATGACCATAAGGGGGAAGAGTAGACCCCCTCTGACCCCCTAGGTTTGATGTAGGGACTAAAATAGGGTCCTGCAGGGCATTAAAATTTTTTTTTCGTTTTGCGCGGGGGAAGCGCATGGTACGCGCACCGGCGAAGCACGGGGAAAATCCAGGATTATATTTATGAAGGCCTTGCGCTGTTAGTTTTGCGCTTCCTGTGCGTCAATTTTTGTGACGCACCAGCGGTGTAAAAAAATGCGCATTGTTATGCAATATTTAAAAAGTGACGCATCTATCTAGATGCGTCACTTTTTAAATATAGTGCAACGAGGTACATTTTATTACACTGCTGGTGTTATGCGTCACTTTTCTGTGCGCACTCCTTATGACATTCCAGATGTGTCATATTTAATGTATGACGAATCATGTTGCAGATACAATATGGCGCAGAGTTTTAAAAAGTGACCCATGTACCTAGATGCGTCACTTTTTAAAAATAGCGTCAGGTATAATGCATGCAGAGGGGGTGTTCTCCCGCAAAAAGCTTTGTAATAGCGACGCAGTGAAATCTTTCAGATTTCACTGCGTCAGTTTTAGGATGCTGTTGCGTCAAAATCTTGTGCCTGCTTTACAGCAGGTGTTAGACTGAGGCAAGACCTTTCATATGCTGCTTTCCCCATTTGAAAGGACACATTACTGGAGTTGCGTCACTTTTGTGACGCACTCCAGCAATGCGTTACTTGGAATGTCATAAGGAGTGCGCACAGAAAAGTGACGCATTGCACCAGTAGTGTAAAAAAATGTGCCGCGTTGCGTTATATTTAAAAAGTGAGGTATCTAGGTAGATGGGTCACTTTTTAAAATCAAGCGCCACATTATATCTGCGTGAGGTATAATGCATGCAGAGGGGGTGTTCTCCCACTAAAAGCTTTGTAATAGCGACGCAGTGAAATGTTTGAGATTTCACTGCGTCACTTTTAGGATGCTGTTGCATCCTTTAAATATAGTGCAACGAGGCACATTTTATTACACTGCTGGTGTGATGCGTCACTTTTCTGTCCACAGTCCTTATGACATTCCAGATGTGTCATATTTAATGTATGACGAATCATGTTGCAAGGAGCTACAGATACGTCAGTATTTCTGACATATGTGTAAACATAAAAGTGATGCGAGGCCGGCGCAAAATTTTGACGCAATAGCATCCTAAAAGTGACGCAGGGAAATCTCATAGATTTCAGTACGTTGTTATTACCAAGCTTTTTGCGCGGGATTGCCCCTCTGCATACAATATACCTGATGCAGATACAATATGGCGCAGAGTTTTAAAAAGTGACCCATGTACCTAGATGCGTCACTTTTTAAAAAATAGTGTCAGGTATAATGCATGCAGAGGGGGTGTTCCTTGCAAAAAGCTTGGTAATAATGACGCAGTGCGTCACTTTTAGGATGCAGTTGCGCCAAAATCTTGCGCCTGCTTCACAGCAAACCTTTCACATGGTGCTTTTTCCATGTGAAAGGACACATTACTGGAGTTGCGTCACTTTTGTGACGCACTCCTGCAATGCGTTACTTTTGTGTTTACAGATATGTCAGAAATACTCCAGTTTATTCACTGTGTCATAACTTTCTTTTCTAACACTCACCTTCTTTCATTCCTCCTACTTCACTTCCTTTCACCTCTCATACCTTTCTGTTCTTTCTTACTCATTCTCCTTTCAATTATCAATGCACTATATTTCACTTACTCTTCATTTTTTAAGATTATAGCTCTTTGATGAGAATTGGAGGTAGTTCTGAAAAGAACTTTTGGTTTTCTTCTTTTAACTGAAGAGGAACAAAAACAGGGAATAGAAACTGCTCAACAGGAGCAAAAAGAAAAGAAAAAAATTAGGGGTGGGAAGGGCAGTGATGGTTCTCTAATGCCCGAACCATGAGCTGGACACTTTGCTCCCCATAGGTGAGGAGTTGATTGCAGTATCTGCATCTGACGAGCCCATGGTTGAATGCAGGTTGGATGTTGGCTACCTGCCCCTGAGATTGGTCTCTTCCAGAAGAAGTTGCTCCTCCTGTTGATGTAGAGGCCCCATCTCTGGGAACCTCCTGTGCCAGAGCCCTGACACTTTCCCGGGCAAAATTCTGGGGGTGCCTCCTCTCCACATGTCGGATCATCGTAAAGTTCCCAAAAGAGTATTTTTTTTGGGGGTTACCCCGTGACAGGACCTGTTTGCAGATCCTGCACTCTACTTTTGGTGCATTCACCTTCTTCTGGCCTTCTGGAAACTTAAAAAATTTCCAAATGAAATGTTCCTTCACCTTTGGGGTAGGAGGCTCTTCATCAATGAAGTCATCTTCACTGCTGGATGGTCTGGCAGCCATGATGAATCCAGGAATATGGAGCAGCAAAAAAGGCAGGTCTTTCAGTCACAAAAGTGAAAGAAGAAGTGAAGGAAATGGGTGGGGATTTCATTCATTGTAAAAAAAAACTGTTAGCAACCAATGAAAAGTGTTATTTGAGGGTCACATGACCCGACGCGTTTACGCTGCGCGCTCCGGAGCACTTCCGGGTGCGTTTACGCAGCGCGATCGTAGGCGCTTCCGGGGCGCAAACGTGGCGCGATCGTAGGCGCTTTTCCGTGCGTTTATGCGCCGCGCACGTATGCGCTTCCGAGGGCACTTACGTTGCGCGCCGAAGTGACGTCATCAATCTTTTATAGAAATGCATAATCATTTTCCATATTAAAAAAAACTAATTTTATTTGTATGGTACGAAATGTTTTGCATTATTATTAACTTTTCATTCATATTTTTTTTTCACGAACGACAGTTGCGCTCTGGGTGCGCTTTCAGATGAGCTCTCGGAGAAGCTTACAGGAGAGCTTAGCTGAAAGCTTCCCGGAGCGCGCACCCAGAGCGCAAAAGAAAAAAATTATAAGAAAAAATGAATACTTAAAAAAAAACAGCAAATTGTAAAAAAAAAAAAGGTTAGAAACTCGATATACAAAGGAATTAGCATTTAAAAAACCTATGAAATTCACTGAAAAAACCATAGGTTTCACACCAGTTATAGTTAGGAATTAGCATTTAAAAAACCTATGAAATTCACTGAAAAAACCATAGGTTTCACACCAGTTATAGTTAGGAATTAGCATTTAAAAAACCTATTAAATTCACTGAAAAAACCATAGGTTTCACACCAGTTATAGTTAGCTGGAAATTTTACTGATATAAAACCATTGAAATTCCCACGTTATAGTTAGTCGGACTCACTATAACTTGCGCGTGCAATGCACTGCTGATGACATCACATATTACATCACTCATGACATGGTCAGTGACATCACTCATGACATCACTGATGACACCATCCTTGTGACACAGTGACAGACCTCCTTTCAGTGTAATGTAACCCATGAAACACATATTCAAAAATAGAAACTAATATTTTCAAAAAAGTGGATATACCCATACCAGTTACAACAACCAATTCAGTAATATCACCATCTAATACACATCCACTCATGTGTATGTATATGGGTTATTAGATATTTTTATTAGTATCAGTATGAGTGTCTATATGGTTTGGTGGGGGTATTACTTAGCACATAGATGCATGAGTGACTGACTCTTTGTTTGTATGTGTTTTGAAGACAACATATGTACAGGACTGTATGGGTGGATGAGTGTCTATATGTGTTTGTTAGTGAGTGAATGACTGTCTCACTAGTGTCTTTATCAGTAACTACATATGTTTTAATCTAGTATATATGAATATTGATGTATATAAGTGAGTATATGTGAGAGTAAGAGATTGTAAGAGTTCCTGTTTAAATAAGTATGTGTTTCTATAAGTGATTGTTTAAGAGAATAAATATGTGTAATTTTAAATAGAAGTAAGGTGGAAGTGTGTGTATAACTCTATATTCAAATAAATGGATGTCCAATAGTTTATTTGCACGTGTGAATATGTGTGTGAGTAACTTTTGGATGAATGTCGGTGTGTAACAGGATGTATAGGTGTATCACTTCATATGATGAGTGAGTATATGTATGAGTGACTATATAGAACTATTGGTGAATGAGTGGATGTGTATATAGATAGTGGAATTACTGAATTGCTTGTTGTAACTGATATAGGTATCTCCATTTTTTAAAAAATTTCAGTTTCTATTTTTGAATATGTGTCTCAAGGGTTACATTATAGTGAAAGGAGGTCTGTCACTATGTCACAAGGATGGTGTCATGAGTGATGTCACTGACCATGTCATGAGTGATGTAATATGTGATGTCATCAGCAGTGCATTGCACGCGCAAGTTATAGTGAGTCCGACTAACTATAACGTGGGAATTTCAATGGTTTTATATCAGTAAAATTTCCAGCTAACTATAACTGGTGTGAAACCTATGGTTTTTTCAGTGAATTTAATAGGTTTTTTAAATGCTAATTCCTAACTATAACTGGTGTGAAACCTATGGTTTTTTCAGTGAATATATATATATATATATATATATATATATATATATATATATATATATATATATATATATATATATATATATATATATATATATATATATATATATATATATATATGGAAAAGCAAAGCCCTCGAGCTTAGACAGGGCACACTGTCACTTTCACCCACCATCCGGTTTGCTGCCTTGCTGAAGCACATGGGCGTTTTTTACAACAATAAAAGGTTGAAAAATAACGGAGGTTTCTCTTCTTGCTTTCCCCTGCACACAATCCATGAAGAAGGGGCGTAAGCAGCCTTGAAACGCGTCGGATTGAGGGAGAATGATCTGAGGGGCAGTTCATGTGCTTCAGCAAGGCAGCAAACCGGATGGTGGGTGAAAGTGACAGAGTGCCCTGTCTAAGCTCGAGGGCTTTGCTTTTCCACATTTCTACACGGCTACCCTTGGCCGTGGGACAGGAGCACCATTCTCGTTTTCTCTGAAGTCAGCAGGAGACAGAGGAGGCTTCGAAAGGAAACTGTTTCCACTCCACGAAGCGTCCTTTCACCAGGTGAAAAATGCACATGACGAGACCCTCTCTTTCCTACTTAAGGAACAAATTGAAAGTGCAATGAGCAGAGATAAAGCAAACCTACTCAAGGAATATATACTCACCTCGTTTTTTGGACTATACATACCAGCATGCAGCTGGTTGTTCATCTTAATGCCACGCTCATTGGGGGCGTTTTTTACAACAATAAAAGGTTGAAAAATAACGGAGGTTTCTCTTCTTGCTTTCCCCTGCGCACAATCCATGAAGAAGGGGCGTAAGCAGCCTTGAAACGCGTCGGATTGAGGGAGAATGATCTGAGGGGCAGTTTATGTGCTTCAGCAAGGCAGCAAACCGGATGGTGGGTGAAAGTGACAGTGTGCCCTGTCTAAGCTCGAGGGCTTTGCTTTTCCACATTTCTACACGGCTACCCTGGGCCGTGGGACAGGAGCACCATTCTCGTTTTCTCTGAAGTCAGCAGGAGACAGAGGAGGCTTCGAAAGGAAACTGTTTCCACTCCACGAAGCGTCCTTTCACCAGGTGAAAAATGCACATGACGAGACCCTCTCTTTCCTACTTAAGGAACAAATTGAAAGTGCAATGAGCAGAGATAAAGCAAACCTACTCAAGGAATATATACTCACCTCGTTTTTTGGACTATACATACCAGCATGCAACTGGTTGTTCATCTTAATGCCACGCCCATTGGGGGCGTTTTTTACAACAATAAAAGGTTGAAAAATAACGGAGGTTTCTCTTCTTGCTTTCCACTGCGCACAATCCATGAAGAAGGGGCGTAAGCAGCCTTGAAACGCGTCGGATTGAGGGAGAATGATCTGAGGGGCAGTTTATGTGCTTCAGCAAGGCAGCAAACCGGATGGTGGGTGAAAGTGACAGTGTGCCCTGTCTAAGCTCGAGGGCTTTGCTTTTCCACATTTCTACACGGCTACCCTGGGCCGTGGGACAGGAGCACCATTCTCGTTTTCTCTGAAGTCAGCAGGAGACAGAGGAGGCTTCGAAAGGAAACTGTTTCCACTCCACGAAGCGTCCTTTCACCAGGTGAAAAATGCACATGACGAGACCCTCTCTTTCCTACTTAAGGAACAAATTGAAAGTGCAATGAGCAGAGATAAAGCAAACCTACTCAAGGAATATATACTCACCTCGTTTTTTGGACTATACATACCAGCATGCAGCTGGTTGTTCATCTTAATGCCACGCCCATTGGGGGCGTTTTTTACAACAATAAAAGGTTGAAAAATAACGGAGGTTTCTCTTCTTGCTTTCCCCTGCGCACAATCCATGAAGAAGGGGCGTAAGCAGCCTTGAAACGCGTCGGATTGAGGGAGAATGATCTGAGGGGCAGTTCATGTGCTTCAGCAAGGCAGCAAACCGGATGGTGGGTGAAAGTGACAGTGTGCCCTGTCTAAGCTCGAGGGCTTTGCTTTTCCATATATATATATATATATATATATATATATATATATATATATATATATATATATATATATTCACTGAAAAAACTATAGGTTATAGACCATATATAGTTAGGAATTCGCATTTACAAAACCTTATTTTACTCACACAAAACCATTGAAATTCCATATATAGTTAGTTGCACTAACTATATATCGCGCACCCGCAATCCACTGCTGATGATGTCACATATTACATCATTCATGACATGGTCAGTGACATCACTGATGACATCACTGATGACATATCAAATGACATCACTGATGACATCTCAAATGACATCACTGATAACATCACTGATGACATCTCATTTGACATTACTGATCACATCACTGATGATATCATTCATGTGATAATACGATGAACCTCTTCAGACTCTAATATAACCTTAGATACAATCAGTGTAAACAGACACTCACAGACTGTCACTCATCCATGGAGTTACTCACACACCTAGTCAGTCATGCAAAGAATCAATCACACCTCCATTTCCTCAACTATACAGTTATACAAACTTTACTTATTCAAACATATACTAACACATATTTACTCTCTTATACAATCCCTGATACAAGTTCCCAATGATCCATACAGCCACTCACACATTCACTGGCTCTTATGCACAGTTATTTATATATGTCAACTCTCACATGTACTGTGTTTTACATATGTACTTACTTTGACATGTAGCACTGAGATATCCATTCACTCACCAATACACTCATGCACACAGTCAACCGCCCATACAGCTGTTTCCACATGCACTTTTGAAACCATACATCTAGTGAATCAACTGCTCACACATCTATGCACAGAGTCATACACCTCCCAGCCACCCACACACACACTCAGTCTCCCATACAAATACTTGGGCAACCAATCAATAACCCATATAGTTACTCATATAGCTACTTATCAACACATGCAACAGTTTACAGAACAACAGACATAATGATGCACAAATTAAGACAGTTTAGTCACTAACCCATGCACTCAGTGAGACACATTTAATCACTCACTCATACAGTCAGTCATGCACCTACTAAATCCTTCATCCAGACACTTATACATCCACTCATTCTTCAATATGTAAGACATATTTTAACTTTACAGAAACATACAGTCACTGGATGTTGTTATCAGTGATGTCATCAGTGATGTCATTTGAGATGTCATCAGTGATGTCATCAGTGATGTCACTGACCATGTCATGAATGATGTAATATGTGACATCATCAGCAGTGGATTGCGGGTGCGCGATATATAGTTAGTGCAACTAACTATATATGGAATTTCAATGGTTTTGTGTGAGTAAAATAAGGTTTTGTAAATGCGAATTCCTAACTATATATGGTCTATAACCTATGGTTTTTCAGTGAATTTTCAAGGTTTTGTAAATGCTAATTCCTAACTATATATGGTCTATAACCTATGGTTTTTTCAGTGAATTTTCAAGGTTTTGTAAATGCTAATTCCTAACTATATATGGTCTATAACCTATGGTTTTTTCAGTGAATATATATATATATACATACATATATAAACATATATCATCTGTATATCTATATAAATACAAACATAAATGCATGCATACATATACTTATATGCATACAGATGCATGTTATTTACATGAAAGTTGAAAAAACACTAATAAAAGCAAAACTAAAAAGCCACCTCATTACAAACAGAATGGCTTTAACTTAAACGAGGGCGAGATCTATTGCATTTTCAATGCTTGTTTACTTTGGTTCCATCGAGAAGGCATTCAGATGTGTCACAAATTTGCCATAAATTCTGAATGTTAGCACTCTAGTTGCACATTAGATCACTGTAGTAAAGCTACTGCTCACCAGGGATGTCTGCTGCTGGTATTCAAAGTGCATGTTTCAGTCTGCATGTCAGAATTTTTTTAATGAAATAGAAGAGGATTTGAGAAGTCACTCAAAATGATCCCTAATTTTTCTTTCTGAAGCACTAATCATACTTTCTATGGCAAAATTAACCCCCTCATGTTGTTCCTTTTTAAATTGAGTGTTTTCAGACTTACCACTTCATTCCAATCAAGATGGCTTCTGGTGTGCCATACTTTTGTCATAAGTAAGACTGTTAGCGCTCTAGTTGTTCTTTAGAACACTCTGGGACATTCTGTCATTGGGCTATACTTGAGGTACATCTGGGTGATATTTGGGCTACATTTAGGCTCTTTTGTCTCTGGTGGCCATCTTGGGAGACTGTATGTCAGAATTTTTTAATGAAATTGAAGAGGGTTTGGGAAGAAACTCAAAATGTGCCCTAACTTTTCTTTCTGCAGCACTAATATTACCTTCTATTGCATAATATACCCCCTATTTTGTTCCTTTTTAAATTAAATGTTTTAAGAGTTACCACTTTATTCCAATCAAGATGGCTTCAGGTGTGCCATACCTTTGTAATAAGTAGGACTGTTAGCGCTCTAGTTGTTCTTTAGAACACTCTGGGACATTCTGTCATTGGGCTATACTTGGGCTACATCTGGGTGATATTTGGGGTACATTTGGGCTCTTTTGTCTCTGGTGGCCGTTTTGGGAGACTGCATGTCAGAATTTTTTAATGAAATAGGAGAGGATTTGAAAAGTCACTCAAAATGTGCCCTAATTTTTCTTTCTGCAGCACTAATATTACCTTCTATTGCATAATATACCCCCTCATTTTGTTCCTTTTTAAATTAAATGTTTTAAGAGTTACCACTTTATTCCCATCACAATGGCTCCAGGTGTGCTATACCTTTGTAATAAGTAGGACTGTTAGCGCTCTAGTTGTTCTTTAGAACACTCTGGGACATTCTGTCATTGGGCTCTACTTGGGCTACATCTGGGTGATATTTGGGCTACATTTGGGCTCTTTTGTCTCTGGTGGCCATTTTGGGAGACTGCATGTCAGAATGTTTTAATGAAATAGAAAAGGATTTGAGAAGTCACTCAAAATGTGCCGTAATTTTTCATTCTGCAGCACTAATCATACTTTCTATGGCAAAATATACCCCCTCATGTTGTTTCTTTTTAAATTAAGTGTTTTAAGAGTTACCACTTTATTCCAATCAAGATGGCTTCAGGTGTGCCATACCTTTGTAATAAGTAGGACTGTTAGCGCTCTAGTTGTTCTTTAGAACACTCTGGGACATTCTGTCATTGGGCTATACTTGGGCTACATCTGGGTGATATTTGGGCTACATTTGGGCTCTTTTGTCTCTGGTGGCCATTTTGGGAGACTGCATGTCAGAATGTTTTAATGAAATAGAAAAGGATTTTAGAAGTCATTCAAAATGTGCCCTAATTTTTCATTCTGCAGCACTAATCATACTTTCTATGGCAAAATATACCCCCTCATGTTGTTTCTTTTTAAATTAAATGTTTTAAGAGTTACCACTTTATTCCAATCAAGATGGCTTCAGGTGTGCCATACCTTTGTAATAAGTAGGACTGTTAGCGCTCTAGTTGTTCTTTAGAACACTCTAGGAGGCTGCAGTATAACACAAAGGAATCAACTGACAATCTCTGTCCTTGTTGGATGTACATGTTTTACTGAGAAAGTCAGACTTCATTTTCACATGACTGAGAAAGATAATGTGAATTTACAGAAAATATGCTTTCAGTTTAGCTTATAGATCCCCTTCCAAACCACTGTGGGAAAATCATGAGATATTAGTTTTCTTTCAAACAATATTCATGATATCACAGCAGAAGGTTTTTTCACATGGTAAAATCACCTTAGAACCCACCACAATTCCTAAAACGAGTATGGTACCATCAACAAATGATTTATAATGTAACTAAAGTCCTAAAACCCTCTATTAACTACAATGCTTTTTAATGAGGTGCTATCATGTATATTGGTCCCAAGATGGCTGCCAACACTTCTTGGATGAAGTCCTGACAGCCAATCAGATCAGATGTGTGGTTAGGCTCCGCCCAGATATATATCTTTTTTGAACCTAAATTACTCAAAATCCACTGGAGCACATATATTGAGACCTAGCAAAGGCACATCGGGCTAACAGTCCCTACAATTTTGCCAAGTTTCGTGCAAATCCATTCAGCCGTTCGAGCTAAAAGTGAGGCCAACCGCCCTATGGAAATTAACATGGGAAAAACGCGTTTTGGGACCCCCCTTTTTTCTCGGCTCCCCCTTGATGAAACCCCCCCAAATTGTCAGGGGCTGCTCAGAAGCAAAATGTTTCATTTTCCTGAACATTTCAGCCAATTCCGTCCACAAACGCCAAAGTTATTAGACCTAGAATTTTCAAAAATCCCATAGTGAAAAAATCCTAACTATATATACCTATTGGCGACCGCCAGTAGGTAATATATATATATATATATATATATTGATACACAAATGCCCTAGAGCTTTTCAGGACACACTCGTGCTCCGCCTGCCATCCGGCCTGTTAGGACAATCTTCTCCGCCAATTCACGGGTGTGTTTAACTGCTTGCCTGACGCGTTTCGGGGCGGGTTGCCCCTTAATTATAGGCGACTCCGCATGTTCCAAAAAAACTCCACTTTATTGGTTTATTTGAATGCACGCCTCCCATTGGTTTCTGGGTCTTAATCTAAATGTCTTGCATGCTGGGAGTTGTATTTCTCATGCTTGTTGGGAGCCATTAAGAAAGCGATTGTTACTATTCCTTAGTGGAGTCCCATTTATTGAAGGAGAATTTCATTGTGTCCGGCTTCGCACGCTGTTATGGGTCAGCAAAGTTCCAACCCGCAGCCTCTTCTGCCTAATCTCCGTTCTCGGTGACAGTCGATGGTGCATCCTGTCGCGGTAAGGACCCCGCGCTGTAATAATTTGGAGTTTTTTTGGAACATGCGGAGTCGCCTATGATTAAGGGGCAACCCGCCCCGAAACGCGTCAGGCAAGCAGTTATACACACCCGTGAATTGGCGGAGAAGATTGTCCTAACAGGCCGGATGGCAGGCGGAGCACGAGTGTGTCCTGAAAAGCTCTAGGGCATTTGTGTATCAATATATATATATATATATATATATATATATATATATATATATATATATATATATATATATATATAATATATATATATATATATATCCTATAAAATCCTTGTGATGAATCACTTTTTAACTAAACATCCTTAATTTTTACTTCTGCAAAGCTTTATACTGTCTAATATGCTTCTTAACCTATTTATTGTAGTATGGACGTATTTTATTGCTATTTAATTCTGTAAATTGTAATGACCAATGAATTATGGTTTTTATTTTGTGTATGTGCTTTTATGATACAGGCCCGCTGTGAGGATCTGGCCACCTTCTTCTCACAGAAGATTCAGGCCATTTACTCTCAACTCGCGACAAATAGCAATGGTATACTCTCCCCTTCTGTTTCAGACTCAGATTCGCAGGTACCATGCTCTTTGGCCACCTTTCCACTTCTGGACTCAAGTGCTTTAGATACTTTGGTCCAGAAGGTCACTTCAGGGTCTCCTAATGACCCGGCCCCGCCTCAGACCCTGGTGAAAGCAATGGACGCCATTTGCCCGTCTATGCTGGAGGTTCTGAACACCTCCATTACCTCCAACTCTGTTCCTTCCACATGAAAGTGTGCACTCGTTAGTGCTCTGCTGAAAAAGCCGAACTTGGATTCCAATAACTTATCCAATTTTCGTCCTATTTCGCTGCTTCCGTGGATGAGTAAGCTGTTGGAGAGACATATCAACAAAACATTAGGGGACTACCTGGAGTCTAATAAACTTCTACAGGTCTCCCAAACAGGGTTTCGTCCTCAGCATGGCACTGAGACCGCCCTTCTGGCGGTCACAGAGGCTGCCAGAGCAATAATGGACCAAGGTGGAAAAACTGCCATCATACTGTTGGACCTCAGTGCCGCGTTCGACACTGTTAACCATGCCACACTACTACATCGTTTGAAGGGCATGGGGGTGTCGGGCGCGGCCCTGAAGTGGCTGACCTCTTTTTTAGAGGAACGCTTTTTCCAGGTATTTGAAGGCGAGGTGGTATCATCTAAACATCCGCTCAGCTGTGGGGTTCCTCAGGGCTCCTCCCTGAGCCCCACATTATTTATTGTTTACATGCAGCCCCTAGAGAAAATAGTCCTCCCTTTCGGTGTGCGGATTGTCACCTACGCGGACGATACCCAACTTGTGGTCTCTCTGGACCACAAGGAGGGTTCGTCTAACACCCTGGGCCCGTGTCTAGAGGCTGTTGCTGAGTGGATGCAACTCTCCCACCTTAAACTCAACGGGGAGAAGACCGAGATTATGTTACTAGGTAACCCCCCTCCTAACTCTCTGTCTTTGAACTGGCCTTCATGTCTCGGTGCTCCTCCTCCCCCAAAGGACCAGATAAAGAGCTTAGGAATCTGGTTGGATAGTGCACTGGATTTCTCGGTTCAAGCCATTAAAACAGCCTCTGTATACATGGGGCTAATGAAAATGCTCAGGAAAGTGCTCCCCTTACTTCCATTCCAGGCGAGAAGGGTCATGGTACAGGCCCTGATACTCTCTCGGCTGGATTATGGAAACGTTCTATATCTAGGGGCTCCGGCAACAGTGACAAAAAAACTTCAAGTCACCCAAAACTGTGCAGCGCGCTTACTGTTTAATATCCCTCGATGGCAGTCAGCGAGAACCGCCCTAAAAGAGCTTCATTGGCTCCCAGTGGCTGCCAGAACTCTGTTCAAGGCCATGTGCATTTTGCACAAATGTTTTCATCAAACTGGCCCGGCAGTGCTGCAACCCCTAGTATTGCCTTATGTGCCGCCTAGAACTCTTCGTTCGGCTTCTTTGCATCTGGCAACTACGGCAAAAATCAAGAAAGCACGCTGGGGTGGCCGCTCATTTACTTGCTCAGCGGCGAAGGCATGGAATTCCCTGCCTTTACACCTTAGACAAAGGACAACCTGATGTCATTTAGGAGAGACCTAAAAACCTATCTGTTCTCAAAAGCGTACTAGTTCTCCCTGCAGCCGCACACAGTAATCAGTCACTAGCGCTACGAGGCCTCCGGGTAGTCAGCGCTATATAAATGGAATTTTTCATTTCATTTCATTTCATATCACATGTTTATCGAAATAAAGCTTTGAACTATATATATATATATATATATATATATACATATACACATATATACATATTTTATTTTATTTTTTATTTTTTTTCATAACATTTTAAACTAAAAGAATAAATACTGAATTGACCAGTTATAACTATAACTTCTGCATTAGTATGTGCAGTGATGTCATTAATTAAGTAATTTTAGATGTCATCATTGATGTTAACAATGATAGCATAACCATGTCATGAATGATGTACTATGCGAGGCCATATGTGAGCTCATAAGCAGTGCATGTATTTTGATAGACTGCATTCAAGAGCACAGGTGCATCCGTAGGTTTCCTAACCAAAAGAAAACTGATGTTAGCTGCCTTTGCCGATATTGATTCACTATTTCATATTTAAACAATCGCCCTCTAGTCATAGGCATCACTCAGGGAGAGACATCAGCCCTCTCAGCCAGAACAACCACCAATGAATTCAGATACATAGCTGGATCTCTGAAATATGTAGTCAATTCAAATTCATATCATCCTTCCTTCTCTGTGAGGTGAAACAGTGACTTCTGAAATGAGACAAGCTCAGGAAAATACACCTTGACATAAATCTTCATCTAAGAGGAAATCATTGCTACCCTTTCTAAACAATTCTCGCAGTCTTATTGTGCAGTTTTATTGGAGCGCTTATTTTCCCTGCTGATGAAGTGTCAAGATGTTAGAATGGTTTTTGGAAGCACAGCTCGGGCATCAAAAGCCGTATTTTGTTTAATACGCCTGTAATGAGATTACTGAGCGTATCGCTTATGAAGATTGTGGGAATATTATATTTACTGCCTCACAGAAATCGAGGCCTTTCGAATTCATTTTCATGTCATTGAGGAGAAAGAAGCAGCTCCTCTCGTTTTCCTCTCCTATAACTCACAATATTCTTGTTTCCGTTTTCGACAGTGCTTTGTTTCCATCCCAAGTTGAGAGAAAACCGAGTAACATTTTTGAGTGTTGCTTATTTTTGTAAACTTTTTGTTGTACATGAAAAATCACCATACCAATTGTACGTATAGTCTGGCAGGTGCGCACTAGTTTATTATAAGAATTGGTTGAACGCTTAAAGACATAGAGCCTCATTTATGAAAAGTGACTGATCGCTGCGTGAAAACAGCGATGCGTCACTTTTTATTGCGCCCTTCTTAAGATACAATGGATGGGTCATATTTACTGTATGACGCATCATGTCGCAAGAAATGACAGATACATCAATTTTACTGACGTATCTGTCGATGCAAAAATTCCGCATTGCTGGTGTTGTGTCAGAAACTTTATTCAACTCCAGCAATGCAGGGGGAAGGGCTATGGGTGTAGCAGTGCATCTCCCTTATGCCTGCCATGAGGCGGGCGTAAGGTTTTGAAACATTTTGAAACATTTGTGTCCTCTCTCATCTCATAGATTTCACTGTCACTTATATAAGGCTTACTTGCGTGGGAACGCCCCCCTTCATACATTATAACTGATGAAAGTATAATGTAGGCAGGTGTTTACAAAGTTACGCATCTGCTTAGATGCATCACTTTGTAAATAAGGCGCAACAGGGGTCATGTTTTATGCAGCTGATGCATCACAAAAACTGTCGCCAGGCCTTATAAATAAGAGCCAGATGCATCAAAAATTGCATTTGCGATTCTTAAATAGCAAATTTTACCGACTCGCTATTTAAGAAAAGCAAAATGCAATGTAAGTAGGATTTTCAAAATAAATTGCAATTCCTACATATTCCTTAATAGCGCATCACACATTGCAATTCGCTATGAAGGAATACCTTCCCATTCATTCCTATGATCCTAGAGGCCCAAATGAATGAATGGGAAGAAATTCGCAATTTGCGAGTACCAAATAGGTACTTGCGAATTGCGATTGCAATTTTAAGGGTGATACGGGGGCCAAAACGCTATCCTGTTGCACCCCCTCAAAGGTAAGCGTGCACATGTGGCGCACATACATGCCCTAAGGGCATGTATAAACAACACATGGCACCATGAAAAATGCAAAATTGTGAATTTTTCATGGAAATCGCATATTACCACCAACTGGAAGTTGGTGCTAGTTTGCGATTCCTTAAAGGCAGGTTGCAAATCTTTTTGCCTTCCTGCATTTCATTTAAGGAATCACAAGTTGCAATTCCTTAAATGCTTTTGCAAAATAGGGAATCACAATTTTTGCTATTCCTTATTTTGCGAATGCCTTTTGGGATGGTACATCCCGAAATACTTTTTCCCGTTCTCAAACGGGTCGATTATGAGAATCGGCCCATTTGCGAATGGGAAAAATGCTTCATACGTGTGGCCCTAAGGCCCTTATTTTGCAGAATTCTATGTACTTAATACAGTGACGTGAACTTTGGTAGAAGGATTGAATCCTAATTACTACCAGAATCTGACACAGCTACTAAAAGTGACACAAGTTAGGACCCGGCCAGAATGCAATTTAAAGGTATAAGACTCAATACTTCATTGCACAACGTTTCTTATCTGTTCATCCATGTGGTGAACAAGTTGTCCTCGCGGTTTAATTGCAGGGTGAAGGTAGTCTTCCGACGCTAATTTTTCTTGTTCTTGACTACACTGATAGACCTGCCATGCATGCACAGAAAATAAAACTTAAGAGCTCCAAGTGCAGGGAGGAGAGAGGACTCCCTGCATAACTGGGGCATTGTTTTTCAGTTTTTCTCTTCAGTTTGTTTCTACAACAAAAAAAAACCCATATAAATGCAAAACAGGTTACTTAAGAGCCCGGCCTGCATAATTTTTGCCATAAGTGCCTTCCTTGCGACATGATGGATGCATCATGTTTACTGTTTGATGCAGGTCCTTCTCGCACCGAGCCCCCCTCATCTGGAATCAACTCCCTCTCACCCTAAGACAGTGTCAGGATCACCAAAAATTTAGAAGACTCCTGAAAACTGCCCTGTTCTAACCTCCCCATCACTCTAATGCTGCGTTTCCAAGCGCTGAGATACCCCCCCGGGGGTGATTGAAGCGCTATTCAAAAAAATAAATCAAATCAAATCATGTCGCAAGGAATGACAGATACGTCAGTATTACTGACGCATTTGTCAGTGCAAAACTGACACATTGCTGGAGTGTGTCTGAAAACAGACGTAACTCCAACAATGTGTCCTTTCACATGTGGCAAGCTCCATGTGAAAGGACTGGCATCGGTCTTAAGGCTGCTGTGAGGCAGGTGTAAGATATTGATGCCGTAGAGCTCTAGAAGTGGCGCAGTGAAATCGGTTATATTTCACTGTGCCACTTCTACGGGGCTTGGATGCGGGGATTGCCCAACCTGCATACATTATACCTGATGCAAGTTTAATGTAATGAAGAGGTTTACGAAGTGACGCATCTGCCTAGATGCATCACTTTGCAAATAGGGCGCACCATGGCACATTTCTTCTGCCGCTTGTGCATCACAAAAAGTGATGCACCAGCATTGCAAAAGTGTTGCAAGGGATGTTAACTGAGCCCCTCAGTTTGGAACGTTGGTCACCATGAGCATTTTGAGGCTTGCCTTCCTCTGCCCTAATGGAATGGAGGCCCATCCGCCCATCTTTTAATTACCCACTATATCTAAGTGAGTGATAGGATCATATTACAAATACAAGTGAACATTTCTGTTTTCTTGAACAGCCTTTTATTGAGCTGCTACAAATACATATATGTAATTAACTTTGAGACAAAGAACATTTGTTATCATTTTCTGAAAGAAACACAAACAGCTGTCAATTCGCACTGATAGGAGGGCACTTGCATTCTTAAATATTAACAAGTATGTTCTCATCTAATTACAGGCATGCTACATTGTCATTTTGATAATGCAAGCTTTTATTTGTGAGTGATAATTCCTACCAATTTCACGCCTAATTGCTACCATATATTAAAAAGTAAGTAAAAATGGTGTTCAAGTCTGCTTTGGAATGGATTTAATAACTCCCACAGCTTAAATAAGTTATGAAGAAGTGTATATTGAATGGTTATTAGCTTTAACAATATTCAAATAGCTTCTTGCGAACTTTTGCCTAAGTAGTTTCATGCATGGTTTTATTAGCAGTTTAATTCCCACCTGACTTGGGTTTAAAAATGTTCCTGCCTTTTTCAAGTACGTACAACAAGGCTACCACACAGTTAGTTGAGGATTATCTATGGTGCTGTCTTCACACTGAATATATTTTAAGGACTGAAAAAGCAGCTATAGCTAAAACTCCATACCCAAGCTATGCTTGCTATAATTGTGCACATGACACATGACTTTGAGCCGGAGTTAGAAAGGTTTTGCGGCAGGTTTGCACTACTTTTTTAATGCAGTCCTGGCTCAAAATCATTGTTCACATTTGCTTCTAATAAAACGTAATGTAACTCAGTGCAAAGCGCTAGTTTGCCTTACTCTGCATCAAGGGGGAATTCCATGGAGGTACATGGGCCTTCCTGTGCTACCACCAATGCTTTTTGACAAAAATCCATATCTACTAACAATGGTAGACAGGAGTTTCCTGCCAAAATGAATGCCAATTGAAAGCAGACATTGAAAGGAGAAAAGCTTTAAATTCAGAGTTCTTCGACTTTGCATGTGATCTGCACTGTACAGCACACATAAAAAGTTAGATTTTATAACATTTAGTCTAAGCATAGTATTTTCAATGCAACTGGAAGGATACCTTTCCAGTACAAAACCTATGCTAGACCTACTCAGACACTTCTGCACTATGACGTAAATGTGTGTGAGAGGTTCTGAGTAGCAAAATTCTGCATCCGCACTAGACAGAGGGGAGGAGAGTGCCATATCTCGCTACATATGCAGCCACATGCATCAAGCTAAAAACCGGTCGCAAACCGGCAGATTCTCAGAATCTGCCCCTTTGCGACTGGTATTTTTGCATTTGGGATGCATCATCCCAAATGCAAAAATCGCAATTTAAGGAATCTCTAAATTGAGATTCCTTAAATAGTGATTGCATTTAAGGAATCCCAAATTGAGATTCCTTAAATGCAATGCATCAAAGTAAAAAAATTAGCGATTTCGCTAATAGGAGTAGCAAATTACTATGAAGGTGGACTTCATGGTAATTTGCAAAAACTTTGAAAAATGCACTTTTGTGCATTTTTCAAAGTTTCATGTTGCGGACACACATGCCCTTAGGGCATGTGTGTGCGCAACATCTGTGCACAGACCAATTTCAGGGGTGCAACAGGGTGTCCTTCTGACACCCTGGCAACCTTTAAATTGCATTCTCGATTTGCGATTCTCTAATTGAGAATCGCAAATTGTGAATGTCTTCCTATTCATTCCTATGGGCCTCTAGGCCCATAGGAATGAATGGGGAGGTATTCTTTAATTGCGATTTGCAATTTGCGAGTCGCAATTAAGGAATGTTTAAGAATCGCTATTTTTTAAGCGATTCCTATATGCATAGGCTTTTGCGATTCCTAAATAGCCATTCCTTAAAAATCGGTATTTGGGAATCGCAATTCGATCTGTTGATGCATCTGGCTGATGGTGCTTTCCTCCTTTCTCCCTGTCATACAATGCAGCACAGCAAATGTGGATGCTGTGCTAATTTGTTGTTTGACAGGTACCTAAATCAGGGCCATAGTGTAATTTTGTCTTTAGGCTCAGAGATTGACTGTCAAATAGAATGGGTCTTCTTGTAGAGTGGTGGTAAAATGTTATAGAAAGCACAATGCACAGATTGTGAACTGTACATTGGATAATATTACATTTCTTAAAATGCCACTTTCTATGATACATTGGTGTGCCTTCCATCCCAACTGTTGCTACTTAGTGTAGAATGCTCCCTAGTCTGGGTACTTGCTAACGACTATACTTAATATAACACATCTTTATTTGTCTGCATGTAAGCACAAACTCAACATTCTAAACCTACATTCACTTAATTACACTCTAACACTTATGTCACAGTTCTACGGAGTCCATCAGGAACCAAAAGGGTTCTTTCATTGCTAACTCACACAACACTACAGCTCCTCCTCTGTTAAATAAAGAATTTTTTTTTTTTTACAAATGTATACAATCATAGCTCTTTGATGAGACTTCAAGGTGTACTGATCACACGTCCAAATGTATCTTCAGAGACTGGGGACAGGCAGTCAAAGTGTCCAAGATGGCGATGTAGTAACAACAGCAGTCAGGAGTCCTAAATTGTCCTTTCTGACCCAGCCTCCACACTGACATCAGTGCCCTACGAACGATGAGCCACATATGAGAAATGTGAGAAATCTCTTGGAATAGACTCCCAGGACATTGGGCAGTCACCATGGGTCCATTGCTGGTCTCAACATGAAATGGCTTAGCATCGAAGGGAGAATCATATTTATGTTTTCTAGACTGATGACCAAGTACTCAATCTCCTCTAGTAAAAGTAATGTCTTTTGCATGTTGATGATTGTCTGCATTTTCCTTTTACAATCCTAGTGTCTTATACAGGTTTCTTACTCAGTGCTATATCTTCTGTTGGTCCATTGTGGTAACTTTGCCGCCATGGTTCTCCCAAAACATCAATATTACAGAGCTTTCACCTGTGGTCGAGTAAGGGGTCGAACAGTAAGCTCAAAGATTATAATTCAAGACAGTTTAAAGGTTAAGTTTTTCCCATACAGCATGCTGAACAGCTTTTTTGAGAGCACTCATGAGATTTTTGACAAGACCTTTGGCCCCTGACCAAAGAGATGTGCTCTTCTGATGCTCCACATTAAGATGACTGAGAAAGTCTCTGAGTCCTGGATTGTTGAAAGGTGGGCTATTGTCAGATTTTAGGATAGCAGGAACACCCCATGTCACGAAAATGCCATCTAATCTCTTGATGACTCTTTCTTGAGTAAAAGATGAGAGATTTTATATCAATGGAAAACTGGCGTATTCATTAACAATCACCATCAGGGGATGTCCATTGTCAAGAGAACCGAAGAAGTGAACTGCAATTCTTTCTCATACATGCAGCAACTCTGACATGTTTATGGTGTGTTGAGTGGTTTTCAATGAAAGGCAATTAACTAGATGACAGGTCTTCAATTCTGTTTCAACTCTATCATCGAGCTGAAGGTATCAGATTTGTGTCGGAGAGCTAGTTTTGTGGCAACTATTCCACGATGTCCTTCATGGGGCACTTCAATTATCTGTTGTCATAGACTCTGCGGAATAACAATTCTCGAACCTCCCAGGATAAGGTTTTCTTGTGTAATGGACAGTTCATCTTTGACATTTTTAAACTACTGATATTTACTGTGCCTGGTGAGAGGTTTAGTGTGATGGTTCCAAGACTGATGTGCAATATTGTCTTTTACTTATGGCAGTGACAATTTGTTGCAACAAAATGGCAGCTGATCTGTTTGATTTCAGCATGAAATAAATGTAGGCTTCAGCCATCTTGGAAGGGGGAATATGGTACTGTAGAGGCACATGTGAGAAGTAGCAGCCTTGGCTTATGTCTTTCCCTGGATGGTGCAGTATTGCATATTTGTATTCCTGTAATCGTCGACCCCTGCGTTCAGTGTGAGGAGGCATCTTGGTCGTTGGATTGCCAAAGATTATCAATAAGGCATCATGATCCATCACAAACTTGAAAGGCATTTCATATAAGAATGGGTAGAAAGGTTTACAAGCACAAACCACTGCTAAACTTTCTTTCTCAGTTTGTGAATAAGCACTTCCAGTTTGGTCCAAACTTCTGCTTGCATATGCCACAATTGTATTCAAGCATTTGGGTGTCTGCCATGCTGTGCAAAGATTGTGCCTAACCCAACAGGGCTAGCTTCAACAACAACCTCTGTATGAAGCTTTTGAAAAAAGTATGCTATTTCAGTAGCATTCTCAATAGTTTATTCCATTCTCTTGAAACTTTGCTTGCATTTTCTTGACCAATGAAATAAAATATTCACTTTTTCAAGTCTGTCAATGGAGCACATACGGTGGCAAAGTTTTGTATGTATCTTGAACATTAGCTGGCCATGCCAAGAATTTAATGTAAAATGGAAACATCTTGTGGGGACTGGCAGTTGACAATGCTTCCACTTTAGCTGGATTGAGTGTCATAGCCCCATCAAAAAAGCTATGGCGAAGAATTTGAGCTTTGTCTCATGAAATTCACATTTTTCAAGAAAGTCAAACCTACATTTAAAGTAAACAACACACTTGCATTAGAGCATTATCATGCTTTTTCTGTGTAGCTCTGAAAACCAATATTTCATCATTATAGTTAATCGCATACATGACAGGCTTTATGACACATCAGATGAGATCTTAAAGCAGTTCTACAGCTGTAGACACACTGAAATGTAGGGCCTGATTTAGATCTCGGCTGATGGGTTACTCCATCACAACAGTGACAGTTATCCTGTCTGCCAAAATATAAATCCCATTATATCATATGGGATTTATATTTAGACGGACGGGATATCTGTCACCATTATGATGGAGTAACCCATCCACCAAGATCTTAATCATGCCCTTAGTCTTTTGCATTGGAAAATACCAATATGTGTAAAACAGGTTGTAATATATCTGCAGCTCTCCTCAAGTTCTAACTGAGGATATCCTTTATTCAAATCAAGGCTAGAATAGGCCTTTGCACCATTTAATTGTGTTATTTTGCCAGCAATGTGCGGACCTGGATGTTGTTCTCTTTCAATTGACTTGCTTGCTTGTTGCATATAAATGCAGATGCATGAGGCTCCTTCACTGTCCTTTTTGGGTACTCCACTATGGGAGAAACCCCTGGCATTGGACCAGAGAAACGCTCAATGGTATCATGTTTGTGTAATGATTCAAGTTCTTTTTTAACAGCTTCCTGTAAATGAAATGCAATTTGTCTGTGTCTTTGAGCAATAGGACAGACATCCTCATTATTGTGCGATTGTACTTTCATAGCCTTGAGTTTTCCTAACCCATGAAACAACTAAGGGAACTGAGTTACTATTTAGTGATGAGCATTCTGTCACATTGCACGTGGGGACATTGTCGTCTTCTCTAAGTTAGGATAAGCACACTGCAGCCTGCCCAATGCTTTGCGCACATCCCTACACAACTTTATTTTTGCAACTGTTTCTATGGCTGTTTTCACATGAGAACTCATCACTGTGTTCACACTCTGCAGGTTCCCTGTATTTTGACTGAACATTGTAAGCAAGGTCGAACAGCAATGCCCCTTGTTATTTTGTTCTGGCCAAGCCTTAGCACCTAGACAAAACGTGCATATGAAGCTCTTGTTAGGGACAACATACATTGGTTTTATGGGACTACACAAATAGGTAGCACACACTTGGATAGGGACCTTTCCAGGGAGAAGAGCGATACAGCCCCTATGATGTAGATCTACTCTCTATAGGCTAAGGTATGGGGTCTGCTGACAAAGCCCAGGGAACTTGTAATATATATTAATACTGCTTCTTAGCAAGGGGATGAAGGTTAGGCTCTATCGTCTTTTCATGATGACATCTCCCTTCATGATATATGGACCAGCTGTTGAATGTCTTTGTATTATGCATTTTCCTGCTTGTTGTGCCACGTATTCTGCATCTTAGAGCACGTTAGTTAAAATAAATATTTTAAACGTATTCATGTCTCTGTCAGATATTATAGTGGACAAGTACAAGAGTGCGAGCGAAAGGGTGCATCTTCTTACCGCGATTCCTGAGAGATCTCGGAGTGTTGTGTTCTGGGGTGTCTAATCTTTTGCTTCTTTGTGAGTGATGAAGAGAGCAAGTAAGACCCTATAGCTAGTCGGTCTTGGGCTCATGGGTACTAAGGTGGTAGGATGACTTGGTCCTTATTCACCAAGGTCACATAATTCTGTGCATAGTTCTGTTTTTTGGCAGAATCCCTTGAACAATTAATGTTATAGTACACTGCTATCAGTCCCGAATCTGCAGCTATGCTGAAACTGAGTGAACATCACTTGACACCGTACCTTGAAGTACTTTTACTTTTGTTTTCTTGTGTTTCATTGCTGCTTTAAATGAACCTTGACTTTTTAATGATGTCAATACAGCCCATCTATTCACTTTCCCTCGCTCGCATTCATCAATGTCAAGTTGGCGAGCGCGAGCGTGGAAAATCAACTTCCCGGCGAGATTCCTCAATGCAGGCAGTCAGATTTCTCATTGCGAGTGGTGGTGTATGCTCGGGCCGGTCGTGTTGAGAAACTGTCCGCTTATGTTGAGAAAGGTGCTACTCGAGTAAAAATCTACGTGAGCGGCAGAAAGGAAGCAGCGCCCACTTGCGCTGTGCATGGTGCCGAATGCGATGATTGCACAGTACAGACAAGCACCTGGCACTGAAAATCACCTAGAACAGCATTTATCCAACATGCTCCGCTGCTTGTGGAGCTCCACGTAGCGCGGCAGAGTTCCACTTTGCGGAGTTCAGCGTAGCAGAACTCCGCAACCTCCACCCAAGCTTAGTGTCAACAACTCTGAGACATATAGGCTCCTGATCAATCAATTCATTAAATGTACAGTGTTTAATGAACGTATTGAGTGGCTCAACAAATTTGTAGATGGTTTCAGCAACTTGTTGTTTGCCGTTCTTGACTGAAAATATAATTTTCGTAATCTGCATTCACTATTGGATTGAACTTTATGTTCAAGGCTTCTTTGATCTGACAGTATGTCATTTCATCAACTTGCACCATTTTTTTATGACTTCATGTATACCTTCATCAGCAGATTCTTAAGGTATCTGATAATCTTTTTGTTATCTGTTTCTTCAAGTGCATCAATAAAATCCTCAAATGTCTCTATCCAAGCAGTTCATTTGTTATCAATATTTTGTTATTTGGCAGCATCGAATGGAGATGGTGGTTTCAGAAATGCACCATTATAACTAAGGTTCACAATTTTCCATTTAAGCTGATTTTTTCATATAAAAACAGATGGAAAAATATTTTTCCTTTGTATTTATGAATAGAAACTGAAAAATGGCAACAAATATGTTGCTGCTGTGTGCGATGAGAAGACAAGCCTGTTCGAGTGCAGGCAAAGAGAGGGCTTATCGGATTTCAGCTGAGCCCATTACAAAGGTAGATGTTACCGTGCCATCAGGCCTCCTTTTGTTTAAGTATCCTGGCTGGAAGCTATGAGGGTTCTGGGTGGGGGGGATATGCACACCTAAAAGCAATTGAGGGGAAAAAAATGTACATAGCTTATCACTTTACAAGTAATTAAGAGAAGCATGCTTTAAAATTTGTTTAGGTCATGGATCCAAGAGATATGCATGCACTGTAGGAATGTTAGATGTGTTGGTCTGTCCCAGTATTTACACAAATAACAATTTAAATACCACTATTTTGGCATAGTTCTGTTATATCACTATAGCACTACTCATTCCAATGAAGGGTACCAGAGTGCTTTACATCACACATTATACATAAACAATAAATCCTATGTGTGTAAATAAATGTGTAGGATGTGCTACATAAGACAGTGAGGGCTACTAGGTCTTTCATAGCTCACTGTACTATATTAGAAGGATTGCAATGTATTAACTGCAAGTAGATAAAGTATCTCCTTGTTTAAAACAATAGCCCATTTACCCGTCTACTTACATCTATCTAAACCTATAACAACCAAGTGTGCATTGCCTATTTAAATAAGTGTGAAAAAACACTAGTTGCAACAACTTTGTTTTGCTAGCGACAAAATAAAATGTGCATAAATACAGATAAAATGACTGAAGAAGAAATATGGGTAAATATATATGGAAATAAAAAATAAATACCCTAATTCTAACCATTCCTGGAACTTATTGATGTGGAAAGTAGTATTCTTTTCGACGCTGCTTGGTGATCTTGTTTATGCAAACAAACTATGAGGCCTTGCAATGTGCTGGCCTCTGGGTCATCTTTGATAATTACAGGAAACATGGCCTCTTTCTTGGCCTCCATTGGAAAGACAAACATTCAGTATTCTGATCGCCACTCTCAGCTTTCTGATCTTTGAATGCCTCTGCAGTTGTTCTGAACCCCATTCGGCAGCTTTGGTGGTGTGCCGCTTGGCTTATGGACTGCTCTGTAAACACAACCCAGGGAACTTCTTCTGGGGCCTTTTCACCCAACGCTGTAGTTTGATGACTCTCTTTACTAAGTTCTGGTAAGCAGATGATTATTTCTTGTATCTGAATAGCTTTGCGTTTAGGCGTCTCTTGGTTACCTGATTGATACCTGGTTGATTTCTGCAATGCAGCGCTTCTGAATGCAGTGTTGTCTTGGGATTTGCTGTCACTATTTGCGGCTCTTTGAAAACCTTGTTGTATCAGCCTTTAACATTATCACACCATATAATGTATAGCTTTAGGTTGCTTAGCAGCAAAGTACCTCTCGTTATGGCCTTACTAGCATTTTCTTGCCCAATGATGTATAGACTTCTCAGTGAGGCTTTCATTATCTTCAAATGCTTAACACTGGCTGGAGTTGCACTTTGACTTCACATACACCAAGAGTCAATTTTATACTTCAACTGAGGCACACATGGCATGCATGAGCATTTCACTGGACCACAGCAAACTCTATGGGAGAGCACTGTCGATCTTCAGGTTGCTTATCTCATACTTTTCACCAGTTGTAGCGCCCTCACCAGCCCGGGTACCCGCTAATGACTACCCCACAAACAGAGCATATGATAACATGTCTTTATTTGTAGGCATGCAACAGAAAACTCAGCTAAAACTCTAACACTTACAGCACAGTTCTACCGAGTCCATCAGGTGCCAAAATTGTCCAGTCATTGCTAACTCACACAGTACTACACCTAGTGACAGCAAATTTGGTAAAATTATTTGATGATACAATTTGCATTATAGCTTTGCTAGGAAAACATGCCCAAAAAGTCAAGGAGATAAGCAATCTGTTAAATTTTGTTCCCACATTCTGTGATTGTGTTCCCTCTTTGAGGCACTGAGCTGAGGGTTGAGAGATGTAATGTTGATCAGCCACTTTACGTAGATAAACACACCTTATTGTACAACTATATTTGGGGTTTTGCCTATAGACAAGGCTATCATGTGTAGTAGGCACTGTTGTGATGGTCAAGTAGCTGGCACCATGGCTATCCTTTTAGATAACATGCTAACAAATTATGTGCTTTCCACGGTGATGGTTCACTTAGGGAGAGCTATTTGTCACCAGTTGTCTCACTGGTATTATCTAATATATGCCAAGAGGCTCTAGGGAACTTGTCTGACTAGAAAGCACCCCTTAGACTATATAAATGCATTCCAGGGAATGGAAGATCAGAGCAACTAGGAAACATCTAGGTGGGTACATTAAAAATGGATGCAGTAAATAAAATGTGCAATGCAAGACATTTTTGCTATTCACTGCAAAGTATAACCAGCTATAAGCACATATAATATGAACTACGTGGAGGAAAACCAGCTTAGCCTTGCACTAGATATATGTTAGTAAAACAATGTGCATATCTACATATGGACACTATGTTAATGGCACACCATTAGTGAAAGGGAGACTAATGAAAGTAAAGTACAACTAATTATGTAGGTTGGATTAAGAGTAGGGTTCAACAAAATCTAAAACTGCCCCTTTAAGGCTGTGACAGGACACTGTTTGACTTTCAGTCTGTTGATAGATATGTGTTAGTGTCAGCTTTCGGTGGCCTTCTCCCAAACTTTTTGCCTATTTACCTCCATTTGTAGTGTTGTAATTAGATTTTGTTGGCATTAGGACTCTGCACTTTACCACTGCTAACCAGTACTAACGTAAATATCCTCACACCCTTAAACATGGTTTGATTGGCTTGCACCTGATTGACATATGTAATTTACTTATCAGTTCTTTGTAGAGTAGTATACCATACACCTGGGGCTTGTAATTCAAATGCTACCAATGAGCCAGCAGCACGTGTTATGCCACCCACTTAAGTTGCACCCTATTACATGTACCAGGCCTGCCACTTCAGCCTGAATGCAGTTTTAATCCATGCGGACTCTGGCATCTAAGCCCCGTTGCCAAGCCTTATATTTCCCTTTTATTACACAGAGGTCACCCCCTAAGGTAAGTCCTAGGTATCCCAGAGGGCATGGTGCATTGTAAAGAAAATGTTGGACATGTACTTTTAAGTTTTATAGGTCTTGGTAGTAAAAAACTTCAGAATTTGTTTTTAACTGTTGTGAGTGGAACCCTCTATTGGATATCACGGAGTATTCCTTGTTGCATTTAATAGGCTCTAATTCATAATTGGGAGCATGCATTTATGTCATGGTGGGCATCTACGAAAGTGTAATGATAAACCCCCTTTAGTAGTAAAGTCTGATTTTTCATTACAATTTTGAAAATTCTAGGGCACAGGGTCTATACAGTTGATACTAAGTATTGTTCTTACCTTAAATTTATTTCAACAGAATGTACCCAGCATGACAATGTCTACATAAGATAGAAGCCTGTTTGCACCAGGTACCAACCTATGTACATGTGCTTGATTAGCTTCAGAAGTTGAGATATCTGCACATATTTCACCACAGAAGAATATGACTATTTACCACCTTTACCCCTAGGGTATTTTTTAGTGAATAGTATCTCTTTGGAAAGCTTATGCACTGGTTGACAGAGCCAACTTTTCTAGTCATGTCAGCTTTACATTGCACAAAAGATTCTTTAACTTTTGAAGGGTTGAAGGGTTTTATGCAGGCTAAAGTCTGTTCTTAGCAGGAAATTAGTTATATAACAGGGCTTACGTGTCTGCGAAATTTGGTTTTCTCTAAATAGTAATGCACAGATTGAACACCTTATGCACTAGAGGTTAACCATGTTTTTGTGGTTGATTGTCAACATCATCTCAGCTTTACATGGAGTTTATAACATATGGTCAATGCTGCATATAACACAAGCTTGCTTAACCATAGCAAGTTGTATGTGTGATTACATTAATGATGCTTTATATTATTCTGAGCTATTTTGTCCGTAATTTCATACCGCTAATGCCATATTGCTTATAGCGTAATGTGTACAAAATGACCTTGCATGATGTCATCAGTGAAGTCATAAATGATATCATAGAACATGTCATGAGTGATGTAATATGTGAGAGCATAAGCAGTGCATGGCTGGGCACAAGTTATAGTTAGCTATGCTACCTATAACTGGTGTACTTCTATGTCTTTTCGTTCAAAACAATATTGTTGTCACTAACATATTCACCTAACAATAACATTACTTTAACGTTTGTTTTTAACAGTGAATATCTGAGGATTTTTTCTGTCACACAAAAATAGAACTTTTTTTTATCACACCTAACTATAACATTTGTATTTTCCAGTGAATATATATATGCAAGAGCATGTGACAACTTTGCCAACATATCTTAAGGATTCAAAGGATTTCCTCCATAAACTGAGTACTGTTGAGTGGTGTAGTGATTATCTGCTGATGACATTAGACATAACATCGCTCTTACCGAGCATTAGACATGAACAAGGTTTAACTGCAGTGAAATTATTTCTATCTAATAGAAATATCTCCATGTACAAACATAATGCAATGCTCATTCATATGATGCGATGGTGTCGTTACAATAATTTGTTTCTGTTTGAAGGAAAGGTGTTTAAGCAATTACAAGGTGTAGCTATGGGTGCATGCTTCTCCCCCAGTTACGCGTGTCTTCACGTGGGCTGGTGGGAGAAACATGTACTCATGGTAGAGCATAAAGCGCTGTTTGACCAACATGTGGCACATCTCTGGAGGTACATTGATGATATTTTTATAGTTTGGAAGGGTACTGAACTGCAAGCCCTCGATTTTATCAATGCTATCAATATAAATCAATTGAATTTGCATTTTACAGCGCACATTGATAACAGCTCGGTGAATTTTCTTGACATTAATGTGTATATTCAAAATAACACGTTGGAGAAACAGTTGTTTCGCAAGCCCACAGCGGGCAACGCATTGTTACACGCGAGCAGTTTCCATCCTCCACACACGATCACAAGTTTACCGTATGGTGAATTCTTGAGGATTCGTAGAGCGTGTAGCACACCAGAGGCTTTAGCACCTGCACAGAATTTGGCCAGAGACAGATTTTTACGAAGGGGATATGGAGCCAAATTATTGGGCTCTGCTTTCAGTAAAGCTTATTCCCGTGACAGGTCTGAGTTACTGCAAATACAGCCGATTAGAGACAGTGAGCCCGGCAGTAGTGAGTCGCAGGAAGATGTGTCCTCACTAGATGCACTTATGACATGCAGGTTCATTACAACATATAGTAGGCAAGCAAAATCTATTCAACAAATTTTTAATTCGCAATGGCCTATAGTACAAACTGACACTGTCTTATCACCATTGTTTCCTGGGAAGCCTAATTTCACCTTTAGGAAAGCACGTTCCATGCCGTGTGAATTAGTAAGAACTAGTCCAGAAAGTGATGTCCCAATTGGTTGGCTCAGTGCGAGCAAAGGTTTCTATAAATGCAGCACACGCAGGGCATGTAAGTTTGGCATAAATACCAAAACTTACAATAAACCCTTCTCAGATATGCCGATCAGGTTGAATGGCCATTTTACCTGTCGTACTGACCATGCTGTGTATATCCTTTGATGTGCTTGCAGTTTGACTTATGTGGGGAGCACTAAACTTCTGGTGTACCAAAGAATATTACAACATCTACGTGCAGTTGTCAATAGTGACCCCACATATCCTGTGGCCCGACATGTGAAAAGTGAACATGCTAACAACATCAATGTTCTCATATATTTCGTCATTGATTGTGTTCCCCCTAGCAAAAGGCGGGGTAACGGAGAGAAAAAACTCCGACAATTAGAGACGAGATATATTGTTGAGCTAGATACCAAGTCACCGAGGGGTTTGAATTTATGCGAAGATTGGCACAATTACCTCTAACTAGCCGATTAACACACGTTTTGTCTAGTATTGCAGTGAACTTGGTTTCTTGATGATGTGTTTGGTATGTCTCAATCCTTGATGTCACCTTCAGTTTTAAGTTGGTTAAGACCACATAGATCGCTGTTTATCAGCATCTACAACATTTTGTAATAATAATGAACGTCTGGTATTAGGCCTAAGGCCATCTTTCCCTCTCTCCTCGGAGAGTTGATTTGTATCGTTTGATACTTTTTAATTGCACGTGTACCTTATAAACACTGCTTGCACAAGCACACTTTCAGTCACATGCTCTAGAGATTGTCTTCAATGCTTGAACTATGCGAACTTTTGCATCATAACTGTTCCTTTGCTGATAGACACACAATGATTAGTGTGTATTAAATGGAGCATCAAGAAGAAGGTACGGTGCAATTGGTGCCTTTTTCAATTATGCTCTTTTCAAGTGTGACTTTTGATGGCTCTAAGTCCATCTATTATCCATCACGAAAGTCAGCTATTTGTAGCGTTTGCCTATATATATATATTTTTCGTCTATGATGGTAATAACAGGTGCAAACCTCTTATGCATTTGAGCAATTAGAAAAAATAGCAATTAATGTGGGCAACTAATGTAAAATTATGACTTTAGAGTTTGACAATTAGTCATCTATGGCTGCACATAGGCTTTATTCAAATGTACAAGATGTAAAAACCATAACATTTGCTAATGTGAACGCGTGAAAAATCAGTCTGCAGTTTATATTTATGTACGCGTATTTGTACTTTGTGTATATCTTTGCTTTTGCGTATGTTCATTCAGGGTATTTTTACTTAAATTTTACTTTGACTTTGGGATATTCGTTATGCAATCACAGTGTATGGTGATGTACCGAAATCAGTACTATTTAATAGAGCTCAAATTGTAATATGTGGATTTGCAACTGTTGACTGTTAAACAACTCAAAAATATTTTTTGTAGTTTGTTAAAGCAGTGTTTCTTCACTTTCACCTACATTTGTAGTTTTTTTTCAAAGCACGTCATCACCACAGAGGTGTATATAATACAGTAAGTCCAACCACGCATTTATGTGAGCAAGGCCACGCTGTTGGCCGAAACGCCTCATCTCCCCCTGCATGCGTTGATGGAATACAAATAAAGAACCTACAAAATAATTTTGCCTGCAGTCGATTGAATTTCAAGTGTCCGTTTCTCGTTGTTTGGTGAATCTATGCACCAGGAGTGGTAATTGGTATATATATATATATATATATATATATATATATATATATATATATATATATAGTTAGGATTTTTTCTCTATGGGATTTTTGAAAATTCTATGTCTAATAACTTTGGCGTTTGTGGACAGAATTGGCTGAAATTTTCAGGAAAATGGAACATTTTGTTTCTGAGCAGCCCCTGACAATTTGGGGGGGTTTCATCAAGGGGGGGCCGAGAAAAAAGGGGGGTCCCAAAACGCGTTTTTCCCATGTTAATTTCCATAGGGCGGTTGGCCTCACTTTTAGCTCGAACGGCTGAATGGATTTGCACGAAACTTGGCAAAATTGTAGGGACTGTTAGCCCGATGTGCCTTTGCTAGGTCTCAATATATGTGCTCCAGTGGATTTTGAGTAATTTAGGTTCAAAAAAAGATATATATCTGGGCGGAGCCTAACCACACATCTGATCTGATTGGCTGTCAGCACTTCATCCAAGAAGTGTTGGCAGCCATCTTGGGACCAATATACATGATAGCACCTCATTAAAAAGCATTGTAGTTAATAGAGGGTTTTAGGACTTTAGTTACATTATAAATCATTTGTTGATGGTACCATACTCGTTTTAGGAATTGTGGTGGGTTCTAAGGTGATTTTACCATGTGAAAAAACCTTCTGCTGTGATATCATGAATATTTTTTGAAAGAAAACTAATATCTCATGATTTTCCCACAGAGGTTTGGAAGGGGATCTATAAGCTAAACTGAAAGCATATTTTCTGTAAATTCACATTATCTTTCTCAGTCATGTGAAAATGAAGTCTGACATTCTCAGTAAAACATGTACATCCAACAAGGACAGAGACTGTCAGTTGATTCCTTTGTGTTCTACTGCAGCCTCCTAGAGTGTTCTAAAGAACAACTAGAGCGCTAACAGTCCTACTTATTACAAAGGTATGGCACACCTGAAGCCATCTTGATTGGAATAAAGTGGTAACTCTTAAAACATTTAATTTAAAAAGAAACAACATGAGGGGGTATATTTTGCCATAGAAAGTATGATTAGTGCTGCAGAATGAAAAATTAGGGCACATTTTGAGTGACTTCTCAAATCCTTTTCTATTTCATTAAAACATTCTGACATGCAGTCTCCCAAAATGGCCACCAGAGACAAAAGAGCCCAAATGTAGCCCAAATATCACCCAGATGTAGCCCAAGTATAGCCCAATGACAGAATGTCCCAGAGTGTTCTAAAGAACAACTAGAGCGCTAACAGTCCTACTTATTACAAAGGTATGGCACACCTGAAGCCATCTTGATTGGAATAAAGTGGTAACTCTTAAAACATTTAATTTAAAAAGAAACAACATGAGGGGGTATATTTTGCCATAGAAAGTTTGATTAGTGCTGCAGAATGAAAAATTAGGGCACATTTTGAGTGACTTCTCAAATCCTTTTCTATTTCATTAAAACATTCTGACATGCAGTCTCCCAAAATGGCCACCAGAGACAAAAGAGCCCAAATGTAGCCTAAATATCACCCAGATGTAGCCCAAGTATAGCTCAATGACAGAATGTCCCAGAGTGTTCTAAAGAACAACTAGAGCGCTAACAGTCCTACTTATTACAAAGGTATAGCACACCTGGAGCCATCGTGATGGGAATAAGTGGTAACTCTTAAAACATTTAATTTAAAAAGGAACAAAATGAGGGGGTATATTATGCAATAGAAGGTATTATTAGTGCTGCAGAAAGAAAAATTAGGGCACATTTTGAGTGACTTTTCAAATCCTCTTCTATTTCATTAAAACATTCTGACATGCAGTCTCCCAAAATGGCCACCAGAGACAAAAGAGCCCAAATGTAGCCCAAATATCACCCAGATGTAGCCCAAGTATAGCCCAATGACAGAATGTCCCAGAGTGTTCTAAAGAACAACTAGAGCGCTAACAGTCCTACTTATTACAAAGGTATGGCACACCTGAAGCCATCTTGATTGGAATAAAGTGGTAACTCTTAAAACATTTAATTTAAAAAGGAACAAAATGAGGGGGTATATTTTGCCATATGAATTATGATTAGTGCTGCAGAAAGAAAAATTAGGGCACATTTTGAGTGACTTCTCAAACCCTCTTCAATTTCATTAAAAAATTCTGACATACAGTCTCCCAAGATGGCCACCAGAGACAAAAGAGCCTAAATGTAGCCCAAATATCACCCAGATGTACCCCAAGTATAGCCCAATGACAGAATGTCCCAGAGTGTTCTAAAGAACAACTAGAGCGCTAACAGTCTTACTTATGACAAAAGTATGGCACACCAGAAGCCATCTTGATTGGAATGAAGTGGTAAGTCTGAAAACACTCAATTTAAAAAGGAACAACATGAGGGGGTTAATTTTGCCATAGAAAGTATGATTAGTGCTTCAGAAAGAAAAATTAGGGATCATTTTGAGTGACTTCTCAAATCCTCTTCTATTTCATTAAAAAAATTCTGACATGCAGACTGAAACATGCACTTTGAATACCAGCAGCAGACGTCCCTGGTGAGCAGTAGCTTTACTACAGTGATCTAATGTGCAACTAGAGTGCTAACATTCAGAATTTATGGCAAATTTGTGACACATCTGAATGCCTTCTTGATGGAACCAAAGTAAACAAGCATTGAAAATGCAATAGATCTCGCCCTTGTTTAAGTTAAAGCCATTCTGTTTGTAATGAGGTGGCTTTTTAGCTTTGCTTTTATTAGTGTTTTTTCAACTTTCATGTAAATAACATGCATCTGTATGCATATAAGTATATGTATGCATGCATTTATGTTTGTATTTATATAGATATACAGATGATATATGTTTATATATGTATGTATATATATATATATTCACTGAAAAAACCATAGGTTATAGACCATATATAGTTAGGAATTAGCATTTACAAAACCTTGAAAATTCACTGAAAAAACCATAGGTTATAGACCATATATAGTTAGGAATTAGCATTTACAAAACCTTGAAAATTCACTGAAAAAACCATAGGTTATAGACCATATATAGTTAGGAATTCGCATTTACAAAACCTTATTTTACTCACACAAAACCATTGAAATTCCATATATAGTGAGTTGCACTAACTATATATCGCGCACCCGCAATCCACTGCTGATGATGTCACATATTACATCATTCATGACATGGTCAGTGACATCACTGATGACATCACTGATGACATCTCAAATGACATCACTGATGACATCACTGATGACAACATCCAGTGACTGTATGTTTCTGTAAAGTTAAAATATGTCTTACATATTGAAGAATGAGTGGATGTATAAGTGTCTGGATGAAGGATTTAGTAGGTGCATGACTGACTGTATGAGTGAGTGATTAAATGTGTCTCACTGAGTGCATGGGTTAGTGACTAAACTTTCTTAATTTGTGCATCATTATGTCTGTTGTTCTGTAAACTGTTGCATGTGTTGATAAGTAGCTATATGAGTAACTATATGGGTTATTGATTGGTTGCCCAAGTATTTGTATGGGAGACTGAGTGTGTGTGTGGGTGGCTGGGAGGTGTATGACTCTGTGCATAGATGTGTGAGCAGTTGATTCACTAGATGTATGGTTTCAAAAGTGCATGTGGAAACAGCTGTATGGGCGGTTGACTGTGTGCATGAGTGTATTGGTGAGTGAATGGATATCTCAGTGCTACATGTCAAAGTAAGTACATATGTAAAACACAGTACATGTGAGAGTTGACATATATAAATAACTGTGCATAAGAGCCAGTGAATGTGTGAGTGGCTGTATGGATCATTGTGAACTTGTATCAGGGATTGTATAAGAGAGTAAATATGTGTTAGTATATGTTTGAATAAGTAAAGTTTGTATAACTGTATAGTTGAGGAAATGGAGGTGTGATTGATTCTTTGCATGACTGACTAGGTGTGTGAGTAACTCCATGGATGAGTGACAGTCTGTGAGTGTCTGTTTACACTGATTGTATCTAAGGTTACATTAGAGTCTGAAGAGGTTCATCGTATTATCACATGAATGATATCATCAGTGATGTGATCAGTAATGTCAAATGAGATGTCATCAGTGATGTCATTTGAGATGTCATCAGTGATGTCATTTGAGATGTCATCAGTGATGTCATCAGTGATGTCACTGACCATGTCATGAATGATGTAATATGTGACATCATCAGCAGTGGATTGCGGGTGCGCGATATATAGTTAGTGCAACTAACTATATATGGAATTTCAATGGTTTTGTGTGAGTAAAATAAGGTTTTGTAAATGCGAATTCCTAACTATATATGGTCTATAACCTATGGTTTTTTCAGTGAATATATATATATATATATATATTACCTACTGGCGGTCGCCAGTAGGTAGTTATAGTTAGGATTTTTTTCAATGTTAAATCTCAAAATTCTATTTGGAATAACTTTGGCGCCGGTTGACGAATCTGCCTGAAAATGTCCTCAAAATGGCCTCGTCGCGCTCCGGTCCTTCCCTGAAAGTTTAGGGGGGATGCGTCAAGCGGGGGCCGAGATAAAAGGGGGGTCCCAAAACGTGTTTTACCCATGTTAATTTCCATAGGGCGGTCGACCTCACTTTTAGCCCGAACGGCTGAATGGATTTTCACCTAACTTGGCAAAATTGTAGGGACTGGTAGCCCGATGTGCCTTTGCTATGTCTCAAGATATGTGCTTCAGTGGATTTTGAGTAATTTAGGTTCAAAAAATATATATATCTATGGCAGCGCCCCGGTACGCGCTCCGGGGAGCGCTCCGGGCGCGCCACATGACTTGCGCGCAGAATGCTGATTGGTTCTTGGGTGTCTGTAAACATTCGAAACAGTCTTGTCTCTCGGTAAGATCGAGAGACAAGAGGTGGCAATAACGAAAGGGGAAATGAATAAAAGGGGGCAGGGTAGACACCCCCTGACCCTCTAGATTTGAAGTGGGTGGCTGAAAAGGCCCATATAAAGCAAAAAAAAAAAAATTATTTTCGCGGGTTTCGCGCCCGGTACGCGAACCGGGCAGCACTCCAGGAAGTGGAACAAAGAGAAAAAAAGAAAGACAGGGTGTAAAAATGTTAGCAATTTTGTTATAAATGGAAGGTAGTTCTGAAAAGAACTGTTTTTTTATTCTTCTTCTTCTTTTTTATTTTTTTAATTAATTTTCTGAACAATTTTTTGATTTTTTTGGATTTTTGAAAATTATTTTGGGTTTTTTTGTGTTTTTTTAGGGGAAATATCAAAACAGCAGGGTTTGAACATGTCTCAACAGGAGCAAAAAAAAAAAAAGGATTCATTGTTTTCTCTTCTTGTTGCATTTATGATTTTCTCCAGCTCGGTTAATCAAAGTAATACTCTTTTCTCCAAAAGAAATAGTTCCTCCACAATATATACAAACTATTTTGTAGTTTTCAAAAGGACTTTGAATATTGGGGACCATTTCTCGGCCTTCTGGTCCGGCAAATGATGTTTGTCCACTGGAGGTGCTGGGGATGACATTTGGGGGGTTGGCAGCAAGATCCCTTACTTGTGCTTGGGAAAGATTATTAGGATGCCACCGCTCCATGTGGCGAATCATTGTATGATTCCCAAAGCTGTATTTCTTGTTGGGGTTGCCACGAGAAAGTACATGTTTACATATCAAACAAGACACCTGGGGTGCATTGACCTTCTTTTGTCCAGGTGGAATTTTTAAAAATTGCCATATGTAGTGCTCTTTAATATGGCTCTGCCTTGGTGTTTCTGGCAGGAACTGCTGCCTTACTTGCTCTTCCTCCTATTCCTCTTCGTCCTCACTATCTTCCTCTCTACCAAAGTCCAGTGTTGGAGGTGGTCCTTTTGGTGGTGGTGGTGGTGGTGGTGGTTGCTGAGAAGCACCAGCTGCAGCTATTACAGAAGCCATTGTCAAAAACAGATCTTGCTCTCTGGAAGTAGAAAGTAAGAATGAGGTAAAAAGGTGGGGGCTTTCATCATTTTGAAAAAAAAAAAATTCTGAACCAATGAAAAGTGTTATTTTCGGGTCACATGACCTGTTATGCTTACGTTACGCGCCCCGGAGCGCTTCCGGGGCGCTGCACGTCGCGCTCTGTAGCGCTCCAGAGCGCTTCCGGGTGCGCTAACGCAGCGCGTCATAAGACGCATCACGCGGCTACGCGATAGGTCACACTTACGCGACACGTCACGATGTTGTTTTCGATCGCATCAGTTGCGCTAACGGAACGTTTCCCGGGGCGCGAACCGGGGCGCGATCCAAAGTTACGCTAACGGGGCGCACCCCGGGGCACGCACCGGAAGCGTACCAAAGCAAAAATAAAAAAATAAAAAAAACTTTCATACATCCCAAAAAAAATATTAAATACATAGAAAAAATAGTATTCACACAGTTTAGTTACTATCCAATATATTTAGTGACACACTACAAATTAGTCAAGTAAACAGTCAATCACATTGCTACTAAATCCTCCATCCAGACACTTATACATCCACTTATTCTTCGATGCGGATTGCTATATATATATATATATATATATTCAATGAAAAAACGATAGGTTTTAGACCATATATAGATAGGAATTAGCATTTAAAAACCTTTAAAGTTGATATTTTACTCACACAAAACCATTGAAATATGCATAGAAAATATAGTATTCATTATAAAGAAGAATATATTTTACAGCTATAGATATTTGCTATTAAAAAACCATTGAAATTCACTAAAAAAAACATAGGTTTGAGACCATATATAGTTAGGAATTTGCATTTACAAAACCTTGAAAATTCACTGAAAAAACCAAAGGTTTCACACCAGTTATAGTTAGGAATTAGGAGTTAAAAAACCTATGAAATTCACTGAAAAAACGATAGGTTTCACACCAGTTATAGTTAGGAATTAGCATTTAAAAAACCTATTAAATTCACTGAAAAAACCATAGGTTTCACACCAGTTATAGTTAGCTGGAAATTTTACTGACATAAAACCATTGAAATTCCACGTTATAGTTAGTTGGACTCACTATAACTTGCGCGTGTAATGCACTGCTGATGATGTCACATATTACATCACTCATGACATGGTCAGTGACATCACTCATGACATCACTGATGACACCATCCAGTGAATGTGTGTCTTTCTGATAAATAAATATGTTTTATATATGTATATGTAAAGGTCAATGGAAGAATAAATGTTTAAATAAGTGTCTAATTGGATGTTTTTTTTAAAAAAATTGATTGGTTAACTGGCTTATTAAGTGTATCTTAGTGAATACATATATTAGCGAGTAATGTTTAATTATTGAAATGTATGTATCAGTGTTTCACTTTGTGTATAAGTGGCTGCATGGGTTTGTTACTGACTCACTGTTTGTATGTCATTTGAAGACAGCATATGTGCAGGACTGAATAGATGGATGAGTGTGTATATGTGTGTGTTAGTGAGTGAATGACTGTCTCACTATTGTCTTTATCAGTAACGACATATGTTTTAATCTAGTATATGTGAGTATTGATGTATAAAAGTGAGTATATGTGAGAGTGAGAAATTGTAAGAGTTCCTGTTTAAATAAGTATGTGTTTCTATAAGTGATTGTTTAAGAGAGTGAGTATGTGTAAGTTTCCTTAGAAGTAAGGTGGTAGTGTGTGTATAGCTGTATATGCAAATTAATGGATGCTCAATAGTTTATTTGCATGTGTGATTATGTGTGTGAGTAACTTTTGGATGACTGTCGGTGTGTAATAGGATGTATAGGTGTTTCACTACATATGATGAGTGAATATATGTATGAGTGACTATGTAGAACTGTTGGTGAATGAGTGGATGTGTATATAGATGGTGGTATTACTGAATTGGTTGTTGTAACTGGTATGGGTATCACCACTTTTTTTGGAAAATGTTAGTTTCTATTTTTGAATATATGTTTCAAGGGTTACTTTACAGTGAAAGGAGGTCTGTCACTCTGTCATAAGGATGGTGTCATCAGTGATGTCATGAGTTATGTCACTGACCATGTCATGAGTGATGTAATATGTGACGTCATCAGCAGTGCATTACACGTGCAAATTATAGTGAGTCCAACTAACTATAACGTGGAATTTCAATGGTTTTATGTCAGTAAAATTTCCAGCTAACTATAATTGGTGTGAAACCTATGATTTTTTCAGTGAATTTAATAGGTTTTTTAAATGCTAATTCCTAACTATAACTGGTGTGAAACCTATGGTTTTTTCAGTGAATTTCATAGGTTTTTTAAATGCTAATTCCTAACTATATATAAGGCCCCAAACCTATGTTTTTTTCTTTGAATTTCAAAATGTGGTTAATAGCAAATGTCTATAGCTATGAAATGTAATATTTTTGAAAGTGATTGAATCCTATATTTTATTTGTATTTTAAACAATTTTTTTTTTGACCCTGGAGCGCTCCCGGTGAGCGCCGCGGAGAGCGTAGTCGTTTGAAGCGCCCCGGTGCGCGAACCGGGAAGCGTCCCGTTAGCGCCAATGTTGCAAACGAAAACATGATCGTGCCGTATCGCGTAGCCGCGTCTGCGTGATACGCACGGCGTAAGCGCACCCGGAAGCACTCGAGCGAATATGCTTGCGCAACGTAAACATCCTACGCGCTTACGCGACCCGAGGCACGACACCGGGCGCGCCGGGGCCGCGTCGCATAAGCGCGTCGGTCATGTGACCTGAAAATAACACTTTGAATTGGTGCAGAACAGTTTTAGTTTCATAATGATGAAATCCCTGGTCTTGTGACCTGAAAATAGCACTTCTCATTGGTTCAGGCCTTTTTTTTTCCAAATGATGATAGACCCTGCCTTTTTTTCCTTATTCTGACTTTGTCCTTTGACTGAGGAAGACCTGATTGTACCTCTCTGTACCTTTTTGATCTATATAATGGCTTCAGTAGCAGCAGCAGCTGGTGCATCTGCACCACCACCACCACCACCACAACCACCAAGAGGACCACCACAAGACTACATTGGTGGTCAACAAGAGGAGGAAGAGGAGGAGGAGGAGTAGGAGGGGAGGAGAAGATGGCTTGAAGAACACAATACCCCATACCAGCCAAGACCACACATTATATGGGAGTTTTTTTCGATCCCAGAGGGGAAGAAAAAAGTAAATGCAGCCAAGGTGACTTGCCTAATCTGCGGCATGGAACTTTCTAGGGTGAACCCTAATAAAAAATATTCATTCGGAAACAACACAATGATTAGACACATGCAGCGCAGGCATCCAATAAACTATTCTGCTGCAGAGATGAGGGAACTGGCCAGAAACCCTCCCCAAACTACAAGCACCACCTCGAAAAGAAAGCAACGCACTCCGTCGGGACAAGAGGCAAGAGAGACGATGCCTTGCATTCAGCCACGGTTTGCAGATTTCCGAATAACCTGTAAATATTGTGGGAAGACCATCTCCTACGGAGTACAAAGCGTAAAGCTCATCGTCCTTGCTGGGGACAACCACAAATGCCCCAATAAACCCTAATTATTTCTTTCCTTTTTTTTTTGCTCCAGTTGAGCCATTTTCAATTCCCTCTGTTTTCGTTTCTCCCCATGAAAAATACAAAAAAAATATAAAACTGTTCAGAAAACCCCCAAAAAGTTAAAAATGTTAAAAAAACAATAAAAAATATAAAACAACAAAAAGAAGAAAAAAAACAGTTCTTTTTAGAACTACCTCATTCAATCAATCAATCAATCACAGGCATTTATATAGCGCACTACTTACCCGGAGGGTCTCAAGGCGCTAGGGGGGGGGGGAGTGCTGCTACTGCTCGAATAGCCAGGTCTTGAGCTTCTTCCTGAAGGAGAGGTGGTCTTGGGTCAGGCGCAGGTCGGTCGGTAGGGAGTTCCAGGTCTTGGCGGCCAGGTAGGAGAAGGACCTTCCTCCCGTTGTCATTCTTCGGATGCGGGGGACGGCGGCGAGGGCGTGGCTGGCTGATCGGAGATGTCGTTTTGGAGCGTAGAAGTTGATGCGGTTGCTGAGGTAGCTGGTGCCTTGATCGTGTAGGGATTTGTGTGCGTGGGTGAGGAGGCGGAAGGTGATTCTTTTGTTGACGGGGAGCCAATGCAGGTCTCTCAGATGTCCGGAGATGTGGCTGTGTCGTGGGATGTCGAGGATGAGTCTGGCTGAGGTGTTCTGGATCCGCTGGAGTCTCTTCTGGAGCTTGGCGGTGGTTCCGGCGTAGAGGGCGTTGCCGTAGTCCAGTCGGCTGGTGACGAGGGCCTGGGTGACCGTCTTCCTGGTCTCGGTGGGGATCCACCGGAAGATCTTCCGTAGCATGCGCAGGATGTTGAAGCATGACGAGGAGACGGCGTTGACTTGTCTGGTCATGGTGAGGGAGGAGTCCAAGATGAAGCTCAGGTTGCGTGCGTGGACTGTCGGTTTGGGTGCGCTGCTCAGGGCGGGGGGCCACCAGGAGTCGTTCCAGGCGGAGGGTGAGGAGCCCAGGATGAGGACCTCCGTCTTGTCTGAGTTCAGTTTCAGGCGGCTGGTCGTCATCCACTCGGCTACGTCTTTCATCCCTTCGTGAAGGTTGGCTCTGGCGGCGGCGGGGTCGTTGGTCAGGGAGAGGATCAGCTGGGTGTCATCAGCGTAGGAGATGATGTTGAGGTTGTGTTGGCGTGCGATGGCCGCGAGGGGGCTCATGTAGACGTTGAAGAGGGTGGGGCTCAGCGAGGATCCTTGAGGGACGCCGCAGATGACTTTGGTGGCCTCTGACTTGTACGGTGGTAGACGGACTCTCTGTGTTCTTCTGTTGAGGAAGGAGATGATCCAATCCAGTGCCTTCTCCTGGATTCCGACGTTGCTGAGGCGCTGCACTAGGGTGCGGTGGCAGACAGTGTCGAATGCCGCGGAGAGGTCTAGGAGGATGAGGGCCGCCGTTTCTCCGTTGTCCATCAGGGCTCGGATGTCATCAATTTATAAAAAAAGGCTACATTTTTTAAAAACTCTGTCATTCTTTTTTCCCCGGGGTCTGCTCCCCGGTCCGCTCCCCGGTGCGCATACCGGGCGCTCCACCCGCGCAAATAAAAAAAAATAAAAAAATGTCTGCCCCGCTGGGCCCTTTTATGGCCCCCACATCAAACCTAGGGGGTCAGGGGGGGTCTATCCCTGCCCCCTTATGGTCATTTCCCCCTTTTTTTTTCCTCCTCTTGTGTCTCGATCCTACCGAGACACAAGATGGCGGCCGCTCCGGACTGTTTCGAATGTGTGCAGACACCCGAGAGCCAATCAGCTTTCCGTGCGCACCTCGCGTGGTGCGCCCGGAGCGCTCCCCGGTGCGCGTATCGGGGCGCTGCCATAGATATATATATTTTTTTGGACCTAAATTACTCAAAATCCACTGGAGCACATATCTTGAGACATAGCAAAGGCACATTGGGCTACCAGTCCCTACAATTTTGCTAAGTTTGGTGGTAATCCATTCAGCCGTTCGGGCTAAAAGTGAGTTTGACCGCCCTATGGAAATTAACATGGGGAAAACACGTTTTGGGACCCCCCTTTTATCTCGGCCCCCGCTTGACGAATCCCCCCAAAACTTTTTAAGGAAGGATCGGAGCTCCGCGAAGGATATTTGAGGAAATTTTCAGGCAGATTCGTCAACCGGCGCCAAAGTTATTCCAAATAGAATTTTGAGATTTTGCATTGAAAAAAATCCTAACTATAACTACCCACTGGTGACCGCCAGTAGGTAATAATATTTATATATATATATATATATATATATATATATATATATATATATATATATATATATATATATATATATATATATGGTCAGTGTTTGGCATTTGAATGCTATTCCTACCACCAGTACAGCGTTTTCCAGGAGGGCTTGAAGAGACGCATTAGGCTAATTCCCAGTGAAACAAATAAAAAATGAATGATATTTAGAGTATCAATCAAACACTTTTTCTGGCAATTAAAAGCCACTGTTTTAAAACTGTATCTATTAAAATAATACTTGAAGGTGGGTAGTAACAGGACATAAACCAAAACATGGCAAGAACACCTTGCCACCATGACATGTCACACTGTGGTTACTGTGTATTTTCACTGCTGCTAAGGGTATGCGTAAAATATATGTGAAAAAGAATGGGAAATATTAATTGGAAGAACGTTTTATGAGCCTGCTCTGCAATACAAGGGAGATATCATGACAAGAGTAAACACAATATATGTGTAAAAGCATGAAGGACAAAACCAGGAAAACCTTATAAATGACAAAGTATTCCCCTCATAAGTCCCGAACACAGTTAAGAATCCAGAGATGTAGTAGAATCCATGCTGTATTTATTGGGTGCATATATCAAACTTTTAATACATGATCTGATAAAGGTAAGTGGGAGAGACTCAAAGATAGGATAGAATCTCTACAACAGAAAATGAAATAAATATTCTGAAGTCTGCAATTAATCTACTACTGGAACAAAATGGGTTCAGGGTAAAGAATGCAAAATGGCTTCATTTACACTTCATAAAGTGTATCTGAATGATTTACACTTCAAAAAGTGAAGTGTAAATGATAGGCTTGCCAGAAAGGACAGAAGAATGACTCGCCAGGATAGCCTTACAATTTATTTTTGTATTTGAGAGATGAACAGAAGCAATTTACTTAGAGTTCTTAAGAAATCTGCAGCATAAACTTCTGGCCAGATCGGAGTGCTGGACTGGGTCAAAAAAACAAATGTAAATACATGAAAGTGATGCTGATATGTGAGTCTTGAAGGGTAATTAAAGTGTACAAAAATATGGGGTAGCCCTCTCCTATATTCTTTCATTGTTATCCATGCAAGTGAACTAAGATGAGGGCCAGATTAAACACTTGCGCCTTCTCCACCATATTTTAATTTTTAAAACCTTTTTGGCTAGATGAAAATGAAAATGACTGATTAAAGGCTCTAACTGGCATGTAATAAGTTGCCATGGTGTTTGGATGCCTTGAGAGTGATTTTTAATCGGAGTTGCGGTTGTTTTCAAAATATTGAACATTTCCTTTGTATCTCAAGTTTGAAAGGGAGACAAATGTGGATATGTGTATGATAAGTGATTTAGGCAATGAGTAATTTAGAGAGCATGACTTTGCTAATTGTTTTATCAAGTATTATAAGGCCTTATACATTACAGAAAATATCTTGTGACAATATTCCTTAAATGCTTCTTTCTAAACTTCGATTTAAGAGTTAAACCCATTTTGGCTTTTATTTTATTCAGTAGACAATTCTCAGGAATTTGAACAATAATGTATAACACTTGCTAAACTCACTAATGGTAAAGCACCAACCTCAAATGGTTTAACTGTAAATGTCTTTCTACAATTTACAAAGAGATTGATCCCTATACTTATTTCTCTATTTACCCATTTTCATCCACCGCTAAATCTGAATGAATGCTCACAAAATCCATGTTATGTCTTATTGAAAAAAAAGATAGGGATCTCTCCTATTGTAATAATTATAGGCCAACATGACTAATTTAAATCAATTGCATAATTAGCCAAAATATTTGTCTTGAGGCTGGATAGCTTTTTTGCCCGAGCTTAAAGATAGCTTAGCAATCTTGTTTTGTCAATGATTGGGTAAATTTGCACAATATAAGAACCTTTCTGAATGTTAGACATGGTTCGTCAAAGTCGAAGGAGTCAGTAACTACAATTACTCTAGACAATGGAAAAGCCCTTGGAAGTGTCAATTGATAATTTCTAATGAGGACTGTAACCTGCATTGGCTTCAAACCAACATTTTTCAAATGCATTTATTTATAATATTCTTCTCCAAACTCCTCTGTATTAGGTAATGTAATACAATCACTATATTTTAAAAGGAGACACTAGACTAGGTTACACTTCATCCCCATAACTTTTCATTTTTTTCAGTTGAACCTTTTTAGAACAGTTTAGAAAGTCAAATATTGTTTCAGGTTTTCGTCAAGAAATCAGAATGATAAATTCAAATGAATAAGACGGTAGAGGTACCTCGCCCCAGCTACTCTGGCAGCTAGAAGTACACCGGACACGGCTCCTGATTATGTGAAAATACAGAGCTGCTCGCAGGTCCTTGTGCTTTCTACATTGAAATTTCACTGACCCGGGACTTTGCACAGTTCGGACCAGATCTTTGACGAATTTTCAAAACTCGTGGGGTGCTCCGGTCTGCTCTTATCTTGAAAGTTTCAGGGTGATTTGGCAAACGGTGCCTGAGAAAAAATGTGTTTTCCCCATGCAATTTTCCATAGTTAACATTAGACACGGCTACAGCCAGTAACTGCTGAACGGAATTACAACAAATTTGGCAAAGAGGTAGTTCTTGGTTCCGAAAGAACCCTTTTTGTTAAAGGGTGTAAATCTGTTCAGTAGTTGCTGAGAAAATCAAAAGTAAAAACATATATATATCTATGGCCGCGCAGGATCCATGCACCCTCCCGATCACGAGCTGTATGCTAATTGGCTGTCAACGCTCCAAACCAGGAAGTGTTGGCAGCCATCTTGTGCCTCGGTAGAACCGAGGCACAAGAAATCATTCATGCAAGTGTGCAAAACGCAAAAAGGGGGCAGGGTAGAAGCACCCTGACCTCCTAGACCTGCTCAGGGGGACAAGGACCCCAAAGGCCCCAAAACATTGGTTTTTTTTTAATCATGTGCTCCTGCGCTTCGTTGCTAATTAGCTTTGCGGGGGCCAAGCCCCAGGGGCAATATGTTTAATGTAATGGGGACCCAGAGGAGCCCCCCAGCCCCGGGGACCGCCACCCAGGGACTTTTCTGCATTACGTGTGGGGCTCTCAGCCCCCCCAGCTCCACGGACTGCCACCCCGGGGCTTCAAAATACATGGGTGGGGGGGGCATTGCAGAGTGTTGTAAAAAGGGGGTGGCCTCTGAACACCTCTCTGCAATGCAGCTCTCTGGCGCATACTGGAGGTACCGGGTGGGCTTGTTGGCCCCCAGGGACCATCAGGATTGAGAAGGAATTAATTCTCCAACTTAAAGCGCACCCCAGGGATTGTTTGCAGACATGTCACCTCAGGCCATGCCCCCTTCCTTCACCATTGTGCAAACGCGCCCCGTGGTGAGTTGTAAGTTGGGAAATTCTCTTTCAATACTGAGGGTCCTTGAGGGCCAACTAGCCCAACAGGCATCTCCAGTATGCGCCAGAGAGCTGCGTTGCAGACAGGTGTTCAGAGGCCATCCCCTTTTTTACACCTCTCTGCAACGCAGCTCTGTGGCGCTTACTGGAGGTACCTAGTGGGCCAGTTTGAGTCTAGTGACCCTCAGGTTTCAAGGGAACTTAATTTCTCAACTTAGAACAGAAACAGGGCACGTTTACACAATGGTGAAGGGAGGGGACAGGGCCTGAGGTGACATGTTCAAACACGCCCTGTGGCGCGTTTTAAGTTGGGGAAATAATTCCCCTTCAGTTCAGAGGGACCCTGGGGGCCAACTAGGCCGCCAGATGCTTCCAGTAAGCGCCACTGCTCTGCTTTGCAGAGAGGTGGTGCAGGCCGTACCCCTTTTTACACCTCTCTGCAATGGCGCTTACTGGAGGTACCTAGTGGGCTAATTTCCCCCTAGGGACCCTCAGGATTCAAGGGGACTTAAACTCCCAACTTAAAACGGCCACTGGGCGTATTTACACAGTAGGGACGGGAGGGGACGGGGCATGAGGTGACGTGTGCAAACACGCCCTTTGCCGCGTTTTAAGTTTGGGAAATAATTCCCCTTCAATCCTGAGGGATTCTGTGGGCCAACTAGCCCACCAGGTGCTTCTAATAAGAGCCACTGCGCTGCGTTGCAGTAGGTGGTCTAGGCTGTGCCTCTTTTTACATCTCTCTGCAACGCAGATCTGTGGCACTTACTGGAGGTACCTAGTGGGCTACCTGGACCCTAGGGACCCTCAGAATTCAAGGGGACTTAATCTCCCAAACTAAAATGGCCACAGGGCACGTTTACACAGTGGTGAAGGGAGGGGACGGGGCCTGAGGTGACGTGTGCAAACACGCCCTGTGGCGCCTTTTAAGTTTGGGAAATAATTCCACTTAGATGCTGAGGGACCCTGGGGGCCAACTAGTCCACCAGGTGCTTCCAGTAAGTGCCACTGTGCTGCGTTGCAGATAGGTGGTCTAGGCTGTGCCCCTTTTTACATCTCTCTGCAACGCAGCTCTGTGGTGCTTACTGGAGGTACCTAGTAGGCTACTTCGACCCTAGGGACCCTCAGGATTCAAGGAGACTTAATCTCCCAACTTAAAAGGGCCTCAGGGTGCGTTTACACAGTGGTGAAGGGAGGGGGCAAGGCCTGAGGTGACATGTGCAACGACTCCCGGTGGCACCTTTTAAGTTGGGGAAATACTTCCCCTTCATTCCTGAGGGACCCTGGGGGCCAACTAGTCCACCAGGTGCTTCCAGTAAGGGCCACTGCGCTGCATTGCAGAGAGGTGGTCTAGGCCGTGCCCTTCTTTACACCTCTCTCCAACGCAGCTCTCTGGCGCTTACTGGAGGTACCTAGTGGACTAGTTGGACCCCAGGGACCCTCAGGATTCAAGGAGACTTTATAGCCCAAACTTAAAATGCCCACAGGGCATGTTTGCACTCATTTCACCTCAGGCTCTTCCCCTCCCTTCAACAGTTTGCAAACGCACCCCGTGGTGCTTTTTAAGAGGTAGTTTTAATCCCCCTGCACTATTATGTACTAGGGGCTTAGAGGAGGTCTTGCTAATAACAGGGGTACCCCAACGCATATTGTTCCCTAGTGTATGTAGGTGTTTTCACTGTATTCTAAGTGTCTTTTAGCATACCACTGGCTCTAGGCCTGATTAGTCAGAGTCAGTTAACACCAGTACCCGTCTGAAAAAGTTGTGGGCACAGGAGTTTTTTTTGGAACTGGCGTTGGGCTCCCTGCGGACACTCAGGCGAATTTTCTCGTTCCGAGCTGCCAATTTATTAAGGAGAACAAATTCATGAGTTTGGAATCAAGAGAGAGCTTCTTATGTTATCTGCGCCCTGCGAACTCTCAGCCGAAAATCCTTTTTTCGATGGCAAGTTTATCAAATTGAACGAATTCAAGAGCTTTGGAATTAAGATACAGTTTCCCATGTTATCATCGCAAGCCCAGCGCCCGCATTTTTTTGAAAATACTCACCCTTAGAGATTCCCTCGTAACTCGGACTGAGTCAGCCCCAGGCGAGGGATGTATTCCCTGATGGATCGCTCAAAGTGAAACTGATCTACGAGCAAAACCTGACACTTTGCAAGTTGAAACAAGTCTATGAATACAGTGTAGAGGTTTCCGGTCATACGGGTGCATCATTGATTGAAGACTCTGTGCTTGAGACCCCCGAGTGGATGTATTTGAATCTTCACTTTGGAACCTAAAACAAGTGGTGTGTCCCCCACATATTGGTACCTCCTTGCCCTGACGAAGGTGCAGCCCCAGTAGGGCCCAACACGGAAACGCGCGTCGGCGTGACTCTAGAGGGGGACGAATTTCCATCTGATTAAGATGTTTTGATCCAACTGATTCTGCCCCTTATTACTTATTCCCTTTTGTCACAACAGCTTGATCCACCATAGTTGTACCAACTGGCTTTGATGAACCTTTGAACCGAATAGTTTTTTTTTTTTAAATGTTGTGAGAGTGGTTTACTATGAAAGTAATGAATGTGATTCGAATGTGGATTGGTATGATGTGTACGTGACCATAACCCTGATCTATTTAATCTATTTTGTTTTTGGATATGTATATGTTATGTGTTTTATTCTAATGAAATCAGAGCTCTATATAAAACTGACTAAGTATTTTAATTTTTTTTTTTTTTAAAAATGATTCTTTGAAAGTATATATAGGTCTTTGTGTATGTGTGGCTCCAAGTTTAGCCTGTCAGCCGCTTTGAAAAGGTTGGATCCCCTTGTGGGACCTATATATATCCTTGGGCAGGGTTTTCTGTTTCTTTTTTGCCACAGGATGTTTTTTGTAACAAGCCCTTTTTCTGCTCCTCTGTTGGTTCTTTGTGCACATGTCTTCATTCTTCCTGTACTTTTCTTCCTCTTTGAGGACTTCTGTTGCTTCTTTCTGCATTTCTTTTTTTTCTTTTAGTGCGTTTTTTCTTCTTTCTTCACATGTCCTACCTCTGTAGGCATAGTTTGAAATTAGCATTTAAAAAACCTTTGACATTCACTAAAACAAACATAGGTTTCAGTTACGTTAAAGTTAGAAATTAGCATTTAAAAAACCTTTGAAATTCACTGAAAAAACCATAGGTTTCAAGAACGTTATAGTTAGGAATTAGCATTTAAAAAACCTTAGAAATTCACTAAAAAAAACATAGGTTTCAGGGGCATTATATTTAGCTGGACATTTCACTCGTACAAAACCATTGAAATCCCCCTGTTATAGTTAGTTCAGATAACTATATCTCGCGCGCTCGCAATGCACTGCTGATGACATCACATATTACATCACTGTGAGAAGTTGGCCTAATGTATGATGTCCACATTTCTGTGGGCTCCCTGTATCAGTCCAAACAATCCCTTATTGTGGTGGTTGTAAAGTCAACCTTATAGACAAGCTATCCTAGGGGTAGCATGGACTAAGCAGTCTTAGGCTAAACTCAAGAGGGCATGGGAAGCCAGCTGTTTTACCATATGCAATCCTGTAATATCAAATGAAAGGACACCACACAAGTTATATATTATAAATATATATGTATTTATTAATAGAATAATCCTCGGTACTCTTTATGAGTGCAGAGGCACAATCATTTAAACAAAAGCACAGTTAAACATTCAAAAGTTGTTGGATAGGCCCGGTGGCCACTCAAACCATATACTAAAATAGTGGTATAAGTATCACCTCTCGAACAATGGTAAGGCCTAGGGTGTTGTGAATCGCTGGGACTACTCGGGACTAGCAGTCATGAAGTCGGGAGAGGCCCGCGGGACACGGGTGCAGTGCCTAAAGCACACGCATGCACCAAAGCAAAGTCAAAGGCACGTAAAAGTTAAAGAGTTACTATTTTGGAAGTTTTCCAACTGGAATAGAATTACCCCACTTTAAACTAGGACACCAGAGGTGTAAACCACTACAGGAGCACCGGTGTTAGTTTGTTACCTCACCCACAGGAAGCGGGTCCATAGGTGCCAAAGTGTGTCGGGGTTCGTCGTGGAGATCTATGGAGCCTGGAGATGAAGATGCTGCAGGCGGCCAGGAGAGAAGAGTATGGTTAGAACCAAGGGTGGATCGAAGATTTAGAGTACCTGAAAGCAGAGGGGACAGAGTCCGGGTCACTAGCCAGTGACCAGGATGGAACCAGGAAGGTACCAGGCGATGTCGGGCACAATCAGGTGGTGGTCATGAAGCTTGTCTCCGTTGCCACGTGAACTCTGGGGCATAGACGATGACTAGGAGTGGAGCACAAGTTGTCCTACAAAGGCTCTCGCTGTCGGCGGTGTCGGCTTCCGGATCAGAGTTATCAGGCCTTGGCAAATGCAACCCACGCAGGATATGAAGATCGCTTTTTACTCGGACCAGCAAGGTCAGAGTGGTGGCTCCTTTTCAGGGAAGGGAGGGCCAGTCTGGAGCAACCAGACTAGTAGTGTAAATTCAAAGGTTCGTCGGTTCTGGGGCCACTAGCCAATGGGCAAGCGACCGGACCAACAGGTCAAGCAGGAAAATGCAAAAGGGCCCCACGCAGCACTCAATCGGTGTGGAGGAGAGATCTTCAATGCACAAACTGCTGGGGGCTGGGGCTTCTCAAACCACACTGCACAGCTTCGAGGTTGCCTCGGGAGCTGCACAGTCAGCACTTTGCAGTCTTTCCAAGATGGCCGGCTCCACGCTTCACGTCACCTCCACGGGTCTCAGATTCGCTGGGACTGTGGATCGAGCTGTTAGAAGTCAGGAAAGCTGGGTCTTATTGATCTCTATTGCTCGAGTTCCAGCGGGAACCACAACAAAGCAAACCATTGGGCGCTGGATGGTGCGTGTTTGCACAGGGTGCTCACTCCTTGACCACAAGGGAGATTCTTCAGTCTTCCACATCGAGTGGGATGTCGAAGGGTCCAGAGTTCTGTATCAAAGTTTCGTTCAGGATAATCTAATGCTCCTAGGCACAGCTCCTACCTTTATTCCAAATCAAGGGGCTGGATTACCTGCTAGGTCCCTCCTATGGGTGGAACCCAGGAAGGGGGTGGTTACACCCCTTTCCCTTTGTCCAGTTTCAGGCCAGAGCTGGGACTGGAGTGTCCCAGCACCGGTTTGAACTGGAGTATGCATGGGAAACCTTGTGCTCCCCAGGCAGTGTCTAGTTTCATTCAACCCTCCCTGCTACAATCCACTATCTCCTGTCTGGGGTGGTGTAACACCTCCCTGTGACAGGATACCAATTGTCCAGGCCTCCCCTGCCAGAGTTTCGGTCAGCAGCAGGAGGCCAGGCTCGTGTCTGTGGCAGCAGCATCCATTTTGTGATGCTGGGGCTTTGGTTAGATTTAACTGCGTTTAAGCAAAGTAACATGTCTTCTCCCTCCATGTCTTCTCCCTCTAGAAGGGTGGAATGCTACCCCCATCGCCAGGACTGGTGAGGGGGTAGTATTCCAAAGCGTATGACACTCTACACGATATGTTTTGATAACGCCAAACCAAAGTTAGCAAGTAACCGCGAAGATTATAATGCACTTAAGAATATATGGTATGGCAATATCCCGGAACAGCTAAGCGAGTTGGTCCCGACAGCTGCAGACAGGTTCAGCTCATGCTAGAGCACCATCTCACATAAAACCAAGCACTCTCCCTCCAGGATTGTTAAGGCCTGCCATAGGAGTGACCTATAGGTATATATGTGTCCAGATATAGGTTTAGATATAGGTATACTACATCTAAGCAAGGGGTGATTACACGACCTTGCCCCAGCTGAGTGATCAGCCAGTTGTGTCAGTTTGGATAGACAGCCAGGGGTGGCAAAAGATATGCTGCAGCCCCTGGTAGGCCTTGGATGCACCTATGTCCTGGGTACCTATAGTACACTGTACAGGGGCTAATAAGGTGACCCAATGTCCAATTGGGTATGTATCTAAAGTACATGGAGTCCATTTTACAGAGAGAGCAGATGGCCTGGGGCCCTGTTTAGCAGGGTCCCAGGCCAACTAAGTCGAAAACCAGCTAACACTAGGCAAAATATCTGGGGTAACCATAGTCAGGTATCCACCTTCCTACAATCACTCATGACATGGTCAGTGGCATCACTCATGACTTCCCTGATGACACCTCAAATGACATCACTAATGACATACCTGATGACATCATCCAGTGAATGTGTGTTTTTCTGAAAATTAAATATGTTTTATATATGTATATCTCAATACTTCAGAGCCATCATTCTAAATGTATATGGAGCCCTGCATCCAGATTGTGGCCGAAACGATTCTCTGTTCCTATAGCTAAGATGTACCTGGACTCCATTTTTCTTAACTCCATTGTTCTATCAACACCTCTGTTTCCTGAGGGTACGATCTTAATACCAAAGTACCTCAGCTCACGGTTCTTGCTGGAATGAGGTTCAAAAAAATGTTTCGAGATGGGATAAGAGAAGTCTTTATTTTTGATGGCTCTCAAATGTTGAAGTATTCTTAATTTCACTTTATTAATCGTACTCCCAACATATTTTTTTTTGGCAGGGTCATTCCAATATGAAGACCACATATTTGGACTTGCATGTTATGTGGTCCACGATCTGCTCTATTTTACTATTCTGCAACGTAAATGTTGATGTATATATATGGCAGAGTTTGATTTTCCCTATGCTGACAAAAAACAATATAAGGATTACATTTCATAACAGGAATTTGTGATGTTTGTTCTAACAAACATAATAATTAGGATGCTGCAACACCATTGATAGAGTGTGATTTATCACACAAATAAAAAACATTACTCCAGGTCACAAAGCAGGAAGCAATTTCTATAGGTAGTGGCTGGGATTTACCAATTGTAGTTACTTTTAAGGCTGCATGGTAATGTAGTAGATGTAGACATATCACTGTAGAAAGTCAAGAGAGTGATTTATTTATTTCATACAAGTAATGTTTTAAAAAGCTTATCACAAAACATACATCACTGGATGAAACAACTGCTTAGCTTGCTAAAGAATATTGCCCTCTCTTAGATAATCATGTTCCCATAGAACTTATGTGCCCTGTAAATAAGGTTGTATTAAGTTCGTAGGGTGGTGTTACCAAGAAGAAGATATATCAAGCAGAGAAAGGGGCCTACTTGATCCAAAGACAATCAAAGAAGTAGTGATCATTGCATGGCACAGACCAGTGTGCAAATTTAGACACGGTTGTCTGAATGTCATTACAGTTTTCTGGAGAACACATTTAGTACTGGCAGTTGTTATTTATTTGGATATAAACAAATGCCTCATTAATGCTTTATTTGAGATGTCTAGAAAATCAGTTGCCATTGATTATTTTAAAAAGGATTTGTGACTCACTTCCATCCTCACTTGATCAAGCCGCCTGGAAGAAAGCCACTGCTAAAATGTGGTGAAAATGCATTAGTACTGTAGAGACTCCTTTGTGATTCTTGATTGCATTGTCAGAGCTCATTAGGCTGAGGGAGGTCCTGCGCATTACACCCATAATGCTTTTGCTTTTTTACAGAGACAGCCTCGGTACTGTGAGCATGCACAGATGAGCATCCCCAAACCTCACTGATGAATCCCAATAAGGGAAAAAGAGCTCTCTGAATACTCGAGTCCATATTCAGTGGGGACATGATCTAGCAGTTTAGGGTTGACTGATCAATTGGAGCAGGACCAAAGAGGATTTGTATATGGCGCGTTGTCTCTGGGGTGGCATATGGAGCAAACAAATGATGGATTTTAATGCCATCCAAGCAAATTATTGTGGTTAGATTACTTCAGTAATCCTACACTTCCTCTTTAGGTTTTTCTTCATATGGGTGGCATCCGCTGAGGCTACCATGACCCTCTATGATATGTGGTGTCCCTTAGGAAAAAGTCTGAGTAAGATAATTTTTTTAGTTCTAGACAATGTTAGCTATCTTTGCAAAACAACTCTTTTATGGAAATGCAGTTACCACCACACATTGAATCTCAGTGGAATAATCAACAAAACATGTTGGTCAGATTTGATGGATGATGTATTATACAGGTTAGAATTCTGCCAGCCTCTGTACATATTGTCGCATTGGGATTGATTTGGTGTTGTTCGGGACTTCACATCAAGATCATTATAAAATTGGATTCCTCGCTTTCAAAATTTGAGCAGAAATGGACAAGTGTAATTTGAAAATGAACAAAGATAATTCCTTTTACAAGATGCTAATTGTAAAAGCAGTGTGAAATTGCAAAAGCTGTTTAACTTTTAAGCATATAGAAAAAATGCAACAGTAAAATATAATTGGATAATGCACTCATTTCATAAATTATAATCTAGGGTGTGTTTAATTAGGTATAATTTTCCAATCTAAGTGACTGTTTCATTTTATCTTTCTCATTTCGTATTATGCTAAGGCTTATTACAATAAGTGGTGCATTTCTTTTTTGCAATAAAGAAAACAATCGTTATCAGGCGAAGAAGATATAGGATTTGTTTCGTACAAATCGGTCGCTTTTGTGTAGATTATCATAAAAGTGATTAAGGATTGAAAAGGGGGCCTTACAATGAAACACTGTCTGTAAAATACATGCACATGAGCAGCAATATTTTATAGCACTAATCTAAGTACTCAGCATTTATTTTAAATGAAATCTCTCGTCATATTTTGACACTCTTAGCTTCAATCTAGTGCTATCTTGTGGCAATAGCCTACGTCCAGTGGCGGCTGGCAGGATACATGGGTGGCCAGGCAGGGGGGTGAAAAAAAACTATTAAAGAAAAACACTTACCTCTTTGTCTGGCAGCGTCTCTTCTCCACTTCCCTTCTGACGAGTCCCAGAATGGAAGCAGAAAGCACACAGGCTCCCTAAACCAATCACAACACTGCAGTGCAGCGTTGTGATTGGTCTGAGCCCCGTGGTTAGGCGCTCACACAGAGACTATGAGCCTTTGCATGTTCGACACCAGGCTGTGATTTGCAGCCCGGTGGGGAACTTGATAAGTGCGCATAACTGTTTGGCCAGCTCAAGACGGCTGGCCAATCCATCATGCACACTTAGTGTGTGCCCACCACTCCTCCCCCTGGAACCACATCCCCTCCTCCCTAAACTAGACTTGTAGCTATGAAAAATAAAATGATAATCACAATGTTATTATCATTTTCTTTCCTTTTTTCACTGCTCTGAGAGCAGTGGGGCGATACTTGCCTATGACAGCTGCCTAGTAACCCATAATGAAGTGCCAGCCTTACACACCAAATAGACAAAAGAGTCCTGGTTGACGTACAACTCTTAACCACATTCTATCATAACTGTTGTTCAGTGAACATGAGAGCATCATTTTCAGGGGTGGAATTTATGGCTTCGGGGACTCAGATTGCGCTCATGTATATCTGGGTTTTGCTGTGGGTTATGTGTCTGCCAAATAGTGCTGGGGTGAATGATTGACATTGTTCTGCATTCTGTCCATCAACTGTTCTTTTTACATTTGTCACCCCGATTGGGACAGGTATGCTCAGACGTGGGGCCTGTGTCCTCCATGCCACTAAAGTCAAGCTATCCTGGCTGATGAGGGGTGAAACCCCGAAACCAGTCTGAGGATGCTTGTTTCGAGTCCGGGGAGGACCTGACCTTGCAGTTCGAGCTGGACTGTTCCCATTGTGCGAAGGGTAGAGACTGATCTGCATATGCGTGGGTTCAACCTGGAACCTGGAGAGCAAAACAACAATGGATGTAGGCCCAGATCTCTGTACTGGGATGCATGTTTGACATGATTCTGCATTCTGTCCATCAATTGTTCTTTTTGCATTTGTCACCCCAAATAGTGGGATCACTTTGAAGCATGCCCCCCATTTCTCCTTCCCTTACTGTCACCATAGCCTCCAATATATAATAAAGAAACAATTCAAACGGGGTTCTTAATCTAATAGAAATAAAACTGAGATACTTATACTCTATTTTCCTTGACTTAAACTTGATAACATAAATGATTGAAGAGCTGAAAAGTGTTTTACCCTCTTAAATTAGCCCAGCCAGCAACTTTTTCGAAGGATTAAAAGTAACATTGCATATTTCCTGTATGGAAAGTCCCAAAATTAAATTTTCTATTAACGACATTATGCCCTTGTTGGAAATAGAGCTTTTGCAGGGTTATCCCCAAACTTTCTACTTCTTCCTCCTTTATTTTTCCTGACCTGTGGTTGTTGGCAATAGGACTCTGGGCACTTTACCACTGCTGATCAGTGCTAAAGTGCACATGCTCTCTGTATACATTAATATTGTGATTGGTTATCCATGATTGGCATATTTGTTTTAGCAGTAGGTCCCTAGTACATTGCACTGAGTGGGCCAGGGCTGGTGATTCTAATGCTACTCTTGGGCCTGCAGCACTGATTATGCCACCCACATGAGTAGCCCTAAAATGATGTCTCAGGCCTGCCGCCGCAGTGCCTGTGTGCAGTTGCTAACTGCCATGCTGACCTGACCAGTGTCCCCACTGGCCAGGCCTAACCCTTCACTTTCTGTACACATTGGACACCCCTATGGAATACCCAAGGTACACCCCCCCCCCGGGCAGGGTGCAGTGTATGTGAAAGGTAGAGCATGTACTGATGTAGGTGACATGCTCTGATAGTGAAATACTGCCAATTTCGTTTTTTACTATAGAAAGGCTATCCTATCTTGCCAATAGACTATAATTGAGAATGCTGTGTATAATGTTTACCTGCATATCTTCCCATAGGAACAAGATAGAAAATTAAAGTCTGGTATCCCTGAACTCAGAATTTAATAACACATCTTTTAGGAAGGATGTTTTTAAATCCTGTGTTTGAAAACAGCACTTTTAGAAAGTGGCTGTTTTCTTTTCTGACCTTTCTGTGTGCCTTGGCCTGTTTGTGAATTGACTGTCTGGTTTGTGAGTGACAGGGGCTGGGGTGGCTCCCATAGGCTGAGTGAGTCATCCCTAGGCTGAATAGCTCCATCTGCATCTTGAGTGGTCGGAGGGGATAGCACCTGGGACTGAATAGGGATGTGCCTGCCTTCCACAATGCTGGCTCTACCTCGTGCTGGGCGGCTGACGACCCTGCCCCTCTTTCTCAAAGGAAAGAAGAAGTCAAGTAAACAATGTGCTCCAGGACTGACCAGAACTGGTTCTGACTAAGCCAATGCCTCTCTGCCCTCAGAGAACAAAGGGAATATTGGAATCAAGAAGGAACCTCTTCCAAAGGAGAAAGCTGGAAGACTGAATAAGAAAGACTGTCCTGTTGTGTGCTTGTGGACTGACCTGCAGTTGCTTTGCTACCAAGGAGAGGGGAAGGACTTTGCTGTGTGCTGTGTCCCCCTGCTTGAAGAGATCTCCAAGGGCCAGAGGAGAGCTGGCCTCCTGTTAAGAAGTTCCAGGAACAAAAGGACTTCACCCCCAGCTTCCCCCCTGAACTCTGCTGAGTGAGTTCTGCCTTTCCTAGAGTGCTTGATCTAATTGTGGGGCCTCTGGAAGTTGTTACCTGCTGTTTGGGAAGGTAGACAAGGAAAAAAGAAGACAATCTGCAATTTTCACGCATCGCTTGCTTGCGGGGCGCATCGTTGACAGTGCAAGGAAATTCCAGTCGCCGCGAGGATCGAGATCGTTGCAGCGCCTGTTGCCGCTGCGAGAACCGACGCATTGTTCATTTGCGGAACGCATCGCCCCGGTGCGGGAAGATTCCTGTTGCTACGAGTATCGTCGCAGAGCCTGTCGTCACTGAGTGAGATCGCCACACAGCTTGCTTGCGGACCGCATCACGTCGCTGCGAACATCATCGCAGACACATTGCATCGAGGGGCCACGAGAGGAAAAGATCCACGCTGTGCCCCGCATCGCCACCGTACCTGAGATCGTCGCCGTCCCAAAGATTGTCACATCGTGGCTGTGCAAGACACTTCCTACCGAACCTGCGCACCGGAATCCATACAAGGTATCGCATCCCTCCCGATAAAGACTGGATTTGTCGCAACAATCCCGCTGCATCCAGCAGGGCTGTCGCATTGCCTCCCCAGGGTCTCAGGAGTGACGCATCGCTTGTTTTTCAACACTGCTGCTTCCATTTGGAACTTTTGTCACATCTACAGGTACTTTGGGCTAAACGTGACGCAAGTGTGGATTATTTTGACGCAATCCCTAGAACTCTTTTAAAATAATATTCTTGAACTGTGTATGTTGGATTTTTGTTGTTTTGGTCTTGTGTAGTTAGGTAAAGATACTTTATTTTTCTAAACTGGTGTGGAGTCTATTTGTGGTGTTTTCATTACGTTACTGTGAGTGTTGGCACAAATACTTTACACATTGCCTTTTATAAGCCTGTTTGCTCGCGCCAAGCTACCAAGGGGGTGAGCAGGGGTTATCTAAAGAGTGTATCCCCCTTACCCTGACTAGAAGCAATGGTCCCTATTTGGACTTTGCCACCTACCTCTGCCAACTAGAGACCCACAGATCTAACAGCCCTGTATGCCATTGTTTAGGCCATAATGTGATCTGTTCACCCCATGCCATGCCAAAAAAAGTCATCAATATAGAGGCATCATATGATTATCTTCTCACATACGGAATTGGGGGCATTAAAAACTTTGTATTGCTCTAATGGCTGTTCATATACATTTAAATATTCAGGCTATAAAACCATATTCTGTGATCGCCACCTCCTCCTATCCAAGTGTATGGAAAAACACCTTTACTTTGACCACAATATTCCAATGATCATTCATCTAGTTAAATTGTTGGTCGAGGCATTTTCTTGGCAGGGCCATCGACGTTTCTGATCTCATCACCAAGAAATCTTAGGAATGAGGGCATACTTTGCAAACAATACACACTTCTTCAGTGAGTTGTAAAAACATATTTTTAACTTAGAGGTGCCCTTTTGGTTTGCTTCCAAACTGATTGATATTGCTAAGATCGTAAGTCTGTTTTGACTCATCAATAGGTTTTCAGCTCAGATCTTAAGGTTGCTTCCAATTTTTTTTTATTACAATCATCTTCTCAGTAAGATTATTATTACCCTCCCATTTAATTGCTGGAAAACTGTGGTCCAGACAGCCGCGATCGGTAGTGGGAGTACCGGCCGGGTGGTGACGTTGGGAGGGGGAGGGGCAGGGTGGGTGATAGTTATGTATGGATTACGGACTTTAACAGGTAAGTAAACATATAAATTAGTAAAAACGAATTTCGTTGCGTGCACTGCATCACCAAATGCGATGCAGTGCGCACAACGAAATTCATTTTATTTATTTATATGTTTACTTACCTGTTAAAGTTCATAATCCATACATTTCTACCCCCCACCCTGCCACTCCCCCTCCCCACGTCACCGCTCGGCCGGTACTCCCACTACCGGCAGCGGCTGGGTCCAGACTTTCATTCTATCTTCTCTGGACTATTTGATCTTTTTGTATTTGGTACTACCCCTTTACCTGGTCTGACAGTTTTAGATTATACAGAATACAGCTGCACAACGGCATTTGCACACTTTTTTTACTTTTTGACATGTGTCAAACCCTTCCTTACTTAGTGAGCTTCACTGCCTTCCGGTCGAAAGAATTATAACCTTCAAGGTTATTTGTTTTTGCCATTGGGCCTTTATGGTAGAGTCAATTTATAAAGGTGAAATAAAATCGCTGGTACTCTCCTTTAGTTAGTTCAGCCAACCCTCTGGCATTTGTCCCTGGTCCAAAATTCAATCTATACCTTCTAATATAACTTGCTGTCCAAATGCCAGCTATCACATACACACCGTGTTTTCCAGCAAGTGACAAGTACACTTGAAAAATCAGATCTGGAGTCGAGGGACTTTTCTCTCCAATACAAATGAGGGTGCTTTACCATAACTAAACTACTAAAATCCACTTCCCGCCCTAAGCGAGCATTTATGTGTGCTTTTGAAAAAACAATATTTAACTCTCGAAAGCACAACTGCCCCCTCTTTATGCCAGAATCAATAATGGCCTGCAGGGGCCACTAAACAAATACATGGTCCACACCTGCACCCCATCACTTAGAATGTATATATCTCTATCAGATATGCAAGACTAAAAAGCTGGGATCAACTTCTCTAAAAGGGTCCTAAAGTAAAACAAATCCAATAAGGCATCCTCTGGCATTACAGTGGTTCTTTGTGCCTTCCTCTTAGCAGATCTTGGAACAGATCCCCCTGTTCATCTGCAACCAGCTTAATTAAAGGAACTGTTTAACTTCCCTCCTCTTAATAATGGTTTCTGTCCTTTTACCATCCCAATGCTGTGCTCAATCTTCTCCTCCCATTTTTCTATTCCCCTGTACACCAACTCTGGACCCACATCACTGATGTTATGAAACCATGCACTCTATATAACATGTATATCACATCATGACATATTGTAAACTTTCCTGAATTTTATGTACTACTCTGTAAATCTTCAATATTTATTACAAATGTGTCTTGAACCCACAATTGCACTGCACACCCAACCGTTATAATCTGATGTGCCAATGCTACAGAGCACAGCTTGAATAAAAATAATTTAAAGGCTGCACAATGTTTGCACACCCAATATTCGAGTTTTTAGACAAGGTCGGTCAATTTCATTCTTAAAATATCGCGTATATTCAGGGCTGAATGACCTTTGTATGCTCCGGTTAAGTACTTATTCCTTTGTTACATTTAGGTTTGTGTTTTTTATTTTTAGAAATATCATGATTAATTTTTCAGTGCACATAATATCTCCTGTGACTATAAACAGTGCAGCTCACTACCGAACTACATAATAATACTCATCTTTTTGACATCGGTGTAAAACAGATGGTATCGCTCTATATTCGTCAACATTTTGTAGCCTATTAAAGCCACCATTTTTTATTAAAACATCTAACCTATAAATTGTATACATTTTTCCATGATTGCGGTTCTTTTTCATCTTCTTTTTACACATGCACCTTTACTTATCTCTCTAATCAGCTTCTCCTTTCAGACCTCTATCCTCCAAAATTAATGTATTGATATACAGCATTACATCTTTTTGCTTTTATTTTAATTGAACTGCTACTGCTTTTTTGTTTCATCGCCTCAGATTAAGTAATTAGAGGAGCAATGGTCGCTAAGCATTACATTTTTGTGAGCAATATTCATGGAAATATATATTAATTACCCAAAAAATCTATTTATTTCCAGAGTCAAAACAAGCAAAAAAATATAAGATATATACCCATGCCGGAGTAAATCCAAAACATGTTAAAAACAAAACCAACAGAAAAAGAAAACATACAGGCAAAACACCGTGTAACCAGTAATCACGTATAAAAGTAGGGTCACTCATATAAGAAAACAGTTCACTTCTGCACCCTTCGACTTCTGGTGTACATTTTCAAAGTCCAAACTTTTAAAGTTGGGCTGTAGAAGCACCTCTAATACCTCTGCCAAGGATCGAAGACCTGGGCCAACACGTAGGAGGTTAGGACTCACTCCAGCAAAGGCCAGGTGTAGGGTTTAAGGTCTCAGGATCTTTTTTCCCTGTAGCTTACACAGGAGCCCAGCCAACTACTCCTCGGAGTCACTCTGGTAGTCCCGGGCTCAAGCAGCAAGGCAGGCTTCTAGCAGCAGGGCAGTTCTCTGGGGAGCAATTAATGTTGCACGCAGAAGGGAACACATTGTTGAAAGTGCGGTAGTGGGTGGAACAAATGAATGCTGCAGATCCGTTAGTAGCTTTTATTTTGAGAACATGAGTACAGGCAGTAACATATACTAGGAACTTATAAGTAAATCAAATGTGCCAATCATGTATAAGCCAATTTTACAATGTTTTAGGGAGAGAGCACAAGAACATCAGCACTGAGTAGCAGCGGTAAGGTGCATAGAGTTGCAATGACTACAAAAACAAAATTCAGAGAACAGAAAGGTTGAAGGCACAATGTTTAGGGGAAGGCCACACAAAGGAGGACAGGCCTAAAGTGTTCACATAAGTTGAAAATAGGGAGAACAACAAACCCTTATGGAAGTTCTCATCAATAAGGAAAAAGACCATCAGCATGGAGTGGTCAGTAAAGTCAACTCCTTATGGGGAGATGGAAAACCTCAGCAGCCTAGAATTCTCACCCCCTGATGCGCATTAGCCATCTGAGGTGTCCTTGGTCTGTCTGAACCTAGAGGTGAATCCCAAGCAAGTATGGTCTCAACTTCTTCAGTGCCCAGACCACAGCAAAAACCTCCTCTCAATTGCACTCCATCTCTGTTCCCTGGCAAGTAGCTTCATGCTAATAAAGGCTATAGTTTGTTTTAACCCCTCTTCATTGTGCTGAGAGAGCACAGCCCCTATGTTATGCTCTGAGATTCCCATCAAACAATAAACTCCTTTTTAGAAGTCAAGGCCTTTAGTACAGCTGCTATAAACATGGCAACTGTACTACAAGACAAGACAGAGGTCGTGTCTTGACACAGATACTGTCATGAACCTGGACAGTAGAAAGGGTCTGTAGCACTGGGGGACTACCAATATATGGGTTGCCTTAGGCTAGGGAACCTCAGGCTCACTATAGAGGAGGTCATTCTCCAAATAAATCAGGTGATCTTCAAAAGGCTCACCAGCTGCCTTAACCTCGGCCTGTCGCCTGAAGCCCTCAAAAGTAGGGCACTCCTCTTGAGCTTTGCAGAATACCTCCCTGGTTTGCCCTCCCTCTGCTTGCCAACCAGCCAACTCAGGCAGTTCCCACAGGGCAGCAATGTTTTCCCCTGTAGGTTCTTAGGTGTCCCCCTCAGGCTGAGACTCTTCCTGAACCATGGGAGTTTCAGGGCAGATTTCCATGTCCCTTGCCCTTTCTCTTTATGGCAGAGACCTTGGCCATTCATCCAGGGCCTCTGGACTACCCTCTTGGGCTGCCATGGACCTTGTGGTCAGGCACACACACTCAGGTAAACCTAACATCTCGAGTTGGGACCTGAGCTTAACCAACTTCCAGATGGTGTGCACTAAGCCATTACGAAGCAGATATACCACAAGCATGACAGGATCTCACAGCTATCCTCGAAGAACCTGAGACCACCCAATCAAAGGTCACCAGAGTCACTGGATGGTAGCTCTGATGGTTGTCTGCTGTGACCACCTGGTAGAACACATTAGAAATGACCTATTCTGAGGACACCAGCTAATATCTTAGTCATACTGACTCCTGTGTCCCTCAGTGCCTCCACCCGCTGCCCACTGATGGTGACACACTGCCTGTACTTGGAAGTATTGGTAGGCATGTGATTTTGGTATCAACTCCTTGTCACTCAGGGATGCTAGGGCAGCATCCGCATTACCCCCATACGACCTGGGACAGCCTCCTCACCAAGCACTACACTAGCCAATCATGGTGCCTGCCCAACAGTGAGAGGCTGCACCCTCTGTGGCATTTGGTGTGTTCCTTCATGTGCCCATATCTATGGCACTCATAGCATTTTGGTTTGAACTCCCATGACTTCTTTTCAGGGAACCCAATCTTCTTGTGATCAGGTTTGGATTTGGTATCCTTCCTCTAGGAACTGTTTTGAGGGCCTTTAGGGGCCTAATTATTTTTACCCAGTCTCCCCCCTTTTCCACTTGTTTGGCACCATGTCCACCCTTTAGGGGATCCTCCCCAATTAACTTTTTGGACACTCTGGTGCTGACCCAGAGATCCACTACCTGGGCAAGCTCTCTAGGTGAAGTGAGCTTGCTATGTTATTTGCACTTATAGAGCGTGCGATTACCCTGGGGTGTCCTAGCGCTAAGCACTGGCAACCAGGAGAAGTTGAGTGTGTGCTATTGAGTGAAGAGCCATGTTTTCAGGCCCCTCCGAACGGAGAGAAGATCCAAGGCATTCCTAAGAAAAAAAAGGAAGCTTGTTCCAAGCTCTGGAGGCACAGACAATAAAACTCCTGCCTCCCCAGTTAGCTTTTTTGAAAGTGGGGACATGCAATTGTTTAGCATTAGCAGACCATAACAGTCGCCCCAGAACATACCAATAATGTTTATGCCTGAGAAACTTAGGACCACTTCCAATGATGGCCTTAAAGACATTACATAGTGCCTTAAATCGGGTTCTTTGTTTTACCGGGGGCCAATGCAGTTTCTTTAGCTTTTCTTTCACAGAAACAAATGTTGGCATTCCAGTCAGCACTCTGGCTGCTGCGTTTTGGACTAATTGGAGCCCATTCGTATGTTGTTTTTGAATATTAAGATATAGGCTATTGCAATAGTCCAAACGTGACGCTAGAAGGGCCGTCACCACTGTGTTAAGATTATTTTCAGTCAGATAAATCTCAATTTTCCTTTTAATTCTGAGTAACATAAAGCAGGCTGAAATCACCATGCTTACTTGATCACACATGGTGCAACAATTACTGAGTATGTGCTCCCTCAAAATTAGTACATACACCCCATTGAAATCACTCATCTTACTGCCCCCCCATCCACAAACTCAGCGCCTTACTGGAGTATTCAAGAGATCCATCCAAGACTGGTTTGGCAATTTCCCACTATCCCTAAATCTCATGCGTTATTGCTCTGGGGTGAGCCCCAACTTAGGGGGTTATTAGGATTGCGGATTTTCCGCATCCTCTGGGCCGGCGGAAGCCACTGCGGGCCCGGAGGATGCGGAAAATCCGCAGCGGACCCACCAAAGACCCACCGCCACATTAGGATGGCTGGTGGGTCCTGGTTTCCGTCCGTAGCTTTTCCAACGCGGTTGGCTTACACCCGCGCGGAAAAGCTCTAATATGGTGACGGTGTCTCTCAGACACCGTCAGCCAGATTAGGATGGGATGTGAAACATGCTTTTCCGCGGCGGCTTTTCCGCCGTGGAAAAGCATGTGTAACTTCACTGCGGGGGCCCGTTGCGGGCCCCCTAGGTGAAGGGGGGTGGGGGGTGCACATGGGGGGGTACCATAGGTACCCCCCTGCATTTGTATGTGGAAAGCGGCAGGCACCGCGCGGTGCCTGCCTCCTTCTGCATACAAATGCAACACCTGCATTTTTAACATTGCCGCAGGTGCAGCTTGAAGCTGCACCCGCCGCAATGTTAACAATAAAGGATCCTAATTGCACAGGAGGGAACTCCGCATGCCATGCGGAGGTTCCCTCCTGCTCTAGGGTCGCGGACGGACGCAAATCCGTCCGCGATCCTAATGAGGCCCTCTGTTTGAATAATGGTTTTCATGGATAAATACCTCATTTGATCCCCTAACTCTAGTGTGAGCAGGGTATCCCTCCCCACTGTCGTGAGGTGTTTCCAGAGTATTACCCATAGTCCTCACCTGGGACCCACAGGGATAGTTCTTAGGCTTAAAACAATTAATCAATATTGTTCCCCACGGCATAGCTAGGCATCAATTCTTGGGCATGTGGACTCTCATGTTTCCACTGGACACTGTATTGCTTCCACCACTACTGTACTCTGAGGTGTGTTTTGATTTTATAGCCAGCTCTCTAATACTCACTTAATGAGCCAATTCCAGTTTCATTTAAGTCAATTCCCTTTCGGCCTCAGCTTTCTCCATCTCTATGGCCAGCTTCTTCTCCTCCGAGGACCTCTATCAAGCAGCCTCTACCATTTTGAGCTTGGCCTGCTATAGCTGTAACTCCCTTTCAACTTTCCTTTTTGCCAGCTCTGCAGTGGACAGATTGTGGGAGGGCACACTGCTTCCTGCACTGGCAAGGGGACTTAATCCTATGGGAAAGTGGCCCTCTTCCTATTCATGCTGGATCTCACGGCTTGTGACCAGTCCATTCTCCTCCTCCTCCTCCAAATCCTCCTTATCATCATCAGGAATATATTATTCTTGCTCCTCTGTGTGGCTTGCATCCACCTGACATCCTCAAAGGCTCTGAGGCTCAGAGGAGATCCACGTTGGTGGCCTTCCTCACCACATTCAGCCTCCTCTCATTTCAGAGCCTCTGCAGATCCACCTTTCTGAGACTGTGATCTTTGCTCCGTTCCAACTCCATTGTAGCAAGAAGAATGTAAGGCAAGACTTAAATTTAGAAAAAGGAAAATATAGCCAAATAAATCAAAAACTAGGGAGAATTTAGAAAAAAAATGGATGACAGATTATTCTGGGATTTTTAATGTCACATAAACTCACTCAATGGCACTGTACAAACACAAGTACTGGATCCCACTACTGAGCACCAATGTGAAAAAATGGGTTACTGATTGAGGTGGGGTGAAAACCCTACTCAAACAACAACCACAATATTTTTCACGGTGAACAATAAAAGTTGCAAAATTAACCTGTGCTTAACCCTCTGGTAGCTTGGTACAAAAGCAGTCAGGCTTAATTTAGAGGCAATGTGTAAATTATTTCTGCAGCACACAAAGAGTAATAAAGTAAAAACATTAAACAAGAAAAATCCTACACCAATTTAGAACACTAAAAATGGCACCAAAACAAACTAAATTCAATTATTAGAACTGGAGTTATGATTTTGTAAAGTTTTTAGTGAAATCCAGCACATAAAAAAATCAAAGCACCAACTGCGGGTATCCGGTCAAACATGACCTGGGCAAAGTCAAACTCTAAGGCGGACTGTGATGGAGTGTGGGTCGAGTACATGAGATGGATTAGGCCCAGTCTCAGCTTACCTTCCAACTCAGAAGAAATTCCGAGGAGGAGTTGTCGATGCCAGGGAGCTCTGGACAAGGTCTCAGTAAAGCCATTGATGATAGTGGGAAAAAGATCACAGCGGACCACTATATATAATTTCAATGTTGTTTTACAGTAAGCACCATTGCCCTTTTCATTTAGGATAACTATGATTTTAAAGTTGTATTCTAAAGCAGTTTTTTTCAAACTGTGGGTCACGACTCACAATTTTTGGTGGGCCGTTAAAGTCAAATCACTAAAAAAGATGCTTCAAAGACAAAGGACAAATATTAGGCTATGTTTCTGACCAAATGCTGTTTTTTTACTATGGGGATTGCTGTTTACAAACTCCTCTCACTTTGTAGTCAGAGAAAAAAAGGATAAGGGAATTACGTGATAATCTTGCTGGGGTGCATGGACCATGAAAGAAAAGGCTGAAGTATGTAATTTATTGTAACACACAACAAAATGTAAATATCTGTAAATCAACTAGACACGCTCAGCAGTTAGGATAGGAAAAACGAATCTCATATTTTTTGTAATTCTGAAGTGAGATGAAAATAAATATTTTAATAAGATCAAAACAAATCAAGGCACTTTGCTTAGTGATGCACACATGATAAATGTTAAATGAAACCCGATTTCCACATATGAACTTTTGCTTGCAATATAGTTCTATCATTAAAACTGCAAATGTAGTGGCCATTTCAATGGAAAATGAGCTGTCTGTAAATGACAGTGCACTACCACACCATGCTTTAGTTTCAATAAAAAAAATAACTGCCTCTTGCTGATTAAAGGTAGGTGGGATGCAAACGTTTGTTGTTCTGAAAATTGGGTTGTGGTTCTAATGAAATTGCTAGCTGTGTTCTAAAGCGTTTATCTAGGGCTGAGTCTAATTTGGTAAATTGTATTAGTGTTTTAGTAAGTGAAATTTTGAGAAGCTAGCTTTGAGGCGGGAACACACAGCGTTTAGCCTTGACAGCTTTGGGACTCGCTGTTTTGCTTTCAGTGTTATTTCTTGCTTTAATCCATCTGTTCATTTTTGTCCCTAAAAGTTCACCTTTCAAATCAGTCATTTGTCAATTGTTGCTCGTAATAAATGGTTTTGCCTTTCAGGCGTGGCAGTGAATGGTCTGATGTTGTTTTGATTCGCGAGATAACGTTTAATTGAACGGAACGTGTCGTTCCTTTCATATGGTCGCGTTCGTTGTTCGTCGGACCGGTATTGCCAAGGTAGTTTGTGACTGTGCTTGGATCCGTCCAGGGAGTTATGCCTCAAAAATGTGCAGAGCACATGCAGCGGTTATTATTTAATCCTACGATGCCTGGGGTCACAGCCACAACTGGATTAAAATAAAGTGATTTTCTCTCCACACCTGGTGAACTGCTTCTATACAGGGGCTCAAACGCAGAAAAATTACTGCTGGAGTTTACAAATATGTGCGTGCTATTCACCTTGCACTTTACACCAGCACACACAATGATGCATAAAAATCAACTAATTTAGGTCGGGTACTCTCAATGCAAAAAATCCCCATCGTTTTTCAGTAGGCCCATACATGTCACAGACACTTCAGCTCGTTACTCTATCAATGGTTATATTGAGATTGCCCCACAGAGAAGCTCTGCAAAAGCTGAAAATCTATATTTTTTCACCAAATTTACTATAGCGAATTTCAATATGTTAGACATTTAGCAAGAAATGGGTTTATGGACTAGTGAATGACAGATTTAATATTTGTCTTCTTTTTTCCTTCACCTGACATTATTTTGTCAGGAGGAGAAACCACTTCTTTTCCACACTGAGGAAATGATGGTGTTGCATACTGTAAGGAATATCCACATAGTACCAACTTTCCTGGTGCTCCAGACAGTTTGCACTTTCATCTGTACCCCGACCCCTGAGAAGCTCCAGATTCATACAATTCCTCTGAATTTTTACTCATCAAAGATTATTGTGTGGTTGGAAAAAATGTTTGATTTAGCATTTTGAAATTCCGCCTACGCATACATAGGCGTACTTAAGATAACTTAAGTGTGTAAAACAGTTTATGAATCAAGCCTTCTATTTAGGCCTCAGAAAGACTCAAAGTATCATGAGAAAGCAGACCCTTAGACACCTTCTGGAAGACCCATGATATCAAGTGCTCAGTGCTCTTTTGTTGCCGAGGTCAAACTTCAAACTTGATGCAAAGGCAGTATGTAGTTTAAATCTAATGGTGGGAACAATTTCCTCATTGTGTGTGAAATGCAAGAGCCAGTTCACATATATGAGTAACACCTACCAATCTAGGATCCATATCTCTTGTATAATATACAAGCATCTTGTGCTATATTCAACACAGCTACAGAGTATCAAAGGTGTGAGTAACATAAACTTGTGTTGCTTATTTATGCCAGCCTATCTAATTTATGGTCTCCAAATGACGCCTGTGTAACATTCCTGTATAGGAAGAAATCTTCAAAACATTTGAATACACACTTGATTCCATATTTGTTTTGTTTTGAAAGCTAGTTTTAAAAAAAACACCATGAAGAGTGCTGGTTTCCACTGGCATGTAATTGGTAGAGACAATGAAGATGTCAGTGGTGGAGGTTACCATTGAGGTAAATTAGGTCCATAACATGTAACTGGTATTCAGACTCGCGTGTTGTCGCGTGTTGTCGCGTGTTGTCACGTGTTGCCGCGTGTTGTGACTGTTTCAAATGGAGCTGAGCTTAGGGCAGTCTGGAACTTCAACTGGTGACACTGGTATTCTTTTTTTATTTTAATTCTTGGTGTTAAAACTTTGGCGCCCATACATTATAATTATGAGGACATCAAGATCACTTTTATTACCACAAGTTTAATCAAGCCCGATCAATCCCTAGTGCGTAAATCAGTAAATTAGTTTGAACTATCAGTATGATATAATTTATGTTCAGTGCACTGCTTTGCTAGTGTGCTTTCAAAAAAGCATTGCAGCCTCTACACTGCTTGTCTTGTTCAAGCATCGCACTACTTTCCAGCACACTAGCCCACAAATGAGAACAAGAATAGATTTCTCTCTGTGGATCATATGTGCCTACTCCTTTGAGAGCTCCAAGGAGAAAGTTGGTTTTAGTCATTTGCAATGTATCACAAGGGACACGTGTTGTGATCAGATTACCCATTTCCCAGGGCTTCAAGTTACATAGTGCGATCTCACGGGGGTGCATGTAATCACATTATCAGCAGCTCGGAGTGCAGGCACAGTTAAAAACAAGTGTATTTGTCTTTCTATTGTAAAACCTCTTACTATTTGAACTCTAAGTTTGTATTTCATTGAAGATATTTGTCAGGAATGATTGTATCAGTCTTAGTTACATAAATGTATAATGTAAAACAACATTTCCATGTTATGGTGTCATTTAAGCCATGGATTGCCTTTTTATAGACATTAGACCTACTACTTATCAGCCGTTTGAATCAGAAGATGCACAATCAATGAAAGGTTTACTTATTTGGTAGGCAAGCCACGTTTTCTGCCAGTGCATTAAACTATCTTATCATATTGGTTATTCTCGTATTATATTTAGTAAGCTCAATTGTGTCAAAGTAAGGATACATTTTTAAAGCAAGTAAATCTGAATTACTATTTTTACTATTATGTAACTACGTTCTTAAAAAGCAATAGTTGATTTATCAATAAAAATTCAAACTACTTAGTGGTATAACATAGTATTCCTATCTAAAGAGAAAGTGAGAATGGCATTGGAGCAAAAAGACAAACATAGCACACATTAAACAACAAAGAGGGAAGGTTCACAAGAACGTATGATAACAACCACAACCACAAGAGTAGCGTAACGCAACTTTCAACATCGCAGCCCAACGCGGGAAAATAACCCTGTGTCAACATGAAATTCACAACACGGCGGAAGCATGCTACGGCGGTAGCATGCGATAGACACCAGATAACGTGTCAAATGTCCGTGTGAAAATCAACGCCACGCTGCAAAAATGCGATACACGAACGCAAAAAACATGCAATGAGTCCAACTGCGGTAAAAAAAGTAGCGAAATCAGCCACAGGCCTGCAAACCCCACGAGTCTGGCGGGACAATGCACCATAAAAAACACAGAAAAAATACACCAGAAACAAGCCAAAGCACGCAGCAACATGGATGCACCCTGACACAGTGCAGAGGCCAACTTGAACCCCAAAACCCCCAAAGACTACCAGCAAGGAACAACGGGGTCGGGGAAGGCCAAGGAGAAGAGGGAGAGGAAGACGGGGTGCAGACTGCAGGAAAACCAGATCAGCGTCACAGAGGTGACAGAGCACTACCAGCAACTGACCCACTAGCAGACCACCTGGATTGCAGTAGGAGTGCTGAGGAGGCCGATCGAGGAGACCAATAGGCGCTGGCATGACGTGACAACGTAAACCAGGCACCAACCCGCTGACAACAGGAAGATAGCAACGGCGACAGGAGGTGGCAGTCCAGCACCACCGGAGGAGCTGGAAGAAACCCAAGCCACAGTCATCAGTGTGGAGATGTTGCAAAGAGTAGGGAGTACGGACATAGCTCGAGAGGACCTGACACAACAACAAGGAGTGCACCGAACAGGGACTGGGGGGATGGGGGTTGATGGGCACAATGGCATACATGCACAATGAGGTGTAGCACACTGCACAACCACAATCACCCAGGATCATGTCTCAGATCCCCTTGGTACACTGCAGCGCACACACATAGCAAGAACAGCACACCCACATTGACGACAATGTGGTAGTAGGCGCATAGCCAACACTGCAGAACAGAGGACACAACTGGCTCCGCACATGCACATAAACATGCCTACTACATTTGACAGAGCCGGAAACTGTGAAATGGAAATGTACGCGTAAGACGTCACATCTGTCATGTAGTCCAAATGTACACTGTCCCGCAGAAGAATCCAGCACCCCCCAGTCACAGTGTACATGCCATACAGTCTGCATGCAAACCAGCACAATGTGCCAACATACATGTCAACACAAAGTCAACATGCATCTCCCCTTCACATCGCAGAGGGGCACACAACACCTGCAGCAAAGCACAAAATACAACACATTTGTGATGCCAGAGAGGACCACCACACCGTCAACACCGATGCCCTACAACAGCCCATGGATATCCCATGCAACCCTCCACCAGGACCCGGCCAGCCAAGCTACTCAGAGGAGAACACTGAGCCTGCAAGAGCCCACATGGCAGGAAGCATCTGCAAGCACAGCTGGCTCACAACACTTCACCCACCCACACATGGCACCCTAATGCCATGTGTCAGCACGCCAAAAGGAGGTGGCCCAATAGGTGTTGGTGGGTGCTGAACCCATGGAATGCAAATCAGGACACATACGTAGGTGTCTATCACCCTTCAGGGACCACCCACACCCCACTAAGGAGACCCACACTGCCATAGAGACACATGCCGATGCACATTCACAGTACAGAACCATGCCCAGGGGTGCTCTTATAGCAGTACACACCCATGTTGGCTCTGCATACGATGGCCCTGGCCACTTCCCTTACGAATTGAGTGGGTGACGACAAAGCTACATGTCCAAGCTGCAAACCACTGCCTGCTGTGACATGTCTGCATCCAATGTACAAAGCACAATATAATGTTGTAGGGCCCAGGGCCCCCATGCATACAACAAGACCACAGGGACACACGCAGATATCATGTTGAACTGGCTACGGGCAAATGCGTCCGGCCCCTTTATTTGCAGTGCCACATGTACAGTGACGCCTGTGCTGGATGTGTGTGTGATGAGTGTAAGACATTACGCACGGAATGTCTAGTGCTGACAACCACTTGAACATTGGACACCAATGAAACGGAAACAGAAAACACATGCATACCCGAGTCAACTGCTGAGCAACATGGAGTGCGCCGGAGGAAGTCCAGAGGACAGCCAACATGCAAACAGAAGTGTCTGTGAGTTGCAGTGTTCTGAGGTTGGGACACTAGAGGTGAGAGCGCTCATGTGAAGAAAAAGTCTCAGATTATGTCCCTTCAATATATTCCTGATGCAGATGCAGTGGGGTGTGTTAGACCTGCATCATCTTCCCCATCAACGTCTCAGGGCCCCCACACTGTTTGAGGTGACATAGTTGCACATCCACTCCACAGCACAAAACACAATCAGCAACAGCAATGGCCTGTGGTGCACTGGCACCTGGAGTGCTGAGCAAGGTAGAAGGCCGATGATGGCATCCACGACAGGTCTGAGCAACTCCGTAAGTCTGTCAGGACCACCGTTTCGACTCTGGCAGATGGCAGTTGGAGGTGGTCCTTGCGGTGATGAGACGTCCGACCCCGTCTGGACTCGCTTTGGTGTGTGAGCCATGGTGGGACGCATTTGGGCCCAGAGGCTGCGGTCAGCAAAAGGTCTCAGAGAAATGGCATAGATGACCCTAAGGCCAACGCTTCAGGGGCCATCCAATATCTCAGGAGTAGGGCTCCCTGCCCGGACCAGCACAAAATTAGTGGCCTCGGATGCACTGTGGCCAGCACAGGCACCCAGCCACGGGACGGTGACTTGCGGTGCAGTCAGAATGGCCATGCGACCTGAGCGGGTCCCCATCAATGTCCGAGGTGTTCTTTTTGGAGGGTTGCGGGGGACGGTGAAAGGTGTCCTCCAGGGCATGATGTGGAAGGTTTGATTTTATCCAGAAGCAGCAACAGGAGGAGTGGAATGCTACAGCCTTGTTGCCACCACCAATTCGGTATCAGCTACATGAGGATGAAAACTGCCCCCTAGTCCTAGATGCAGACACCACCAAAGTTTGACCAGAGAGTGTCCATGAATGTCGGGGAAAAGACTTAGTGGCACCGGGGCTGAGAGGGGATGCAGTCAGCGATGATACCGGTATACTGATATGAACTCCGCCATTGCAGCATCAAGACTCTGTGACCTACTTGAGCGCAGCCTAGGCCGAAAGCAGTGTAGGCTGCAAGTCCATTCACCGAGTGTCGCTGGCATAAGTTGGTGGCTCCACCTGCCTGCGTAGTTCAGGTTCAGTGGCACCACGTGTTCAGTCACATCTGTGACTGTGATCCGGCTTTCGTCTGGACAGAGCTGCATCTTCCTCTCACTCCTCTCCGTGCGACAACTGGTGTGGACCCCACCATTTGTGATTAGCGACTAGGTGCTGGATGTGAGACCTACTGGTCCGCAGGGTAGTCCTGGTCCCTCATCCACATGTCGCCGGCTGGTGTTGAACAGGGTTTGTGGCAGCACGTGATGCCGACTGGCATTGAACAGGGTTTGTGCCAGCGCATGTCGCAAGATGCCCATATGGAACTATGCAGGAGCCAAGACACAGTTTATCATATGGGACCTACTGGGCCGCAAAGGATGCCGGTGGAGTATGTAAATGAGGAAGGAGTAATGTGGGGCAGCGTCGGGGGGCCAGCGATGGTCGGAGAGGCTGGCAGGGTGGTGGGCCTCAGGCTTGGAGCTTACACAGGCAAGTGGTGGGCCCTCCTTGACACATGCCGGTGTAGACTGGTGATCAGTGTGGCCTGGCTCTGCAGGTTCGGGCCTGACGGGTTTGTTGTCCAGCAGTCCGGGGTACGGCAGGCGCACAGGATTGCAGGCAACTCCACTAACGAGGACAGCATCGGCCTCATGGCGGGGTGGGAGGTGCTGCCCTAGCAGAGACGTTGGGCTTTCCAGAAGGGGACCATGCCCAGGGCTACATGCTTTTTATTCACACCCCTACGCTGGCCTGGCATACGCCGGGCCATCCCACTCTGTTCACACTTACGGAGGGGCATAACAGGCAACATTTCCGAAAAGACCCCACTGGCTGGGGTGACATGGTTGCGTTCACTGTCAACTACACTCCATACCCAGAGGTGTATGTCGCCGAGGTTATGGGTGTGTTCTGCATACTGCTATCTGTCTAGCACTTCGCCGCCACTGTTGACATTTTGTACTTTCCCAATCATGGTTCTACTGCATCCTTCATTTATGTCTGGTGGCCACCTCTCCCCACATTTGGCTATTGTGTGGCTGAGGTGCCATGTCATTGATTGGTAATTTTCACGGCTTGCCCAGGTTACTATTGTAAGTTGTTCTGTCATGTCTGGTGGGTGGGCATGTTGTTGTGGATGTTGGTTGTGATTTTGTGACGTGTGCATTGCCAGAGTTGTGGATTGCATGGTTGTGGAGTTGAGGTGTGTGGGGTGTTAATTTGGAACTTGCCAAATGCTATGCTTTTCCCTTGGTGCCATCCTGGGAGTGCTGGCCGCTGATTGACTGTCGGAGGGTGAAGGGAGGAAGCTTACTGGCCTTGTATTTGGAAGCGACATTGGTGAAGGTCCCACGGTGTTCTGATGTCGCCAGCATATTGATGTGTGACGGGTGCTTCCTGTTGCGGTGATTGTGCGATGTGTCACCAGGGTGCACGGGTGAGACATGTGTGCAGTGAATTGCCCCCAACATGTGCGTGCATCCGGCTCTGGCGTATGGTCCTTGCTTGGTGTCCAGCAGTTCCTGCGCATTGTGTTGGAAGTATGGGGACTGGGGTGCCAGGGTGATGGTGATGTCCAGACCAGGTGTGGGGGACTTGGATGTGGCTGGCTGTGAGACTCCGCCGACTGTGGTGGTTGTTGGTTGGGGTGTGCCAAGGGCCAACGGGTGCAGCACATCCAGCAGTTTGGTGTGGGGTGGGATGTTGGTTGACCCCTGTGTTGGTGCCTTTGGCCTGTTAGGTGGTGATGGTCAGGATGCGTAGGATGGTTGTTCCTTTCAGGCTGTAGTGGACAGTGACATTGTCAGATATTGGGCCTGTGAGGCAGGTGCGTTTCCTGGGGGGCCGCTGTCTTTGTCTGCGCTGCCTCTGTGCTGGTCCGGGGGGTTGAGGTGTGCCGGTGGGTGTTGTGGTCCTCTTGGGTGTCCAAGCTGCATGATGAGTGGCTCCTTGGCATCTGTTGCCCTTCTGATGATGCCCTGGGCTGGGCTCCCTTTTGTGGTGCAGGCTGTGGTCCGACTTTACACCAGGTCAGAGCAGGTGTTAATTTCCTGCTGCTAACGTGCCTTATCGCTTGTTTTGTGTTCTTATCAGCGATCTGGCTGGTCATTGTGAATGTTGAGGTGTTATGTTGTTGCAGCTTTTTGCATGGGAACGCCTACTCTGCATCTCATTAGTGATAGTTGCAGGGGTCCTCTGTGGTGATTTTTTTTGCGGCTGCTACCGCAGGAAAACTGGTGCTGTGGGCTGTTAGCACCAGCTTGTGAATGGGGGGGATACATTTATTGTGACTTTGGCAGTGATAAAGTGCTGTTAATTCGGCAATAGCTCCTTGTGGATATGCCCCATAGTTCTTTGTATGTAACCTTTTTCTTTCAAAATTTGCAAGAAAAGAAGTATATTTAAAATATAATACTTAGAAGATTTTGTTTGCAAATGGACCCACCATGTGTGTTAGAATTGTATATACAACCCTAACCTGACCTAAATTGCCTGCTATGTGGAGGGCTGAATTAATGATCAAGCGATGTTTAAATTTATGGAAAAAAATATCCGCTCCAAACCATGGTACTCTTTATTCAGGACCCTGGAGGCAAATGTAATGTACTATTAAAAATAAACTAAAATATGCATATTGATACCGACTTTTTAAATTATACAGTCCACTTTCTCTTAATGCGAGAATATAAACTACAAACCAATATGGCAACAATTTTTCTTTAGCTCACCAAACCAGTTAGCCTCTTAGACTGCCATCCAAAAATCCATACTATATGACAGCTAAAGACACAATTACTCTCCGATATGAACTGAAAAAATCAAGTGTAAATAGTCCAAATGTTATCAATCATGTCCATGCTTCTTGCAGTTTTAAATTCTGTGTCTCTGAAGTAAAGAAAAAATGCAATCCTTCCAATGGCAGAGGGAGAATGTATGCCTCACTAAAGAAGAAAACCTTAACTAATGTTACTGCATGAACAAATATTGGTCAGAAAGGAGGACACTTTAAAAATCGTTGTGTGTTAGTCCAATGTTCAGCCTACGTACCTTCCAGCTGATGGGTAGAATTGTTACAGAAATTATACCCCAAGGGAATGTGAGAAACATAGAAAATTACCTCAATAGATTTGATGTAATGTAGGCAAGTGATAAGCAAACACATGGGGCATGGAAAGCTAAAGTACTAGGTGAGGTCTGAAATGTAATGAATGATGAGACAGGTTTAAGCATTTAAATATTTCATTACTTGAAAGTAGTTACATTTTGTCGTGCAGCTGAAGACTGGTAAAGAGCTAATCATTCTTCTGGTAGAGGCTGAAAAGTTGAAATACTGAATACCTTGCAAATAAAAAAGAACAGAGGAATCTCTACAATGTAAATCCAAATGTCTAATTGGGTGCGCACATTATAGTAAGTAGACAATTTTTAGTTAAATCGTTTAGATTTTAACACCTGCATGCACAGGCATGAATTGTAGTGTCTCCCAGGAACCTCAATAATGATACTTTTTTATAAATAAATATAAATATTTAGTGCCCAGCATACCCTAGAGCAGAAGACAGAATGAGTAGTTCAGCTAAACTGTGCTTAAGAGCAATAACAAAAGGTAACTTCTTTTTAGCAAAAGCATGGGTGTGTGGAGTAGATATGACCAAGTCATGCATACTTGAACAGGGTATTGCATACATATATACATCAACTCACCTTTATGATCTCCAGAAGCTATGTTTTTAGTTCATTAAATTTAAAGTAGGACTCATTTGAGCATTCTTTTGTATTGAGGGTTAACATTGTCAATGATTTAATGAGCAAGATTAATGAATGATGTCTTGGGGAGTCAGGGGTGCCTTACTTTCAGGCGTAATTAACTTCAGACCCTATTTTTTCCATCTTATTATGCTGATCAAAGGTCATTTACTTTTGAAGAAAAGCAGAGCAGAGCTAAGTCATTTCAGAAATAGTCAAATCATCTTGCAGCAGAACTTCTCTCACCTTGGTATCCAGAAATGTTTTAGCAGTTTGTCTAATGTCTGTGTCATTGCTTGTGGGGTCCCACAATATTTCTAGCTAGTGTTTAAGAATGAGGTACATCTTTTCAGTGGTGATCATCACAGACCCCTATCAGGCCTTTGAAAAGGTAAGTGGTGAAGTTCACTAGGGAACCTATAAAGACACAAATCTCCTTCACAAATAAGACTTTTTGTTGCTCAGCATTTCAAAAAAATGTCTTTAATTTTTAAGCCCTCAGAAGTGCACAGGACTCAATGGTCCAGTGCTCTTCAAGAAATTTAGAGCTCCGAAAAATATTGTGCCAACTAATTCTGTGAAATCCTACCTGAAAAAAGTGAACACCAAATCAACACCGAGGCCATTTAGAAGTAATGTTAAATTAACCATGCAAAGGAAAACAAGGGCAGTTATGCGTTTGCACAGCAGAGTGAATGAGCATGGCTAGTAAACGTATCTTTCAGTTTCACTTGAGAGGCAGTGCTCCCAATTTAATGCAGACATTTTGTGACCTGAGGAACCTCTGGGTCAGAGGTTTGACAATATAGACCACCCTCCATGATGAAGGGAAGCAGCTCAAAGTCTGATCCACAGTGACAATGGTTTATCAGCCCAACAAAACAAATGGCACAAATCAGACCGTTCTAACTCAGCAAGCAAAAAGGCCTATTTGGTGCTTGATCTTTGTAGAAGTCAGCATCAAAATATCACAGTCAAAGATAGAGCAAGGCAGGAGTGTACTCACCTGACAGAGCCACCATTAAACGTACCTCCACTTGTAGCAATTGTGGTATTGAAGCAGCCATCCACTGTAGTCTGGTGAGTGACCGGAAAGGTATGGCTGTGCCAATAGAAACTTCAGGCTTGTTCCTAACCAAGATGACATGAGCAGCACTAAGATCCTCCTTCTGGAAACACCAGTAGCAGGGCCCATGTAAGTCTGGTCTGAAGAAGTGAGGCCCAAGCAAATAATTCTAAATTCGGACAATTGGACAATAACCCATTACCAATCCCAGTCAGTGCATCTTTGAATGTCAAATGGCTTCTGAGAAGGGTGCTGCTTGCCCTTTTCCAGAATGCTATCAGGTGTCCATTGCCTGTAAGCAACCTTCCTTATACAGCTTAGAGAGTCCTCCTCTATTGGGAAATCTTGAGCTTTCCTTTCAGCCGGATGTTAAAAAAAATGGAACAGGAAAGGATGATAAGGTGTGTGAAGAGCAGTCCTTTTTGTTCTCTGTGTGTATCATCTATTCTTTATATTGCAATTGCCATTCTCACAAATGTAAAAGTGTTCATGATCAACTATGGCTAGCCCTAATAACAAGTGCATGACCAATGATTACGGATGAACATTTACAGTCTTACAACACCAATTAATAAACATTAATGGGCCCCTTCTACTTCGAAACACCACATTTAATTCTGCTAGAGGGGTATGCCAGCATTGCTCATGAGTCAATATGCGATACCCAAATAAATCTATAATTGATGCTTCCATCTACACCTGGTAGCAGAGGGTGTGGAGATCACATGGGCCCTTGCCCTATCTCAGTGTACACCAAGGGCCTTATTTATGAAAACTGTTGCATCGCTGTGTGAAAACAGCGATGCAACAGTTTTCACTGCGCCCTCCTTGCGACATGAAGGATGCGTCATATTTACTGCATGACGGATCATGTCACAAGGAATGACAGATACGCCAGTTTTACATTGATATATCTATTGGTTCAACTCCAGCAATGTAGCATGGAGGGCTATGATTATAGCACTGCGTCGCCCTTACGCCTGCTGTGAGGCAGGCTTAAGGATTTGACACAGTGGCATCCTAGAAGTGGCGCAGTAAAATCTAATAGATATCACTGTGCCACTTCTACAAGGCTTTCTTGCGTCAGAATGCCCACCCTGCATACATTATACCTGATGCAGGTGTAATGTGGCATAGGGCTTTACAAAGTGACCCATCTGCCTAGCTGGCAGCTAGGGCGCAACGTGGCACATATTTTACACCGCTGCTGTGCCACAAAAAGTGATGCAACAGCTGCTCAAAAGTGACACAGCCTCATAAATAAGCCCTCAAGGGTCTTGAAGACGATATCCAGATTTCATGTTTCAGGGGTACATCAGGGGCCTAAGAACTTGCAGGGAAGGAATGGTCGTAAAATTGGCAGGAATGTTATAGCTATACTGATGGTCAGAGACTTTCATCCTTAAACTCCAGGCAGTTTGAACAAATATATCATGTAAGAATATACCTAAGAATACATCCATATTTGTTAAACAATATGACTGACCAATAAAATATTCTTAAATGAAGTTCTTCTCCTCCTCTTTCATTTTCACTTGAATCATCAGTTGATGAATTTGATAATAAGATACTCTAAAAAAAAGTTTAAAAAATAAAGGTGTTTCTGAAATTTGAACCAATGGCTCCTATAGAGACAGTGGTTAGTGATATTTAATAGTGACGTTATTAATTCTGGTATAATCCATATTGGCAAAACACAGTCATAATAAGCAAGTACCAATTGGCAAAAGTAAAGATAGAATACATTTTTATCTCCAGATTTCTTTCAAGTTTTTAAGAGGTTGTAGAGACCGGGCTTTGGTCCCCACTTTACTAGTTGGATAAAATACCTTGATACATTACCATGCATTATGTTCTGTATTAATGGTGAGGTGCAGGCCTCTTTTTAATATTCAAAGGAATTAGGCAGGGGAGCCGACTTTCACCCATTATTTTTGCTGTTGCAATGAAGTCCCTAGAAGCCCGCCTATGCCAACATCACTCAAGTAGGAGACTTGCTTTCCATACTAGAAGTATTCTAGTCTCTATGTACGCAGACAATGTTACACTATATCTGAGGTTCCCTCACACTATCATTTCCCCCACATTCAGCAAATTCATTCACTTTGGTGACCTCATTGTATTTAAAATTCGTCCAAGTCCATCCTTTTTCCCCTTACCACTGTCACAGGCAGTTTTACTCTTGAATACCCACTACAGTAGGAAGATGGACAGGTTCCTTATCAGGTACATTGATGAAGTATGGAAAGCTAACTAAAGCACACTGATGACATGGCTGGAAACCCAAGGGTCAGTCTGGACTCAACTGTCACACTTAATGACAGGGAGAATGACAATTCTCTAATTAATATGCAAAGAGAATCTTGATTTCATTGAAGACAATCGGAGGCTAACATTATGCAATCATTTTTATTTGCTGCCCAAACGTGAACTTTAAAGAATGTCAATACATCCTAAAACATAAGAATGTTTGTAACACTATAAATAGACAGTGCACGCTCCCATCTTCCTCTTAGGCTGCGATGACAGCAAGGATTAGAGACATCATGGCATCCTGATTGCTCCTAAGCATTGGTGTCTAAAGAATCAAGGAAAAAATGGTATAGTAAAAACACATAGTAAAAACATACTGAAACAGTAAAACACAAAAGCAGTAAACAACTTCATAAAGCATTACAGTAACTTAAGAAAAAAGTAATAATATCTAGTCTTTTCTCCTGAGGGTGAGAGGGCGGGAAAAGTTAGCCTCCGATTGTCTTTATTGAAATCAAAATTCTCGCTGCATATTAATTGGAGAATTGTCATTTCATTACAAGACCGGAGGCTACCATTAAGCATATTCAAAGCCATGTAAGGCTACTCTGCTAACATGCTCTACTGGTCTCAAGTAAAATTTTGAGAGGTCCTTGCATTTGACTAATCAGCTGCTTTAAGTATTTCAGGTAGGGATCCCACTGCCTACAATACTTTACTAGCCATTGCACCCCTAGAAGAGAGTGCCCCAAACCTAGAGAGATTGACGCCTGCTTCATGCATAATCAGATGAATCCATCTGCTAAGGTAGCTGTAGAAACTGGTTTATATAGTCTATCATATGATAAGAGAAGTTGGGTAGTGTTGTGAGATCTGAATTCTGAAATTGTACTCTTAAATGCTTCATACAAATAACTACACATTATTTCTCACACACATGGAAATAGGGATAGGATATTAACGGAAACCGCCCTCCTCGCCGCAACAGACAACATCCGCACCCTACTAGAAAAAGGAGAAACAGTAGTCCTCATCCTCCTTGACTTCTCAGCGGCATTTGACATAGTCTCGCACCGCACCCTAATACGAAGACTCCAGGACGCAGGGATCAAGGACAAGGCCTCGACTGGATCAGCTCCTTCCTCTCCGGCAGATTGCAGCGGGTCAGACCGCCTCTTTCCCCTCGGACCCTAAGCCAACCACTTGCGGAGTCCCCCAGGGGTCCTTCTTCAGTCTGATGCTCTTCAAAGTCTACATGGATCCGCTAGCCCCCATCGTCAGAACCCACGGACTCAACATCATGTCATGCGCAGACGACACCCAACTTAGCCTCTCCCTATCCAACAAACCCAACATCGCCAGACACAACTTTCGAGAAGTGTTACAGCAAACAAGTGATGGACGGAATGCTGACAATGCAAACATTCTCCCCCAGTCAAAAGATCTGGGTTAAATCCATTGTTATTTTGCTCACTACGCCACCCCAGTTTGGACCCAGCCACATGAAAATCAGTCTTGACCCCGTACCCCATTGGAACAGTCCAGACCAAACTGCCAGGCCAGGTTCTCCCTGGACTGGAAAGAAGCATCCTGGGACCGGTTTCAGGATATGTCACCCTTCTTCAGCCAGGGTAGCTTGAATCCAGTGGCACAGTAAGCACGGTACCCACATGTGGGCATACCCATCCCACTAAGGGCAAAAAGTGTTACAGCAAACAAGTGATGAATGGAATGCTGACAATGTAAACATTCTCCCCCAGTGAAAAGATCTGGGTTAAATCCATGGTTCTTTTACCCACTACACCACCCCAGTTTGGACCGAGCCATATGCAAATCAGTCTTGACCCTGTGCCCCATGGGAACAATCCAGAGCGAACTGCCAGACCAGGTCCTCCCTGGACCAAAAACAAGTATCCTGGGACCGGTCTCAGGGAATGTCACCCTTCTTCAGCCAGACTAGTTTGAATCCAGTGGCACAGTGAAGAAGGGACCTACGTCTGGGTATACCCATCCCACTTAGGGCGAAAAGTGTTACAGTAAACAAGAAATGGCCGGAATGCTGACGATGCAAACACTCTCCCCCAGTCACAAGATCTGGGTTAAGTCCATTGTTCTTTTACCCACTATGCCACCCCAGTTTGGACCCAGTCATATGCAAATCAGTCTTGAACCTGTGCCCCATGGGAACAGTCCAGACTGAACTGCCAGGCCAGGTCCTCCCTGGACTGGAAACAAGCATCCTGGGACGGGTTTCAGGGTATGTCACCCTTCTTCAGCCAGGCTAGCTTGAATCCAGTGGAACAGTGAGCAAGAACCCATGTCTGGGCATACCCATCCCACTTAGGGTGAAAAGTGTTACAGCAAACAAGTGACGGATGGAATGCTGACAATGCCACTAGATTCAAGCTAGCCTGGCTTAAGAAGGGTGACATACCCTGGAACCGGTCCCAGGAAGCTTGTCTCCGGTCCAGGGAGGACCTGGCCTGGCAGTTTGGTCTGGATTGTTCCCATGGGGCACAGGGTCAAGACTGATTTGCATATGGCTGGGTCCAAACTGGGGTGGCGTAGTGAGCAAAAGAACAATGGATTTAACCCAGATATTTTGACTGGGGGAGAATGTTTGCATTGTCAGCATTCCGCCCATCATTTGTTTGCCCTAACACAACTTTCGAGAAGGCATTGAAGCCGTTGCCAAATGGATGAAAAACAGCTGCCTACAACTCAACGCCAACAAGACGGAAGTACTCATCCTGGGCACAAACCCCGTCACCTGGAACAACACCTGGTGGCCCCCGCCCTTGGAACCACGCCCATCCCCACGGCCAACGCACGCAACCTGGGAATCATCCCGGACCCTGAGCTCAAAACAGACCGCCAGATCAACGCAGTCTCCTCCTCCTGATTTCACATCCTCCGCCTCCTACGTAAGACCTTCAAATGGATCCCCTGGAACACAGAAAGACCGTCATGCATGCCCTGGTCACCAGCAGACTTAACTTCGGCAATGCACTCTACGCCAGAATTAACACAAACCTCACCTGCAAGGTACAAAACGTCCAGAACGCCGCTGCAAGACTGGTCTCAACCTGCCGAAACACTGCCACATCTCCCAGCACCTGCGCACGCTCCATTGGCTCCCCATGGAGGCAAGAGTCAATTTTAAGATGCTCACCCACGCACACAAGGCCCTCCACGACACCGGACCAGCATACCTGAAGAGCCGACTCAAATTCCATGCACCCCAAAGGACCCTACAATCGGCCCAGCTCTCCTACGCCGTAGTCCCACACACCTGGAAAACCAGATCGGGAGGCCACTCCTTCTCCTTCCTCGCAGCCAAGTCTAGAAAGACCTTCTGCTCCACCTCAGACAGACAACATCCCTCCCCATCTTCATAAGATATCTCGAAACCTGACTCTTCGACTGAACCCCTCCTTGATGGACCAGAACCTGCACCCCCCCCCCACCCCCAGCGCCTTGAGACCTTATGTTTGAGTAGACACGCTCTAACAAATGCTTGATTGACATGGTTTTGGTTCTTTTTTCAAATATCGAAGAGGACAACTTCAGAAGAGTAGAAAGTTCTAATGGCTTAATGTCTGAGACTCTTCTAAAGGAGATTAGGTAATCTAATTCCTATTTATTACTCTTTTGATTAAGGAGCTACTACCTATTACAAGATTATTCATCAAGGCATGACCTGATGAGATTGCAGATCTATAACAATTAATAGTTCTGTAAGAAAGACCTGAATCAGAACGCTGTGCTAGAGTGAAGTAGTGTGGCTCACTGGTTAGAGGCGGCAGACCCGAGAGCAGAGGACGGCCCGGGACCAGGGTTCGAATCCCGGCGCAGCAGGTTTCTGAACCAGGGTCAGCGGACTCGATAATTCTCTCGCCTCGGTGCCCACTCTGGTCAGCGATCACACTCGGCAACTCTGGGCATTAGCTTGCCTCATCTTCACTAACGGCCCCTCCAGACCGCCGGGGATGCCTGGTCTCACCCTGGAGATACCCATTAAGGGGCCATCTCTCAGGGAAGCCAGGAAGGGTTTTGCAGCGGTCGAAGCGCCTTGGGACCCTCCGGGTAAGTAGTGCGCTATATAAATGCCTATACATACATACATACATAGTTGGCTCTCTGTTGTAAAGAGCTTTCCATGGGATTCAGATCCCTTTCTATGCACCAACTACACCATTTCCTCCAAATGTCCCCATATCTTTTTCTAGTTCCTAGTGCCCATGAATCTTCCAGTAAGCTTTCAGCCTCTCCTGAAAGGTATGAATATCTATCTGATCACCTGAAATCTTCAAACAAGAAGGTCAATCTTCCCTTCTAAGACAAATGGATGCTCTTCTCCATCTGGACATTGAAGAAGACACAATTATGTTGGGATCAGGCGTGAAAAATCTACCCCAGTTCCATTACCCCGGGAAACCAAACCTGGGATCTCCAGTAAGGGGCTAGTAGAATGATGGAGCATGACTCTAGTCTCACCTTCCATAAGAGTCTCTATATCATGGAGAGCGGGGGAAATGCATAACCCTTGTTTTTCCCCCAGGGTTGAAGGAAGGCATCTACCTTTGTTGCGTTGGGATCTGGTCTCCATCTGAAGTACGCTTGCATTTGGGAAGTTAGTCTGCTTGCGAAAAGGTCTAGCTGAACTGGACCCCATATCTTTTTAATTAGTGCAAAGGCCTCTGGATTTAATTTCCAATCGCTGGAATCGTGGAGAAAGTGAGAATTCCAGTCTGCCCTGATATTTTGAGTTCCCGGTATAAATTCTGCTCTGAGAGTGATCTTTAAAAATACCATATCCGCTTTGCTATATCTGAAAGAGTTTGGGATTTTGCAGCCCCCAGACAGTTTATTTATGAGACAGTAGAGAAACTGTCCAAACGGATTAAGGTGTTGGAGTTCTTTAGTAACTTTTTGAAACTCATAAGGTCATTTAGACCCGCTAAGATCTCTAGGCAGTTTATTTGTAGGGACTGTTCCTTCAATGACCACCTCCCCCTAGTTTCTAGATTGTTTAGGGTGGCTCCCCAGCCGCGGCTGCCCACACCTGACTCTAGGGTAAAGTCTGGAAGGTTTCTGAAAAAGGCCTTCCTTTACTAAGGAGGCGTCGACTCGCAGGAGGCACAGTTACAAACTAGAGCGGTGAGCTGTTTTCATGGTAATGGGCCTGCGGGATGGAGACCTCCTCTGCCGGATGCAAGGCCTCGCATCACTAAGGGCGCATGCTCGGCCAGTAAGGAGTCTTCCCTCGCATGTCCTAGGAGGTTGCTAAGAGGCGCGGCCCCTCAAATCACGCTAGCGTTTTTTCGTCTGATTTCTTTTGTTTTTTAACAATTCAAGGCCTAGTGTAAATTAAACAACAGACGGACTCGGGCACCTGAGTTACCGGGGAGCCCAGACACACTTAAACAGCCAATACAAGCAGTTGCACTGCATGGGCATAATTTTGGTAAGAGCGGGACGCATATCAATAAAGCATTTTTTGTAATCGAGATAAAACAATGCAATTGATGAACCTGACAATATGACTAAATGGAAACTTTATGAGGCACTTACCTGGCCCTGCCATAAATTGGACAAGGTTAAAACCTGTTATATGAGAAAGGTTAAAGTTATATGAGAATCTTAAGGAGTATCAATAAATAGAGTAGATCACTCTATAATCACACCTTCAATGAGATACTCCTATAAACACTAATAATGGTTAAAAAAAACAATAATAAACAGTTCAGAGTAATAATGCCATGATAAAGAGAGATATTTAGCTGTGTCAGAAGCAGCGCATAAAAGAGGAAGACGGGACGTACACTGCCTATTTATAGTGTTACGAACATTCTTATGCTTTATGCTGTATTGACATTCTTTAAAGAGCTGCATGTTTGGGCAGCAAATAAAAGTGATTGCATAATGGTATCCTTCGGTCTTGTAATGAAACTGCCATTGCCAAGGTGTTTGCATTAATCCCTACACTTGTTAGTCAAGATTCCTTTACCCCTACCGAACTATTTCTTTTGGAAGCTCCACACACATCTTGTCACATTAGCCGTGGCCAGCAAGAAACCAAGGGTGAAACACTGACCCTTTGAGCATGGCGGCCATAGCGCTCCAGACATTGAACTTTACTATTACTGTGTGCAAGCGCACTTTACACATTACTGGATACAATCATCTCCTTTTCAGGCACATCTTGGCACCGAGGCAGATGGCAAGGCCCCCTGATCATTGACTACTGCAATTTATATGCTTGCTTGATGTCACCATGCTGAAATAGACATGGTAACTTGCACAACTTGGGTGTGGGATGACCTGGGCCTTGGTGCTCAGTTAAATAACTTATACTCAAGTAACATTCCCCTGAACGGCCACCCGCTACTTCCAGCAGCCACTGACAGTAGGGTATGCTGCCAATTAGCCCTACTGTGGCTCCTTAGCTACAGATACATTGCATGGGGTTTGTGGCTGATGCATGTTGTTGCAGATGCGGATAAGATATTGTCTTGTTTCTCAAGCAGGCATGGAAGTACCCTGCAGTGGCGTGGTTTTAGTAATTGCCTCAGTCACTTATTGCTGTCCCCAGAGGTCCCCATTAATAGCCATCTTGGGATGCGTTAAGGACGTTTCTAGTGGAGTCCGATGCCTGACAGCAATGTTACTGCTTCTGCCTACGAGCAGAGTTGCAATTCACTGAGTGCACCGCCCTCCACCCTAAATAGACAGCTAGGTATGTAATGTGCTGCCAAGAACAACTCAACATGGATTGGGAATTATTACCCCAGGGGTCCCATCCAGTGGTTATCTGGGCGCCCTTCATCTCTTACCTTACCAAGTATTCCACAGATATTCTTGAATTTTCTCTGAACCTGAAGACAATGTTCCAACTATTTTACAGAGTTTGTGTTTACTTCCTAATTCTTCCAAAAGATTATTGTACTATGTATCATCAATCAAAAGATTACTAACATGGCATGGCATGTGTGACTATACAGAACCTTTTCATCTGAGAATGATGAATAAATATAGAGGGTAAATCCAGATTCAGAAGTGCAGCTACGGTTCTTCAGCCCATTTCTTTTATTCCACCTGGATAGTTCCTCTTGATGGCACTACCAGAGAACATAAAGACAACTGGTCCCCAAACACTAGGCAAGGACACCGGGAATGTCTGTCCAGTGAATCCCTGCGTCGTCCACCATGGTATTAGCTGAGAAAAAAAATGCAGCTCTTGTCAGATATCGCCTGGTATATTTTCCTGCAGCATCATAAATAATGCTGGTTTCTAGACACAAAAAAGAGCAAGAAGGGAAATTACATGATAGTACCGAAAATATGTCAGAGATCTGCCTGAAAATGAAGGTCATGAAGTCCCAAAATCAGCCTCACAGAAAGAATTATACTGCACTGTAAAGTAAGTAAGTGAACAAACTTAAAGAAGTAGAGGCAACTTTGGAGCGAAAAGATTCAGACGCTTTTCCTCCTTCTGCGTTGTGTGTGATCACCGTCTCAAATCTAGAAAAGCGTTGTTGTGTGGTCAGATATGGGACAACAGCCCCTAAGCTAAATATGGTAATTATGGTGCACCTTCTATGAAATTTCATGATTAGTTTCCTGCCAGGGCACGAGTCCTAAACACAGAAGTGGGGGGACGCTGTCACCGGAAGTGACGTCACAACAGGAAGTGACGTCACGAAAGGTGCGCTCCCATCTCGTCCCAGAGGCCTAAGAGTGAAGTCAAGCTGTTTGGCAGTAAAATAAGTGGGGGGACGACGTCCACCCGCGTGGTACCCCGACTCGAGCCCTGTTTCCTGCCTAACTTGGGAGAGTGAGCAACTTCATGCATGCGTGTCCATTCAAGTGTATTGCAATGTGGTACTGGAGAAAAACAATCCATGAAGAATGGAATTGAGTTGAAGTTTTACTTTATTTGCCAGGCAGTCCAGAGTAAAAGGCATATTGCACATCAGACTTCTGCATTGGCTCATGGTAAGCAAATGAAAGGATATATTTAAGAATGTGAAAGAAGGTGCCTTAAAACATAAGCACACGCCACTTGTTTATAGCCATGAACACATACTATTTCATCGCGACATCCATGTGTCTGTTTTCATTTATAAAAACATCTACGTTATGCTTAAGGGTCTCTTTTAGCATGTAGTGAGCAAGTATATTAGGCCAAAATTGCTGCATTGCAATGATTGTTGCGATGCTCTGGAGCAGCCACGGCCCGTGGAGGAAGTTTCGCATTGCGATACAGGGCGCGCTACGAAATTCGTTTTATTAATTAAATTGTTTACTAACCTTCAATTATCCATACTCCAGTTTTTAGCACCCCCCACCCTGCCCCTCCCCCACCCCACCTCTCCGGCCCACCGAAATGCCCTCCACGGGCCGTGGCTGCTCTGGAGACATCAAAACGGCGTAGAACATCTCATCCCGGATTCGTCTGGATTTGCAGAATTCTTTTTTAGTCCTTGCTGTGCATTATAAGGATATTGCAAGTCACAGATGGGCTCTGTGACCATATACAGGAATGAGGCTGAAAGTTGAGACTCTTTATATGGCATTGAACCTCAAGGTGACTTGAAATATTATTTTCATGTATGACCGATGACATTTTATTCCTTACAGTACATGGTCTCAAAATCATCCTTCCCCTACACTGCTTAAATCCTTGGCGTCATACTCTTTCATGTTCATTGCAGTCAAGAAGAATAAAAATAGCATATGTACTGAGAAATTAAACATACAAAAAGCAGCAATTTTGCAAAATTATATTAGAACCAGTTTATTGTAAGTCAGGTCAAACAATGCTGTGGCTCAGATTGTTAGAAACATGGAAAGATTCTTTATTTCAAGCATTGACCTATAGTGTAGGAAATGATAAATGAGTTCCTGTAAATATCTCCTTCTTGCAGATCACTTTTTCTCTTTAGAGAAATTTTGGGGCATATTACCAAGGCGGGCGATATGTGATTATCGCCGCTTTAGCAGCCATTTTCGGCCACTAAGCAGCGATAATTCTATCGCCCTATTAGAAAGCTGTCGCCAACAGCAGTTAGCGGCAGCTTGTAGGCGATAGCGAGCGGTTTGGGGCCCGCTTTGCATGTCAGCGATATTTATTGCTAATTACATACAAAGTGGGCGCACCCAACCTGTTAGCGACTGAAAGCAGTCGCTAACGTAGCTACCGCCTATTAGCAAGGCAGGCGTAGCAATGGAAACATTCGTGCTAAGCGCGAATATCTCCAAAAACTAACGCCTGCTCAGACCAGTTCTTAGCCATTGTATCCAATGGGAGTTGGGTATAATGGCTAAGACCCTGTTAGCGATAATGCTTGAATATCGCTGTATTCTCAGCGATATTCACGGATTTCGGCGCTATTGCCGGAAATATTATCGCTTTTGAGATAAACGTTGCTAATAGCACGTTATCTCAGCGATAATATCCGGCGATGCGCGGCGATAAAAAAATTGCCGCTAAGCCTACTTAGCGATAAATATCGCTAGTTGTTGGTAATATGCCCCAGAATGAGAAGATAAATAAGCCATTTCTTGTTTTCCTTATTTAAACTGCAACTATAATATGTTCCGTGACCCGCCTGGGCAGCACACATTGTGACAACAGAACTAAAAATGATTAGTTCCTAAAGTTGAGCAGCTGTGCCATTGACTAGAGGTGACTAGAAACATTACCTCTCACCTGTAATAAGGAAATTAAAGATGGGGTTTTATACTGAGATTGGAGTCGTCCTTGTGCTATATTAATTCATTTTACATTTTCAAGCAGCAGACTCTGTCATAGATGGTAGTGACGGAATACCACTAGGGTTGTGTGAAATTCACGTAATTTGCTTACACATAATTACGAGAAGATTATGCAAAGTTATGCACAATTATGTAAATTGCAAGTCTGTCATCTAGTGCTAAATTTACCATGAAATGCATCATTGTGTCAGTTTTGGGCATGAGGATGCATTTAAACAAGAGCACGTCAAACAACAGACGCTTGCTTTCTGTTGTTCCCATGCGTTTGCAGTACATTTTAAGCAAACATCACAATGAACAGCGCCACTCACTGTAAATATTTACTGCAAATGGCACACAATTACACAAAGAGGAATACTAGTGTAATTTCAGGAATTGTAGGTAACAAGAGTAACACAAAATTCCCCACATTATGTGAATGATGCCACCATAATTTAAATATCACTCAGGCCTGGTGATCATACATCTCTTTACATGCCTACAAGGGTATAGGAATTTAGCTAGACAACATACAAGCAAAAAATGATGGCAAATGAATTCCCTGGGTATGACTCAGGCGCTAATAATGGAGGGATGATATCCCTCCAGAGTATTTAAATTGAATATAAAACAGAAGCAGCCAATGATTTTTAAAAAAAAGCTGTACAATTAGTCATATTCCTTTGTCATATTTTAGATCCAGGGATCCTTCTTATATTAGATTTAGCAAATTAAAGAGATCAGAAAAAGTCGTTACAGTTTGAAATTATAACCAATATATATTTATTTGAGTATGTATTTATTTATGTACAAATGTCTTTCTTTCTTTATTTGTTTATTTGTTATTCCCATTGCCTGTTATGTGTTTTTTTGTGGGGGAGAGTGAGTTACTGATAAAATATAACTGGTTAAAGTGGCAAATATAGACCGGTATTTTTCATAATTCTTACAGAACAATTATGCCAATAATGACATTTAAGACTGCGCTCCCCTACCATGGACCACAGACTGCATCAGATCGCTGACAGAAAATTAATATTTCCAGCTGCAGGCAAGAAAAGTGTAATTTCAAAACACTGGAGGAACTTACGTTTTGACGTTTGGTTCAGTTGTCGGGGGATAGGCAGGCCGGGTAGAAAAAAACAACTGTACAAGTGGAACTCAACTTGCTGTTACCTGACCTTTACATAACAGCAGGGTGACTTATAGCCTACAGACATACATTCTTGTTTTGTTCATTGTCAACGTAGCGTAAACAATATTCTTCCGGTACAGTTAATCGCGGTTTACTTTAATGTCAAACAGGACAGGACATCAAATACAAACATGTAATGTTTACCCAATTCAGCGAAGACACTGCTTTGTTAGAGGCTTCACATTTTAAGTGATCAAAGGATTTATACCCAGTCTGAGAAGGAATGCTTTAGATATCTGAGGAGGAAACACAGAATAGAATAACCCATAGTTCGATCACAGTTATAAAGACCGACAGTAAATATTGGGGGTCTCATTTATGAAAAGTGACGCATCGCTGCGTGAAAACAGCGATGCGTCACTTTTCACTGCGCACTCCTTGCGACACCAATGATGCGTCATATTTAATGTATGACGCATCATGTCGCAAGGACTTACAGATACGTCAGTATTTCTGACGTATCTGTAAGCGCAAAAGTGACGCATTGCTGGAGTGTGTCATAAAAGTGACGCAACTCCAGCAATGCGTCCTTTCACATGGGGAAAGCCCCATGTGAAAGGGCTTGCGTCAGTCTTATGCCTGCTGTGAGGCAGGCGCAAGATTTTGACGCAACAGCATCCTAAAAGTGACGCAGTGAAATCTCATAGATTTCACTGCGTCACTATTACGAGGCTTTTTGCGGGGGAACGCCCCCTCTGCATACATTATACCTGACGCAGGTATAATGTGGCGCAGGGGTTTAAAAAGTGACGCATCTACCTAGATGCGTCACTTTTTAAATATGGCGCAACAAGGCGCATATTTTACGCCGCTGGTGCGTCACAAAAAGTGACGCACCGGCGGCGCAAAACTGACACAAGGCCTCATAAATAAGGGCCCTGGGGTTCTTGCAGGGCATAGTTTCAGGAATGTTGGATGCATTTTCACTCTTCTCGATAAAAAGAAACCCCACTTTTTGAGTATGTTGCTATTTTTTACTTTACCACTTCGCTTTAGAGAATCACTTCAACTAAATAAACAATTGTTTTATGCCACTGTTAGGACTTATATTGCCAGTTGTATCACTTGTTTTAACACTAAGTAGAGGAGAAACTGGCTTTAAATAAAGTTACAACATTTTAGGAACTTATGGTGAGCAACAGCTTACATGGCGTCAATGGTAATGCTGTGCAATGATGTAACAATTTACAAAATATTTATCTTTATTGATACTTAGAAGATCATTTGTCTTGGATGATACTATAGCAACACAGTGGTAAAATGGGTATGCTAGGAAGTGAGTTCTGAGCCACATCATTTCCACAGCTTTTTTATATTGGACTTTTGGTTTTTGAATTTCTACTGTTAGTGACTTTGACTAATGGAGGCTCACCCACTGTTAGCTGCTGGTAAATTGTACCTGAGTGATAACCACCAGCGCCCGCCTTTTACAGAGCAGCATGTCCCCAATGGCATTCAGCCATACCAGAGACACTCAACCTATATATTAGGACTCTGCAGTAGCATCAGTACCTCCAGTTATTTCACGTCTACAGAAACCTGCCCGGAAAAGTGCAAAAAGAGGTGCAAGCCGAATAAATATGAATTTAAGAATCTAAGATAGGCCTTCGGTCACACCCACAAAATATGATTTACCTATCAACAACATACCATCATACTTTCTCGCACTTTCTGCTACTTTCTAAAACTTATTTATGCAGCTTTCAAACAACGTGAAAGGGAAAGGCTGGGAATGCGCCATATTTAACATACGCATTTGTGATTTAATAGTGATATCCAAATTTTGATAAGTTAAGTAGAAAAGTAATATTATAAACTGGTATTTTAGGCTACCTGGGCCAGAAATGGTTTGAAATTAGTTCTGCCAATCATCATATCCCTTGGCTGGGAGAGTTAGCAACCTTAACTAAGGAGGACTGCCTTTGAGACGAGGATGGATGGGAGGTGCTAACTGCTGATCACTGAGCAGGGATCAGCTCTACAGGAGGGGGACAGAAACAGGTGGAAAAATAGCTGGCAGGGTTAGCACTATCTGATTTGGCTTGGAGAAGGGAGAACAGGTTTCTCCTACTCATTCCAAGGACTCACCTTAACAACAATTCTACAGGATAAAGAATGAGTTAACATCCTGGCAGTTGGGAGGAAACCTCATCTAAACAGGGAAGTGGCCACGTAGTTTATAACATGCTTGTCAGGTGGCAGAAGTGTTCTGCCATATTGAAAAAGAGCTCAAGATTAAGTGTACAGTATGGCAAAGAGGACAAGATGCAAATGGAGGGTTTTGAGGGCTGTGATTCAATAGGCACGATTAAACACCATACTTTCTTATATCATTGGTCAATCCATTGGATCAATCTAGTGACTCAAACACCACCTATTCAAAACATTCCGGGCCTGGGTAGATTCCACTTGAGGATGACACCTGACTTCTGACTCCTACATGAAAGAAGAGGACTCACTCAAGAATTTTTGACTCTTGATGGCACCCAGGGACTAAAACATCTTACCAAGAATCATGCGGTTGCCCTACTGTTTGCGTGCTTCAGGGACACAAAATGCAGACTGACTCCAGCGGGGCCCAACTGAACACAGATAATGGAACCCTGCAGAAGATCTATTTGAAGAAAGAACGTCTGCATGGAGGTCTGTTGGAGGAGGCAGGGGCTGTACGACTGACTATACGGAACTTTTGGAGCAGCTGGAAAAATGAGGCACCTAATCTTTTTTGCTCCCCCAGGTGACTGAGACAAGGCCCTGAAGTATTCTCAGGGTGCTCATAACCAGAGTGTGCAAATAAACAGATTTGTCCTGCTCTGAGCTTTTTTGCTGTACTGAAATCCTGTTGAGCTGGACCTTGCAGATATTGGTATCTGGCTTTGAGGAGCCCTGCCCAGCTACAGTTTCAAGACATTGCCCACTAGAAGGTTTTAACTTCCAAACAACTTACTCGATAAAAGGGTAAAAGCCAGGACTTGGGTGAGGTGGCAAATAGATTTAAACAACAAAGCACCTCTCAGAAACCATTACATCTGTCTCTGTCCTGCATAGATCATTTGCTGTGAAACCATAGTTGACTTTAGGGGACCCTCGTTAGACACAGCTTTGGACCTTGCATGGCTGGAAGATACTGGCTTTCATTTAAGAGACTAAGTCCAAATGTAAAACCTTAAACTGCGATGATCTGCTTAGTGTATCTGTTTGGAATATACAGTAGGTACCCCTGTAATTGAAGTGTAGGTCTGGGAGAAGGGGAAAATCAAAACACTGAAACAAACGCTCCAAGAGCACTCCCACTCGACCTGTATTTCTTCACTTTTGGCTAGACAATCTTTTTGGGCAGTCCCATATCAATACATCAAATACAATGCTACTTGATACATGTGATTATTGCTATTTATTCATGAAATTCACTTTTTTCAAATTATTTCAGAGAATAAAATATTATTTTTGGAATACACATACATGTCTTTTTTGTTTTATTATACAAAGGAAAAAAGGGCTGTTATTATTTGTTTGTGGTTCAATAATTCAAAATGTATTACATAATAAAACCTATTTATATGAAAAAAACCCTATCTACAATCAGTCTCCCACCACAACTGACTCACTAAACATCACAACCTTTCTCACCACACTCGCACAGTCATACTTCACATTGTTTTTTCCCCCAGTTTCATACACTATTCAACACATGGAAAGCCCATTTCATTTACTACACATGGTTGCGTTGCCTCCTGGGGATCCAATAGGTCAGGTCAACGTACGTTTCGGTGGGTAATATTTATTTGCAGCCACCTTCTTCAGGACCTTATATTGAGGGTAAGATTTATACCGAAGAATAGAAGGGGTGTCATAAATGAATGGTCTGTTTTCACAGTCTAGGACACAGATTTGTTTTGGAGAGGCCCTTTGCAAGCATAGGGCTTTCCTATTCTATCAGAGGCTGTCTGCTTAAATGGCACCATCACTCGTATCTGATTGGCAATCAATCCTGCTCTTCATGGGATAGTATTTTCACAGGTTTGGTTTTTTTTCGTGGTACTGCTATTTTAGCCAGGGCAGTATTGTAAGTAGTCTCTCACTGTCTATAGTTGTACATTAAAATGATCAGTGTCCTCCCGGCGGGTGCTTTAACTTCTGTGGCGTGTTCCGTCAGTTCCCTCTTACTCAATGGCGGGTAGCTGTATTCTGAAAATGACATTTTATTCTCTGAAAAAATGTGAAAATAATGAATTTTATAAATAAATAATAATTTTCACATGTATCAAGTAGTATTGTCTTTGAGCTATTGCTATGGGACTGCCCAAGGAGCTTGTATAGCCAAAATTTAAGAAATACAGGTCGAGTGGGAATACTCTTGGAGCGTTTATTTCACTGTTTAGTGTATCTAGTCTTAACTCCATTGGTCTGAAATTGTGCCTTATGCTTTTTAAAAGATGTTGGTGTTTTTGGTGCATTATTTTGTTCTCAATTTTTTGGAAATGGTTAGGAAATGTTATTGTGTTACTTTCTTTACTTACTAATTGCTGCTTGAACATAACACACCCTTCTCTGGATATTTCCTAATGATGGTACCATTGCTACTCGCTTTCCAGCTGAGATTCTGCCTTAACAGTGGTTTCAGAAAACAGATTGTGTTTACTAAGTCAGTAGGAGTCATCCTCTTCCAAATTAATAACTAATTTTCTGACAAGGATACTACCACAATTATTTTTGCTACTCCTGCTACTACTACTACTATTACTACTACTGAGTATGATGATGATGAAAATAATAATAATAATATTAATAATAATAATATATTGCATGAACTCCCACAATGATTGGAAGGTTTTTTCTGGCTAACATGCCGTGATCAAGGAAGCAGCCGAAATGCGTTGACCTGATAGCTAAATAAAATCTTTGAATTTCTGTGAGAGTGCCTGATGGGTTTTAATGAGGATTGTTATGAAGATTATAATAGGATTATAATGGGAAATGTATATTCTGGGAGTTGCCACCCACCTAACATTCACTGGTCTCATCAGCTCGGCATCCAAAAAGCTAAAGGAGACATGGAATAATAATAATGATAATAATAACAATGCCAATGCCAATACCAATAGCAATATTAATAATAATAATAATAATAATAATAATAATAATAATAATAATAATAATAGTATTATTAATAATAATAATAATAACAATACCAATGACAACAACAACAATAATACTAATACTACTACTACTACTATTAACAATAATAATAATAATAATAATAATAATAATAATAATACGCTTCCTATATGGTGCTTCACACCACACTTCTGCAGTTTATTTTCCACACCAGGCAATCGTGTGAGGCTTAAAAGCTGGTTTGTTTAGCCCGATTATTATTATTGACTTACCTTCTCTGTTCACTTTTTTTATCAACTTTATTCTATTTTTGCCATGGTGTAGACTGGCTGCTGGTTAGATTATTCAGATGTGTTCCGTAGCAAGCCTCATCTGCAATCTCCCTTTCTTTCTTGTGACGGCTAATCAATATTTCTTTATTCAAATTTCACTGTTCACCTAACAGCTCCTTCATCAACAATGCATGGTCTTTTGAAACAGCAGCGGATCTTTTAGCTGTCAGTAGCCGCTATCCAGCTTAACAGCTGGCTTTTGGCCACGCGCTTTAGTCATCATGAATAGTTAATCACGATTTGTTAATGAGCTATCAGATGGTATTACATATTTACAGTGCGACGAGGACAGGCTGTCTAATATTAAAGGCATGTGTCACAGAGGGGCATCCTCATCAAAAGACTTCTCATGAGGTTAAAACTGGATTTCGTTTCCATTATGTTCAAAGATGGAGAATTCTTCAAAGCATACCTTGAAGATGTGAATGCATTTTAAGACATGGCTCATTAACATTTTCCTTTCATGATATTTGCAATAAAGAGCAACTTCATAGCATTTGAAATAAGGGTTTTGCACTGCTATTGTTCTCAGTTCTCCTGATCTGCCTAGTCTCCATTGCATTATGAGATGCTAAGCATAGATATCCTGCCAGATTCCCCGGAAAGAGCCCAACCGTACTCATCCAAGGCTTTCTGAGATTTTGCTGGTCTCTTCCAAACTACTCCGTGTAGAGTTGAATGTTGAGCTGAGATTGGACAAAGTTGCGTAACAAAGCTTGAGGGGGCCCCCCTGCAAGGAACGTGGAGGGGTCCCCTCCGGCCTCGAACAGGACCTCTCGGCCAGTGTACTGTACTGAGGGGGCCCCCTGAAACATGCACCATGGGGTCTGCAGGGGCCCGTGTTACGACACTGTGGGCACTTACATTTTTAGACATCTCAATTAAATTTTTGTTCGGCTACTGAACTTTGGTAAAGTAATCGTTTAAGAAATATGTGAATGAAGACCAAATCTATCCAACTTAGTTGAGTATGAGAGCAATGAAAGATTGACACTGACCAAGCAATTATCATTGGGGGAATGTAATAATGGACACTGGCCCCATCAATAAGCATAAGAGCTGTCAGTTTTCCATGAAGACGAAGCAATGCTTCCACAAGGCCAAATGCTCACAACAGAAGTCTCATTGGTGACAAAAAAGCATAAACTGCTACAAATTCGATCCTGCTACAATGAAATCTCTAGTCATTCAAACGAATAGTCTAGCAATTGCACGAGGTTGAGGTCTACTTCATGTGGGACCCCCAAATGGAGTATCACCAACTGTTGTGCGCAATGAAAAATGGTTTTGATCTGTGGCCTCCAGTGAACAACTTTTAAAATAAGGTCAGCTGATATAGAGAGGTGGTCGGGGGGGCTTCATGTAGGTAGGAAATGATCACTTGTGCACAAGACTGTTATGGAAATCAGCTTGGTTCCCAGGCAGCACTGTAGCAGAAGGGGCCTAGGCTGAATTAAAATAATTTAATTGGAAACCAAAAGGATTGTGCCTTTTCGTTTTGGAATAGTGTAACATGTGCAATGTTTCCACCTTGTGCCATATTTGTAAGTTGTGTTTCAGTTGCATATCCAAATTAACATATGATAAAAAGGTCAGAGATATTGTCTTTTAGCTAATAAGTGCGCCCAAAAATAAATATTAGCCCAGTTTTAATATATCTTTATTCCTTAACATGTTTTATAAACTGTCTTATTTCTCTAATCTAGCTACACCAGTGGGTCTGCTGCAGGAAGATGTCCCCTGAAAACCTGCATTTTAAAGCGAGAGAGGGAGTCAGCTGCATTATTGAGAATGCCAGGGACATGCTTGGCTTTGAAGACCACATTCATTTTCAAGCATTGCAACACAATTTCCTTTATCAGGCGCAGTATGAAAGGACAGCGCGCCCCCTGTTGGTTTATGCACTCCACCACCGTCATGTTATCTGACCAGAACACCACTGATTGATTACATAGGTGTTCGGGCCAGACCTTCAATGCCACCCAGATTGGGAAGAGTTCAAGGAAGCCAATATTGGTGGTCAAACCCCATGCTCTCCATTCTTCCGGCCATCGTTGGGCGACCCACTTGTTCCCCAGGATGGCGCCAAAACCCACACTACCAGCTGCGTCTGTCCACAAACCCAACTCTGCTGATGTGGTGGGAGGACCGGGCCACACTACCCTGCCATTGAAATCCTCCAGGAATGCCATCCATATGAGCATATCCTGGCGAACCTCAGATGACAACCTCGTGCGGTGATGTTTCTCCCGTAGTCCCTTCATTGCCTGGGCAATGGAGCGTGAGAACGGGCGTGCCATAGGGATAACCCGCAGAGCGAAGTTCAGTTGCCCCACCACCTCCTGTAATTGTTGCAAAGAAACCTTGTGTTTGCGTAGGCATTGTCGTAGCGCTGCTCTAAACCTAGACACTTTGTCCTGGGGCAACCTGAAGCATCCTTCCACTGAGTCAATTTCGATACCGAGAATTTCCAAGCAGGTGGATGGCCCAAACGTCTTCCCCGGCGCTAGCGGGACCCCAAAAGCCCGCATGAGCACGCAAAATTCCTGCAGTGCCCAGGCACACTCCTGAGAGCCCGCCGCACCTAAGAAGAGAAAGTCATCCAGATAATGCATGACCTGCTGGTGGCCCGTCGCCTGTCTCATGACCCATTCTAGAAATGAGCTAAACGTCTCGAAATATGCACATGATATGGAACAGCCCATGGGCATGCATTTATCCATGTAAAACTTGTCTTCGAAAGTGAAACCTAGGAGATGATGATCAGCTGGGTGGACTGGGAGGAGACGGAAAGCAGATTCTATGTCTGACTTCGCCATCAGAGCCCCTGGCCCCAGGGCACGCAACAGGTCTACCGCCTGGTCAAATGAGGCATATTTTACACTACAAATCCCTTCATCAATCGCATCATTCAAAGACGCTCCTCTGGGCGCTGACAGGTTGTGGATCAGTCTAAACTGGCCCTTCTCTTTTTTGGGAACTACTCCTAGTGGTGAACACACAAAATTGGGGAGGGGCACCCTCTCAAATGGGCCAGATATCCTGCCCAGCGACAGTTCCTTGCTAATTTTTGCCGCCACCACCGTAGAGTTGAGTTTCACTGAGAGTTGATTCTTGCAATGGGCGCTACCTGTGTAACCCCCTGCCGGGATCCTAAAGCCTTGGGAGAAACCTTCCTGAAGTAGTGTGGCTGCTGTGTGGTCCGGATATCTATTTAACCATGGGATCATTGCCAGAACATCTACAGGCGTGGGGGCACCAAACTTGTTTGTACTACACTGGCTTTCCTCTTCCCCTCTGACCATGGTTGCCCTGCTTGGACCTGCAAGATGATTCTGGGTGTGAGGGGTGACCACAGGCCCCGCATGCATGTTTAAATCTACAGGTGCCCGGGGCTCTTGTGCAGGTGCGCCTATTAAAATCCCAGCACACCCCTTTCTTCTCTGACCCGCCGCCCCTATTCCTACCCGGGACCTCACCCGCTTGGGGTGGCCGAAAGGGCTGTTGAGGTCTGGCGGAAAAAACCTTGACTGCACTGGTAGCCTGGTGGGGGGGCGAGCTCTCTGAGAACTGCTGGTGCCATGACATAGAGTCAACCTTGTCCCATGTCAGTGATGGATTAAATTCCAAAGCTTTCCTGAAATTTACATCATACCCTTTCCACGCATCCCCAGAGTACTGTTCACTCCACCCCACAATCCTGCTCTGGTAGCACGCCAATGGCGCCTGCACATTGGGGGGTCGTTCCGCCTTGATAGCTGTGAATACTGCAAAAGCCCTGATCCAGTTAAGCAGAGTTTCCTCCACCCTAAATCTAGAACACTGTGCCCTCCATTCACTTGGATGCATCCACTCCTTTAGAGTCTTTGCATGCTCCATTTCCCTATTATCAAGCAGTAATGAATAAATGTACACATATTTATCAGCCCAAATCATCTCCTTCACAGTCTGTGACACATGTTGTGCTAAATTCTCACTCCTGGAGGGTATAGAACCATCTCCCAAGAGAGGCAGCGCCACCTCCTTACCATTTCCAGGCACCTGGGCCGGCTGCCCACCATCTCCGTTCGGTTGGGCGGGACTGGAACCTGCGAGGGAAGAAGATGAAGGCACTGCAGTACTGTCAGCCACCGCTGCAGATTTAATCTTTTCCACCAATTTTGCCGCTTCCGCGGCATGATCTGACGAAGCCGGTAACACCCCCCCCTTTTGCAGCCACGGCATCAAGGCCGTTATCTGAGATACTAGTTCTGGGGGGATTGAGTCTAAATTACCTGCTGGGACTGCCGGCGCCACTGGTGGCATAACCAGTGGCAGAGGTGCAGGAGGCACAGGCGCTGCCGGTGGCGGCAAACCCGTAAGTGGGATAGGCACCACGGGTGAAGGGGCAGGCCCGGCAGGGAGGGGCGCCGGCGGATTGACCGGGGCTGGCACTGCAGGAACAGGTGCCAGAGGAGCTGGAGCCGCAGGAACCGGTATAATAGGTACCGGAACTAACGGCTCCGGGGGGGTGGGGGGGCATTGTACCTGGGCTTCTTGGCCTTAGACCTCTTCGGCGGGGTAACAAAATCCCCCCTTGGCAAGGGGGCCGTCCTCTGGCGAACAGGCCTACCCGATGGGCCAGGAGCCTCATCAAACCTCTCATTAAAGCGGGCCTCTAATTCATCAATTTTCCCCAATCGCTTGTTAATGTTGCTCATTTCCAGCATCACGGTCTGCATCATAGCCTCCATCCTGGACCCACCTTTACCACCCCTTGGCCCTGGCATGTTCAAAAAACCACCAAGAACTGCCTACACTCCTAGTGACACAATTGAGCGTACTTGCGCTTTGTACCTTCACCAGATGGAGGATGTCCAGGGGGCTGTAGGCACCATGCAACGGCGGCCGCAACACCACCGGCTTATCCGGCTATGTCAGGGGTGAGTAAACCTAGTGTAGACCCACCCGGCGGCAACCAGGAGCGATGAAATGCTAGCCCCCCGTTCTCCTCTTACCGACCAATCTTGCGTACTCGCCGCCGGTATAGTGTTCGCAACCTGCTTCGTACGTCCACCTCTTTGAGCTGATCAATTGAACTGCCGCGATGTTGTCATTAATTGCCTGAAATAGAAAATTTTTTAGTACCTGGGAGTATGAGGCTAAAGCAGTTGTTGAAATCGGCGCCTAAAGAGGGTTGCAATACCAGGAAGCTTGACCCCCTTTTTAATCCCCCCACCTCACACTGTCTTTGCCTGTATGTCTCTTAACAATGAAAACGAACACCCCAGGTTTCTGTTTACAAAAAAGGGGGGGGCAAATTCACACTGGTAGAAAGACCCTTGTTTCTTAATTAAAACGACCACAAAATTGCAGTGATTAAGTCAAAGGCATCCACATAAATTCAAAGGCACCCTTTTCCCAGGTCTCCCATCCAGGTGCTGCCCTGATCGACCCTGCTTCGCAACATAAACAGATCCCTACCGTGTAAACGTTCGAGTAAAATCGGCACGTTTATGCAAACAAAGGTTGTGGTGCTGAGCGCGCGAAAACAAAGAATGCATGCGGCGCTTTGCAGACCTAATGAAAGCACACCGCCCCGCGCTAACTTGTGTGGAAAACTCACTCTAAGACCCTGCACATACACAGTGAGCCACGTACTCTGCTCAGGAAACCCCAATCTCAGACTGTTGCATGAAAGGGCATGGACAAATGCTACACAATGAGCCACAGCGCCCGGTAAATCGGCTCCTTAAATCGCATTGGGCGCTTCAGTTACAGACAATAATAAGGCGCTGCGTCGTACTCCCTTTTTTGAAGCCGAAATTGAAACTATGCCGAACCAGGGATTGAACCCGGCAAAATACCCCGCAAAATACCTCCGGCTCAACCGACTGCCTCGAGAGACCTGTAACCCGATCCACCGCCGCTCCGTATACCAGCGTGACTACACCCGGTGACTTGGGCTCGACGGCGGCTCCTCCGATTCACTGACTGGCGACACCGCTCCAATTCTCCTCAGCTCGGCGGCCCTGGCACCAGCTCCCGTCGAAGCCTGTAATAAAAAAGGAAATAAAATTTAAAAATACAAGAAGCCCCGAGCGCGGGGCACAACACGCTGTGGGGGAGCGTCCAGGGAGAAGAGGGTCTCCTGGGCGCTCCCCGCTTCTTTATCCCCAAGGGGCTGGGTGGGGGTGGCTACGCCCCCACCCAGCCCCTCCCGGCACGCCCGCCCCTGACCCGGACATCCTACCATGGTATCCGGGTCAGGGAGGGCACCAGCCAATCGGTGGTGGGGCGCGCCCAGGAGGGCACGCCCCACCACCGAGTGGCACAAAGGGAGGGGGCGATTGCCGCGCCGCCATGCGGGCGGGGGGGGGCAAGAGCCCCCCCTTTTCATTTTGGTTGTTGTTTATTTGTTGTTTACAGAATAAATCACTATCTTGTTGATTCCGACTATGATCTCATTTGTCTCCTGGTACTGATTTCCAAATCCACAGTCTGCAGTAAACCACAATCAGTCTGCTTACAGAGAAGGCCATTTTTGTTTGGACTCATTTAAACATGTTTTCAGTTTGGCCTTGGCGCAAAATATGCACTGATAGTTGCCTTGGTGAATTGTGTTTTATGTTTGACTCCATAGGACCAGCTGCATTGCTCCTTGTCCACATTGCATCTGCATTCTGCACTGTCTCTCTCCACATCCTTCTATTATGTCTTTTCGAAAGTGATTTGAGTGGTGGTGCGCTGAACTCGGGTCTTTTTCCAAAAAGACAGAGAAGAATTAGTACCATTATCTAACTAGCGCTCTGACTACCGACCACTTCCTTGTGGGGGTCAGCAGACTTTGTCCTTATTATCCTTAGGTGTTCTAATATTTATTAATTTATTTATGTATTTGTTAGGTGCACAAATTATCCCAGAGAGAATATTTCTGTGCCATAGCTGGAAAGACAGTTCGCAGTTCAATATCAGGCTAGAGATTAAACAACCAGGTTTTCAGAAGTTTTTTTAAAGAGAGTAAAATCAGGGAAGTAGCGGATAGACATAGGCAGCCTATTCCCTAGGTAATAAATAGAAGGAGCGACTCCCAAATACGGTCGTATGGATGCATTTGAGGCATAGCAGTAATAGATCACTGGACCTAATCTGGCGAACATGGATATACGGCTGTAGTTTGTTTTTCAGATAACAAGGGGGCATATTATCAACAAATAGCGATATTTATCACTAAGTAGGGTTAGCAGCAATTTTTTTATCGCCGCGCATCACGGGATTTTATCGCTGAGATAATTTGTTATTACCAACATTTATCTCAAAAGCGATAAAATTCCCGGCGATAGCGGCAAAATCCGTGAATATCGCTGCAAATGCAGCGATATTCACGCATTATCGCTAACAAGGTCTTAGCCATTATAGCCATCTTCCATTGGATATAATGGCTAAGAACTGGTCTGAGCAGGTGTTAGTTTTTGCAGATATTCGCGCTTAGCGCAAATATTTCCATCGCTACGCCTGTGTTGCTAGTAGGCGATATCGATGTTAGCGACTGCTTTCAGTCGCTAACAGGTTAGGTACGCCCACTTTCCATGTCATTAGCGATAAATATCGCTGACATGCAAAGCGGGCCCCAAACCGCTCGCTATCGCCTACAAGCTGTCGCTAACTGCTGTTAGTGACAGCTTGCTAATAGGGCGATTGTATTATCGCCGCTTAGCGGCCAAAAACGGCCGCTAAAGCGGCGAAAATTGCCTATCGCCCCCTTGATAATATGCCCCAAGGTCCCTTTCAATGCAAAGTTTTACGGACCAAACAAAGAAGTTTAAAGAGTGAACGCTTTTTTATAGGTAACCACTAGGACTACTGCCTGCTTTAAAAAAAAATGTTTTTGCAAACATTTACAAGGGTGAAGGGGTCCCTTGAGTAACCCTTCCAATTTGTGAATGGTTTACCATTAACTTGAAGTACGTGGTAAAATGTAAATGTTTTGAGATCGCATTTCGGTCGCAAAACATTCACACATACCCCTGTGATTCTGTATTAGGAAGCGATGACCTAAACAGGCCCCTTTCTAATACTGAATCGCAAACCCAATTAATGATTTGGTAATAGGTTACTGAATTGCAAATTGGGCCTTTTTACATTGAAAAATGCCTTTCTTCTTATGCAAACTTTCCAATTCTGCGAATTGGTGTGCTTGTGAATGAAATGAAAAAGCTTTGTACATCTGGCTCTATTCTTTCTAGATTTGTAAGTATAAAATATATTGATTTTGTGACTCTGGGATTATGGGATAGAGTTCCATTGATGTTTTTTGAGTATTTGATAGCCGCATGAAGATGTCCACGCTCTACACTTGACAGGCGCATTCAAGAGTGAGTGCACCTAAATGATCCTTGCACCTTGTACTTACTTCATTTTAGCTCTGCACCTAGAATACCTTGATACCCTTGATCATACATTTGACCTTTGGCTATTTTTTTCACATTTGACACTTCTATGGTCTTGGTTAGCAAACATAATTTTCACGATATTTTTAATTCCTCACGTTGTTGATACCAGTTTTATAGTTGGTAGTCTAATCACAAAGCAAATGATTCACATAAGATGAGAAATAACAGTGCAATTTCATTAATAAAATAACGATATGTATATATTACTGCACTTCTTTGAATTTTTAAAACTCACCTCTGTACTAACTCCACCCGCCCCTCCCCCCTCCATATTTATGTTTTTTTTTTAGTACTCGAGGCTTAAACCTGTCTTCCCTAGGAGTCGGCTTACAGGTTGTCTAAGTGTGGCTAATGCATACATGGATTGATAGTGCAAATTTGCATTTGCACATTTCACCATTTTTGTTCCTCATACGAAAAATATATTTCTATGCGGACAAATCCAATCACCTACACCCACTTAAATTATAGACTGTTGGTAGCACTGTACTTTTATTCCTGCCTTCCTACGCCTCTTTTCTTAAGGGCGTCTTAGTTTCCAAACAGCATCGCTGCTGTTAGAGAATATTGGGAAATACATATTTTTCATTGTTCATAACATTTTCAATGTCCACCATCCTGACTGTACCCACAGCAATCTAAAGATCCCAAATCTGTGAGGCTTTTTTATTTGCCAACCGGATTACACATGTTGTGCACCCAGGTTTCCTTGGATATGCAAAATATGTTAAAAAGCTGATCTGAAACAACAAAATATAGCCCTGCTTACATTTTGCTGGATTCACTGAGAACAAAGCACATATTTGATTCAGCTCCACTTCATGTAAGGAATGTCGTATGGAGTCGTTTGGTCATCTGCAATGAATTAGGGCTGCCAGCAGATTGTATACTGGGTTGAAGAAACAATACCAAACAATATTATGACTGCAGTGCTGTGTATCTATGCATGAATATTCAACATAGCGGTAATAGTACCGAATCTATGCAAAGCATGCTTGATTCCACAATATTTATGAAGAGGAGCAGCATGCAGTAGACTTGATCTTAGTACTGCAGGCAGCTGTTTCATGTCATTAAGATGTAGCAAATTATAGTTCTAGGATATTTTTGTGATGAAGTGTTCAAAAAGTACCCTTTGGAAATGGGCCAATCATTTCGTATGAGGCAGTAGTGTTCCAATGCTCACAGAATCACTCTATGGCTTGAAACAGCTGGCTAAGGAAGACCTTATGATACAAATTATTATACTACTATCTGTGTGCAAAACAACACTGGCAGATCTATGTCAGATATAGTGAGATGTCGGGTCTCTGTGAGATCTAGTAAGATATTGAATCTCTGCGGGATCCAGTGATGTGGGGGGTGGCTGCGAGATCCTGTAAGGTTCCTGGTCTCTGTGAGATCTAGTGAGATATTGGGTCTCTGTAGGATCCAGTGAGATCTGGGATATCTTTGAGATCTCGTGGGATGTGAGATCTAGTAAGATATTGAATCTCTGCGGTATCCAGTTATGTGAGGGGTGGCTGCGAGATCCTGAAGGTTCCTGGTCTCCTTGAGATCCAGTAAGATATTGAATCTCTGCGGGATCCAGTGATGTGAGGGGTGGCTGCGAGATCCAGTAAGGTTTCTGGTCTCTGTGAGATCTAGTAAGATATTGAATCTCTGCGGGATCCAGTGATGTGGGGGGTGGCTGCAAGATCCTGTAAGGTTCCTGGTCTCTGTGAGATCTAGTGAGATATTGGGTCTCTGTAGGATCCAGTGAGATCTGGGATATCTTTGAGATCTCGTGGGATGTGAGATCTAGTAAGATATTGAATCTCTGCGGTATCCAGTTATGTGAGGGGTGGCTGCGAGATCCAGTAAGGTTCCTGGTCTCTGTGGGATCTAGTGAGATATTGGGTCTCTGTAGGATCCAGTGAGATCTGGGATATCTTTGAGCTCTCGTGGGATGTTGAGTCTCAATTAATGAGATGCAGTAGGATGTTGGGTTTCGTGAGTTTCATGAGCTGTAACGTCTCTGAGACCAAAAATCATTGCATTCATATATTTGCTGTCATTCACCTTTTGGAACAAGTAAAATTTGATTAAATTATCACAACATCGTTCTATTTAATGCATTTCATCATGTGATATTCATTCTTTCAGTAATGCAAAAGTAATAGCATGCAAAATGCCTCAGAAAGAGAGCTTAGCTGTTTAAATGTTAAGACCATAATGGCCTGATGCACAACATTAGCAATGTCTCGTTAGTGTAGTCACCATATATTTTCTGATGTAATAATTGTCTAATCAAAACTTCCAATCTTATATCTGATTCTAATTGCAAGCAACAGAAATATCCATATTCAAAGTTCCTGTCACATAGTATATTATTATATTATACTACTACCTAAATTCTTTGTATAATTATGAAACAGTCTGTTTAAATGTGTATTTGGAAATATATCAATGTAATAAAAAGCCTAAGTATGTCTACAATGATTACTTTGTAAAGCTGCCCCCCATGGGATTATCACAAGGATTTCTGCCATGTGTTCCTCTGGCAGAAGGCCCTTTATTGAGAAATTGTTGATTTTGAAACATTTGCGCTGCTGCTCTCACTACCTATCAGCAATAGTTTGTGTGTGTTAGTTATTCTGAGTTAACTAGTGGAATTTGTATTAATCGTCTGAATTTTCCAGCTTACGATACACATCTTATACATATGCAAAAACAGTGTGATCCTCCGACACACCTCCTTCATATGGCAGAATGTCATAAATTCACCACAGTGAATGGCACATTTGCTAATCCCTTACCCCAATCCTAGAAGGAGCCAATGAGCAGCCCACATATGTGGGATTGTCTCTTGAGACTTGTGAACCCAGACCAATTGCAATTATTTTTTTAAACCATTTAAAAATAAAAGGGGTAATATCCACACCCCCTATAAGGAGTTTATTTTAAAAATCCAGTTGCAGTCTGTTAGCCCTGTCATCTTTAGGGTGGTCTTTCCCCAACCCTTTGCCTGCTTACTTGCACTTTTTGCTGTATCTTTTTGTTGGCCTTAGGACTCAGAGCACTTTAACCACTGCTAACAAGTGCTAAAGTGCATGTGCTTCTCTCCTACACATGGTGACATTGGTATGCACCTGATTGGCATATTTAGTTTACCTCTAAGTCCTTTGTAAAGTGCTATACCATATACTCCAGGGAGCTGCTTGAAGCCGTGTGCGTGTGGAGTGCACTTTTCCCTGTCAACTACCTTTGCCGCTTCTGAGGAGGAGAAGCCCTGACACCGACCACAGAGGTCTCCTGCTGCTCTTGGGGAATCATCGTTATTTTGAAGTGTGTTTCCAGCGGGCTCGGGACTGCGAGTCCCAGCAGGCGGAGCGCCGCTGACACCAGGCGCACCTGCGACTCTTCCCGCCCCTCCCCCGTGGACACCTGAAAACGGCTCGCAGCCTCCGCTTTGCGGGAGCTGCTTGAAGCCGTGTGCGTGTGGAGTGCACTTTTCCCTGTCAACTACCTTTGCCGCTTCTGAGGAGGAGAAGCCCTGACACCGACCACAGAGGTCTCCTGCTGCTCTTGGGGAATCATCGTTATTTTGAAGTGTGTTTCCAGCGGGCGCGGGACTGCGAGTCCCAGCAGGCGGAGCGCCGCTGACACCAGGCGCACCTGCGACTCTTCCCGCCCCTTCCCCCCATTAGTACATAGGCAAGCACGAAACCGCGCACGCGGGACGCGCGCGGGCGTGCGCCGGGCTAAGCCCGGGACAAGGGCGGGACCGTCTGCGGCCGTCCGGGGCCGGAAGAGGCCGGGCTGGGCCCACTCCCTAACATTTTACATCCTATACTCTACGCCACGGCATTGCCAAGGTACTGTTATATATGTTAAGATACAATCGTAAGACTCTGACATTCTGTGCTCCTGTACACTGTTGCCTGGTCCGTTATTTATAGCGTCCCCTCATCCTTCTCCTTGTTGCCAGACGGGGGTCAGTGGGGTTTTTATGAGTACTCGCTGAATCGCCCAGGTATAAGGTTTGGGAGGGGGGGTAAACGTTACATAATAGGACCAAAACTTAGAATACACGGTTTGTACTAGATGTTTTTGTTGCTGATCGATCTTGTTTTATAAGTGGCATATTAAGCGCGCTTGGGACTGATCTTAATCCACCTCTAAGATTTCCACACATAGGAACCATAGGTTTTTATTGTTTGTAATAGATGCAGGTTCTGAGTACATAACTGTATATGCCGTATGACACTATTTAAATTTTGTATTGTTCTGCTAGATTTGTAGCTTTTTTTTTTTTTTTTTTTTTTATCTTTCCCAGCATTTACCTGTGTATTCCGTGACCTTTGACCCTATAATAATGTCTAAAAAAACCTCCTCAGTCACCCCAGCACCACTTAAAACCCTTGACTCTTTTCTTGTACAAGTGGTTAAAAAAATTAATAATGACAGAAGGGAATCTTTGGGCCTGAGTCAATCACCAATTTTGCTCCCATTGAGCCCTGACCCAAGTTCACAAATCTCTGATATCCCATTGCCCGATCCTTCTACCCCCATACCTGATGCTAACCTAATCACCTGGAAGTAGAAGGCGGAATCTCTGATTTGCTAGTTGATCAGTCAACAAATGTCGTGTATGACTTAGAGCAGCAGCAAAACACTGATGCGGAGATCCCCTCATCTTCTTCCCCTGTTACACGTCCTGTAAGAAATTGTAGGAAAAATCAAGCCAAAAGGGGAGGAAAACAGTCAGGAAAGAAGAAGGTTAATTCACCCCCTAGACATAAAGGGATAAATGTGGCGCGTGATGACGTGGTTGAGCTTAGACAAATTATTGATGATGACCTATTTAATAGGATTGCAGATATGATTGACATCAAAATCAAAACCATCATCAAGCCTCTCATTGGGAAGATCGATAAATTAACTTCCGAAATAAAAAAGATGGGAGGGATGCAAAGTAAGCTGGCGAACGACTTGGAGAACTTGGCCAATGAAGTTTGTAAACCTGTAGTTGCCATAGAGGAAGAGCAGGGTGTTGTCCCAGGCACTACGGATATACAACAACAGCCCATCTTGGATGGCCAATCGTTACCACCTGTGCCCACCAATGATGCAACTAGTGAGGCTCCCATGTCGCAACCTGTGGGACCTGCCCCTTTGCACTTAGGGGATGATTCACCACAATTCATTTTGGAAGCCTCACCATTAGTCCTGGTTCTGGCGAATGTGCCTGTTTTATCTCAGGAGCAAAGGGAATCCGCCCAAGGCCTTAAGGACAAAGCCTTATATTGGCTTACCAATAACATGCGCATGAGAGACCAGGGGGCCGATCAGCTAGCCGGTGAAATTGTTACGGCAAGGAGAGTACCATGGATTGGAAACAAGATGAAGAAATTTAATGGGGACTGCGTTATATTAAATTTTGTTAGCGCAGAAGTACTCCCTAACATTCTTGCTAATATCCTCCCACCGCAACGCAGAACTGGATCCATAATTCCCCTTACCCTGAAATTCTTCTATACCGAGACCCAGATGGCGACTTTTTCCAATATTTCCAGGCCTAGAAGAAACTATAGAATTGCTCACTGGGGTGGGGAAACTAGGGCTAGATTTAATAACAACCACTTCCACCCCCCAAGCAGCCGTGGGTTAGGGCAACACTACTTTTCACATGGGCCATTGGCCAGAACACCAGGGCCACTTTGGCCCAACATAAACAGGTGGGGCCTACATACCACAGGCTACGATAACAGAGGCCAGGGCATTGGGTTTATGCACAGGCAAGGGAACGAACACTTTCCAATGCAACCTAATACCCCCCAGCCTATGTGGAACCTAGCAGTAAACGGATGGGGTCAGGTGCCCACTCCCTTCGACTGGGGCTTGGGTATGGGAAACAGATATGGGGTCCTGTCAGGCCTAAACGACTGTGACTGACATATAGAGGTAACAAACCAGGGTATAGATGTCTCAGCTCAACAATTGGACGTGGCACCAGCTCCATGCCTAGTACCTGAGACTTCTAGGGACTCTTGTAGGCTATTGAGTTGGAATATTGCGGGGCTAAATGGCAAACGCGAAGACAAATCGTGGTCAAGCTTCGTCCTAGCCCATCATATAATTGCCCTCCAAGAAACGTGGGATACTTCTGATAACCTGTGGTGGGATGGGTTCACCAGTTTTACCAAAGTCGCTGTCCATAGTCGTATGGGGAGGGCCAAGGGAGGCCTTTTATTTTTGTTTTCACTAGATTTAAAGGGTAGCTGTAGGGAGATTGATACTGATTCACCCAATATCTTGTTGGTCGAAAGAGTGACCAAAAACAGTAGTAGGACTATCTTTATTAATTTCTATAACTCAGGGAATAGTGAGCACAGAGGCCGTAATATTACGGATCTGGATAGGATTTTAAACACGGTCAGTCAGAACAAAATGCTTGATACAGATTATATTTTATTAGGCGATTTTAACATTCATCCGTGCAATCTAAATTGCAGGAGAAGTAGCCCTGATGGGGACGATGGGCCTGAGGAACCCCACTTTGAACATTCTATTGAGGGAGAGGAATTGGAGGATTTTCTTGCTAATTATGACCTCTATGAACCAGATGGTGGAATTAGATTATCAACCTTCACCGGTATCCCACATGGCACCATCATTGACTATATATTTGTATCCCTAAGCACTCTTACACGGGTTAATGCCTATCGCACCACACAATCACATTTCAGTGACCACAACCCTGTAGAGTTAGAAGTGGCTTGGGGAGGCAATATTGGACCATCCCCACTGGAAGTGACCACCCATCCATTAAGGACGACCGGACAAGGAAGACGCCTGAAATGGGCAAAGGTGGTCCCAGAAAAATTTTATGCCGAAAATTTTGCTAAGATTAAGGGGCAGGTTGAGGTCTGCAAAAATCCTTGCGCACAGGGCCAAGAAATCGTAGAGGCCTTTGAGGCCATATGTGTGCAGGTGTCACAGGACCTCCTGGTAAAGACTAAAAACGTAATCCTAGGAAACAAGCGCTGGTTTGACTCAGCATGCTCAAAAGCACATAGATCATTACTGGTAGCTTTAAAAAGCACCCCCAGGGCAAATGATGAGATCACTAGACTCAGGAAAATCTATAAATTAGCATTAAAAAAACGAAAGGACACCATTAAACAAGAAGCTTGGGAAGATCTCCTTTCAGCAGCAGTCCTGAAGAATAGCAAAAAGTTCTGGGAGATTGTTAAACAGCCTTTTTTCTCAGACGATGATAATGATATTATGGATTGCGTTATTCCTGATGAAAAATGGTTATCCCACTTTAAAAATGTCTATGGGGATACTGCTGACGTATCTACAGATGCCCTGCCGATAAGACCAGCCACCTGCCCCATTACTTTTAATAAAGATGAGGTGGAGAAAGCCATTATGTCCACCACAAAGCACAAAGCACCTGGCCCTGACGGTGTGCCGGCCGACTTCTTCATGTATTCCCCAAAATTGTGGGCTGAAGTCTTGACAAATGTGTTTAATGCAGTGAAAGCCAATCTCGTACCCGCATCATGGAACATTTCCACCATTGTTCCCATCTTTAAAAAAGGCCAACGGAATAACCCAGGCTGTTATAGGCCCATATCCCTCCTAGCTTCATCGGTAAAAATTTTAGGCAGAGTCCTCCTATCTAGGTTAAGGGAGAATGTTGAGGGGTGTGGTGGATTGTCCGAAATCCAATATGGATTTAGGGAAAAAAAGGGTACCATTGAACAGTGCATTAACTTACATCTGCTCATCTCCAAATATACTATAGCCAGGGAGGGGTCTTTGTACCTTGCATTCATGGACCTCTCCTCGGCCTTTGACTTGGTCAATAGGACCAAGTTGTGGTCTATCCTGTTGGAGATCGGCATAGATGAAGCATTGGTCACCTTTATTTCCTCCCTGCACCAAGAACTCTTCTCGAGTGTACGCGTGACTAACGAGGGCAGGTGTACCGCTCTCTTTAGATCCTTAAGGGGTGTGCGGCAGGGCTGCATTTTGGCCCCCCTATTGTTTACCATCTACATCAATGGCTTGGGGGCACACCTGGGGGGGCAGGAAGCCGACGTCCCGCGTGTAGGAGCTACAAAGATCCCAGCACTCCTATACGCGGATGACGCCGTGCTGATCGCCCGTACAGGAGTTGGCCTCCAGCGCCTATTGAATGCTTTTGGCACGTTTATGGACCAACTAGACCTTAAAATAAACGTTGCCAAGTCACATACCATGGTGGTGGGCTTAGGGTGCCGCAGGAAGAGAACCAAAACATTCACCTGCAGGGGGGACCTGGTCACCAGGGTATCCACATTTCCCTATTTGGGTATTCTGTTCGACCAGAATGGGACCTGGGGTCCACAGGTCAGAGCTAAGAGATTGGCCGTTACTCGATCATCTTCTGCAATACTGAGTTTTGCTGCTAGGCTAGGAGCCAGGCCTATGGAAGCTATTTTAAAAATCTACAATAGTAAATCCGTGGCCATTGCACTATATGGCTCCGCACTGTGGGGTTACGCTAACGTGGAGCCGATCCAGAGAGCAGAGAATGGTTTCATCAGAGCCCTGCTCTCTGTACCCCAGTCCACCCCAACGTACTCCATACACAAAGAAGTTGGTCTTCAATTCCTCTCGGATAAATTGCGCATGGCCCCTCTGATTCTATGGTTAAAAATATGGTTGAATGAAGAACTCCCATTAAACCACAAGATCCTGACCGATGTCCTGTCCCTTGATAGATCTAACAAAATTCCATGGCTGGCCTAACTAGCAAAAGTTTTTTCCGACATAGGTCGCCCGGAGCTTTTTTCGTTTCCAGAGTCCATTAGGATTCAAGACCTTGATTCGGTCAAAAAGTCCTTTATAGGAAGGATGGAGATGTGCCGTGAAGAGAGTGAACTAGTAAAGCCGGCAGTGAGGGATCATTGCTTGTTGCTCACCTCACCTTCACTTGAACCTTATCTTGGCTATGTTACACTTCCTTTTCATAGGTTTCTTTTAACAAAATTTAGATTTAATTTGTTGCATTATCATTTAGGTACTTTTAATAACTGGCAGAAACCAGAATCAGCTCCGCCCTGTAGCTGTGACCAGTTCTCAGTGCAGGACACAATGCACTTCGTCATGTTTTGTGATTTATATATAGAGTCTAGGAAAAAATTCCTGTTGCCAATCCTCAAGGAGGCTGGTTTCACACAGGTGAGGCCGGCTTTACTCTATTTACAATTACTACCTAACCCTTACATTACTTACTGCGTTGCTAAATTTTTGGTAGCAGCCTCAAGGGCAAAAGCTGCCTGCCAGGATTAATTATAAATGTCAAGTACATTTTTCCTCTTAAACTGATTTTTATAAATTTTATAATTGTTGTCAGATATCTGTATCATGTACATTATATTAACTCTGTATGAAATGTATTTTACCGTTTACTTCTTTGTATGGTTTTTAATAAGCCGAATAAAGATAATTTGACTGACTACTCCAGGGTGTGTAATCTAAAGGCTAGTGGACCTGCAGACCTGGTTGTGCCATCCACACATGTATCCTTTCTAACTAGCCTCAGGCCTGCAATTGCAGGGCATGTGGGGTTGCAGTTTTACTGCCACTTCTACTTGACATTTAAAGCCACTTGCCAAGCCTCAAACTCCCCTTTTATTACACATAGGTCACAGTTTAGGTAGGCCCCAGGTAGCCCTGTGAGCAGGTGCTGTGTAAGTAAAAGGCAGGACATGTATGTTTAATTTTTACATTGTAGTGACAAAACAGTTAAATTCATGTTTTACTACTATGTGGCCAACTCCTCTTTCATAGGCGAGCTTTGGAAATTCTTTAAAACACTTTTAACCTGTAATTCCTGATTATAAAGGAGCAACTAAATCAAGCTTCATATCTTTGGAATGGTAATGATAAATCCTATTTAGTAGTAAAATTGGATTTGAACCTACTATTTTAGAAATGCCACTCTCAGAAAGTGGACAATTCTCTGCTCTTAACTTTGCTCTGTGCTCCTACAACCTGTCTCCAAAATACGTCTGGGCTAGGTGACAGCTACACTTTGTGCATTCCATCTAGACAGCCACAAACACAGGCAGGGTGGGTGTGACAGAGGACTCATCTGCATTCATGTGCATTCTGGGGGAGTGGGAGCTCACACATTTGAATAGGCTGTGTCCTGTCCTCACACAAATCACTTATTACTCCCCACAGATAGACTGGCAGACAGAGGTGAAAGGGGGCCTGTGCACTTCAAGGAGCTGCTTTGAAGTCATCCCCTTCTTCAAAGGCACATCTGGGTATACGTACTGGGGCTCTGACCCTACTAAATCAGTAAACTACTGGACCTGGAAAGAACTCTGCTGAAGTAAAGACTACTGTGCTGAAAGGATTGCCACTTTGCCTTAACTGGCTGTTCTGGGAAACTGTTTCTCTGCTTTGCTGATCTGTCCTGCTGCCTGCTGATCTCTGCCTTGCTGAGGACAAGGGCTGGACTCATCTCATTTGAACCTAGAGTGATTCCAAGGGCTTGCAGGCTTGCATCCTGTTTACTGAAGTCTCAGGGACACAAAATACTTCCTACAATCCTGCAGGTTCTGCTGGACTGTGTCATCAGTGAGTCCTATCCTTGCCTGAGGTACACCATCCAGTTGGAACTAATGCATCTTCTTCAACGCCAAAGCAGTGGCTGCTCAACAACAGTGATTCTAAAGCTGATACATATTGATGCCTCCATCAAAAAATAGGTTCAACATCGAAGCTTCCATCTATGGCATGGATTAGCTCTGACACTTGCCTCCATCAATGGATTGACGACGACGCAACAACTCCTCGACTCCTGGCCTAAAGGCTTTGATGTTGATGCCTATGAAACAAATGAATTAGCGGGGAGGGGGCACCTGCGGAAATTCTCAAAGGAGGCACAAAACCACCATGCACATTTCCAGAGCAGTTTAGATGCATTGACTGGGCTTCATACACGGCTAAGAACTCTGAGAATACTTTTGGCGTAGCTTATTCAGCCTTAACACTCTGAAATCCGTATCAATGCTTTCAGGGACTGTAGTAATGTGGAGGTCGATACATAGGGGGAAATCAATATTACCTTTCAATCCTATTATGCCAAATTTTATGCAGGGGAGATAGCCTTAGGGAAGTGCCCTAGAAGATTACATCTCGGACATCCAACTTCTATGTGTACCTCTTTCATCCTAAGGAATGCTTGAACTGCCCATTACTGACCAGGAAATAAGAACATGATCTGATCCTTCCCTCAGGGCCGAACACCAGGAGTAGATGGAATCCCTGCAGAGTTTTATGATATCTCTCAGGCTGCCCTCATCCCTGGGCTTAACCAGCACAATGTGGCTGCCAGTTCCCTGGGCACCATCTCTCCTTTGGTGGCAAAGGCTCTGATCATGCCAGTAGTGAAACTGGGAAGGCATCCTTGAGTTTGAGTTGAGTTTGAGTTTAAAATATTTCTTAAGCGCGCGTACACCTACCGGTTTCATGGCGCTGGTTGAGTTGAAACCCCTGAAGCTTCAGAAATGGGAGGAAGGAAAGGGGGGAATTAGGAGGGAAAAGCTTGTGTAAAAAGGAAAGTTTTCAAGGTCTTGTGGAAGAGTGTGTATTGAGGAAAAGATCTCAGATGAACCGGGAGGGAGTTCCAAAAGGTGGGGGCGAGTGTGGAAATTTGGAACCGCCCCCCTTCTTGCTTATCCGTGTATAGGTCTATTTTGCTTTTATCCATAGAATATAAAAAATAAGTAAAATTATTTCTGCGCATCTCCAGCCCCTATTGCCAAATTTTGCCCCGACTGAACAATACAGTTTATCTCTTTGCATGCTACCCCCTTAAACATCAGGCTATTCTTTTAAGTCATGTGTGGAGCCCTTCAAAAGAGGCCATAGTCTGCCTGCATTTCGCTTGTTTTAAAAAAGGGATCTGATAGTTGAATTGGAACAATATGTTCCAGGTACTCCAATTCCTTGGAGTTGAGCCTCAAATACTGGAGTGGAGCTGATTGCCCTATTCTACTCCCACAGCAAGAACTAAAACTAGGCAGCACATATCAGATCCATACTTATTTTTATGAGGCATGTGGGAGGGCTGCCCCCTATTCCCAATTCTCTTTCACTCACCCTCTAGTCCCTTCCCAAAAAAATCCAAAACTAAGGACTGTGGCTTTTCACTTGGTGGCCAAACACACGTCAACTCCCTGTATGTGGGTGACATGTTCATATATGTACAAGAGTTATGGACAGGTACTACTCTCATCACTGATGTGCTGTGAGTTTGTTACCCTCTCAGGGCCAAAAGTCACTTATATGGAGTCCTTGATCTTCCATCTTCAGAAGGACACACTGTAATGGGAAATTAGCATGGGTGAGGACTAAATGATCCGGGCCTCAACTACCTTCAGATATCATGAAATCCACCTGTACCATGAACACTCAGCCAGTTGGGAAGCGTATTTGGGCAGGCTGATGAGATGGCTCTGATCACGGTTCCAATTTTTGACCACCCTTCCTCAATGTATGGCACGGTGAGTGGCTATGTCGAAGATGGTGATGCTCCCCTGCCTTCTATATTTCTTCGCAAACCTCTCAGTGTTGGTCTGCCAGAGTTTTCTGAGAGCTTGACTCTCTCTTGGTGGAATTGGTGTGAGGCTGGGAGAGAAGCAAAGGTGCACCTGAGGTCTGTCGATACCCAATCTGCTATGTCCACCAGACATCATAATCAGGGCCTTAATTGTATCTGTCTGATATTTTGCTTTTTAGCTCAATTAACACCTAGTAATTTATGGGCAATCAAAACAAGCATTTTAGCTCTAATGTGCTGTTGAATTGTACAAGCACAATTTACTTATATATTGTTTTCACTACTGGGCTAATTTTTATCATTGAACTCAAAATCTGGCCTTGATTCCTCCTGTTCCATATTTGAGATTCGTTATCACAGCTTTATAGATTTTTTTACATCATAAAACACAAAGGTGAATTATTATTTGACTCAGCCTACAAGTTGAAATGTTATTACCAGTACAACTCAAGATATGATATTATATGATAATATATTATATTATATTATATTTTATTTGGTAGTGAATGTGGAAAGTTAAAAACAGTATATCTCAAGAGATCCAGAAATTAAATAACAAACCCAGTTAGATGTTTGTTTTTGTTCAGTACAGAAACCCAATACCTCTTTGCTGTATGACACTTAAGGGGCCCCACAACCGATGCTCCTGATATGTTTTGCTATTGGTACACAGACTTTTTTCACATGTCTACATGCTTCACATGTCCTTAGAATACCAAGGGTGTCGGTTATAGTGAACCTTGTGTGCTGCACACCATAATGGCGAATTTCAGTGTTTTTATATGGGTTTTTTGCTGGCTCATAACTATGTTTTTTCAGGTTGTATATGTCTATATAAATCTTTTATTTGCTGAGTGAGAGAATCTTTAAGAATTTCCTTCAACACATGAACAGGAGGATTGAAAATTGATGCCTTGAAAGTGGCACCATTTAATTATCTTTTATAAACAAGTGGCAGAATAAAATAAAAAAAATAGCTATACAACACTTGCTACTTTGTGCTCTTGCTTTAGCTTAAAAGGCTGGGGAAGCTTTTCTTCGAATAACATTTAACACATTTTAATGTTAGAAATATAGGACCAGTGTCACATATGAACTTCAATTTGCAATCTGTAAAACAGCTCATTAACACTGAAATTCTTGCACTGTAAGCAAAACTCTATGTAACAGCTTTAAGTCTTGAGGGCTGTGATAAATAAGCTCGATCTCAGGCAAATTGTAATTTTGTGACCATGTCTTTGAATTTGAATATTTATATTGTTAGACCTGGCCCTTTTTGCCAGGTTCATCCCCAAACATTGTGCCTTCTGCTTCCTATTTTTCTGACCCTGTTTTTGTTGGCAGTAGGATTCTGTGCACTTTACCACTGGTGAGCAGTGCTAAAGTGCATATGTTCTCTCTATAAATTGTGACAATGATGGGTATCCATGATTGGCATATTCGATTTAATGGTAAATCTCTAGTAAAGTGCACAGAGTGTGCCAGGGCCTGTAAATCAAATGCTACTAGTGGGCTTGCAGCACTGGTTGTGTTACCCACACGAGTAGCCCTGTAAATACATCTCAGACCTACCACTGTAGTGTCTGTGAGCACAGTTGTAAACTGCCATGTTGTCCTGACAAGTGAACCCACTTGCCACACCCAAATCTTTCCTTACATGTAAATCCAACTAAAGGTAGGCCCAAGGTACCCCCATGGGCAGGGTGCAGTTTATGTGAAAGGTAGGACATGTACTAGTATGTGTGACATGTCCTGATAGTGAAATACTGTGTAATTAATGTTTCAGTGTTGAAATGGTATCTCTCCCATAGGCTTATGATTGGAGTCGCGATGTAATATTTTTACATGTGTAACTTGCAATAGGGACAAGATAGGAAAATTAAGTTTAGAATCTCTGAACTCAGAATTTATTAACACACCTTTTGGTGAAGTGATTTGTAAATCCTGTGTTTAAAAATGCCACTTTTAGAAAATTGGCATTTTCTTACTTTACCATTCTTTGTGCCTCTGGCTGGTTGTGTATTCAGCATCTGGTGTGTGAGTGACAGGAGCTGAGATGTGCATTCACTCTAGACAATCACTGGGGGGTTTGAGGTTTGCCTTGCCTAGCCTAGGTGACTCAACACAGGCCTGAATAGACCTGCTCTGCATTTTGAGTAGTGGGAGGAGCTGTGATTACACCTGAATGGGCTCCTTTTGCACAATGCTGTCTCCGCCCCCTGTGGTCATGCTGCAGCAGTGAGGGCAGAACTGGCTTGGACTGGGTTCAGAGACCCTTGCCACAAAGAGAACACCTCGAGCTGCCCACCATCATGGACTAGTGTTTGGGTGCCCAGTGGTGCTAACACTTCCCTCAAAACCAGAGAAACCAATGTAAACAAAGCCTAACCGCGTAGCTGCTCTCCCGGCTCATGCACTCTGGAATCTTGCCCCATAATGCTTTACAGGGACTTTGCTTTGGATGGTATTTTTGCCCATGACTGTGCTTGGAATGGTCCTAGGAGGATGGGACCACCACCGAATCGTTCAGCATGATGTACTCTTTGTGTTCAAGTAATCTGCTTGGTAATCGCCCTAGGTTATTGGGGACCCCAAACTCATCACCATCTTCACTGGTTGATACATTTCCAAGTTTGCTTTTGTTGGGGCTATATGTTTTTTAGCATTTAAAGATAGATTTGCTTGACCAAAGGTGTGGGAGGTTTTTAAATGAGAATTGCATTGTGTTTTGGTAAGGTGTACTTTTATTGGAGTACAGGGCATCCAAGAGTTATCTGGAAGTGTTTTTTGATTGATAGAATTATGTTGTAACATTCTTGATTGCTTTCTGATGTAATGAGGGGTGATGTCAATAAGGGACTGTGGTTCATTGGTATATTTCATTCCAAGTGATTTATGATCTTATGTGCCTCTCTGTGACAAGCGCTTAGTGGCGCATTGATTTATGTGATTTATGTTATATGGTTTAAATATGTAATGCAGTGATTTATGGTCTAATGTGTGTTATGTGTATATAATACAAAGATGTTTTTGATATACCCTTGTGTGCAGTCTCTTTTGGGGTGTGCCTAGAGGGCCATTGGTGGGTGTGTTACGCAAACACTTTACACACTTTTTTGCCAAGCTACTAAGAGGGTGAGCAGGGGTTATCCTGGGTGTGTAACTCCCTTACCCTGACTAGAGGGGTGGGTTCTACCTGGCTTAGGTGTATACCCTAGCCGACACCGCATTTCTAACATATATGTATTCTCTGAAAACAAAGGTTAAAGAGATGGTATAGTTATGTGAAGAAGCCAGTTAAAACACCTTTTTAGATGACCGAATCTACTGAAATTCACCAGTTATAGTTATCTAAGCTAACTTTATCTCGTGCCCTCACCTTGTACAGTTCAGTTTTGTCATCAATGATGTCATTTCAAATGTTGCAGTAATTTATCAATGATGTTATAAAACATGTCATGATTGATGTAATAACTGAGGTAAAAATCTATGAATAGCTATGGCACCAGTTTTAGGACCAGATCACAATTTATAGTTACTGTTGAATTTTGGTGGTCTTGTTATTTTAAAACAGTATGTTTCAACTTACATTAATCTTTGTTTTTATCAGAGAATGTCTAGGTTTTTTTAATGTAATGTAATATTTTATTACCATACGTGTTAGACTTGGTCCTTTCTGAAGGTTCCACCCGAAACTTTTCGCCTTCATCCTCCTATATTCTGAACCCATTTTATTTGGCTATTAGGATTCTGCGCACTTTACCATTGTTCACTCCTTAAAACATGGCAGAATTGTTTTACACCCCATTGGCATATTTAATTTACTTGTAAATCCTCAGTAAAGTGGTACCACATGTTCTGAAGGCATATAAATAAATGCTACAAGTAGCACTGATTGTGCCACCCACTTAAGTAGCGCTTTAAACATGCATCAGGTCTCCCATTCTGTGCAGTTTTTAACTGCCATTTCACCCAGGCAAAATAATCCTTTTACCAGGCCCAAATCTTCCTTTTTAATACATATAGGTTACCCCTAAGCCCTGGGCAGCCCAGATGGCAGGGTGCAGTGTATTTAAAATGTTGGGCATGGGCCTTTAAGGTTTACATCTCCTGGGAGTGAAAAACTCTTAAGTGTGTTTTTTCACTACTGCAAGTCCTACCTCTCTTATAGGATAACATTGGAGTAAACCTATTACATTTAATGAGCTTTAATTTCCAAATGGGAACAGGTAACCAGTTCATGTTTTTTGGGGGGAATTGTAATGAAACATTCTAATGTATGGTGAAGTTGTATTTTTTAAATTAGAATTTTGAAAAAATGCCCCTTTCAGAAAGTAAGCATAATTCTTCCTTAACCTTTGGTGCCTGCAGCTGGTCACTTGACTGGGTGCAGTTGATAGTTAGGCTTTGTGTATTCCTCCTAAACAGTTGCACACAATAGGGAGTCTTGGTGTGCATGGATAGGTCATCTCTGGCAAGATGGGAGGGAGGAGCTGGGTCCAGCCCCACTAACCTTTGAATGGGCTGTGTCCTGTCTCCACACAAAGGACTGCATACCCACTGTAGTCAGCCTGAAGCAAGGGCCAACAAGGGATGGCACATTTTCACTTCAAATTTCTGTCTCTAGAATCTTCTACCAACTTCAAAGGCACTATTGGGTGTAAATATCGGACCTCAGACTTCTGGACCTGTGGATACTCTCCCAGGAAGGAGGACAGCAGTGATGTGGAAAGGAGTGCCACTCTGCTGGACTGCTGACCTGATGGGGCTGGTGTCCTGTTGTGCTGATCTGCTGCCCTCTTGCCTGAGGGAATAGGACTACACCTGCTTCTCTTGAACCCAGAATCCCAAGTGACTCCATGATCTAGTTGACTGGCCTAACAATCTAAAGCCTCAGTGACATAACAGGCTTCCTATCAATTTGCACCTGGACTCTGCAATCAGAGCCTTTGCCCCTTGAAAGTGGTGCTCCCTCAAACCTGGACCCTAGGAAGTGGGCCTAAGGTGCTTTGCCAGCCTGTGTGGATCCAGCAGAGCAGATGAATGTAAATGTGTGTAAATGTAAATGTGTTTCGATTTATATAGCGCAACACTTTAACCCAGGGGTCTCAAGGCGCTTGCTTAGGGAACCCGTCCTGGTATTCCCCTGTGAGATACCCGGCCGGGTATCCACAAGGTGAAAGCCAGGCATCCCGCCGCGAGGGGCCGTAGTGGAGATTAAGCAAGCTATTGCCCAGAGTCGCAGAGTGTGACCCTGTGAGTTGAGTAGGCACTGGAGCGAGAATTGTCGACTCCGTGGAATTTTGAGCCCGAGACCCGCCGAGGCGGGGAATCGAACCCTGGTCCACGGCCGATCTCAGCTTCCGGGTCTGCCGCCTCTAACCACTGAGCCACGCTTCTCCTCCTATGTGCGGTGCAACCCTGAGCAGAACCAAAGCATTTTTGCTGCTTCATGGATCTGAATCGCTGCAAAGACCAGCAACACCTCCGCATTATCTTCAGAGGCACCACTGCAAAATGCATTTTTTGTGCTGCCCTCACATTCTTTTCCTATAGGCAGCCACATTGAAGGTGCTGGACTCCGTCTTGCAGACCTAGCAGCTCTTCGGAACCAATCCAGCACCTCAACTGCACATCACATCCTCAAACCCAGAATTTGCATCGCAAGCTCTAATCGATGGGTTCCTTGATGCCTAGCATGGTCTTCCCTCACTGCTTTACCGCACCTCAGAATAGGTGCATCGCCTCAGCTTTATGACTTCTCTTAGATGTGGATTCTTGCAATGGAAGCTTGTTCAGCTGGGCTAATTGTGACCCTGTAAGTGGTAGGCCAGAGCTTTATTTTGGTCAGCCTGAACTTGTAATCTTGTCTCGGTCCATTTGGCCAGATGTCCACAGTTTGCGCTTTGTGCTTTTTGATGCTGTGTTCACAAAAAACTTTAAAATTGTGTATCTCCAGATCTACTGATATCATTTTTGTTGTTTTTGTCTTGTTATATTTTTTAAAATTACCTCTATATTTCTAAGTTGGTGTGGGATCCATTTAGAATAAGCTTTTCTCTTTATTACTGTTTGAAGTGTTGCACAAATAGTTTACTTCTTACCTACTTAAACCTGACTGATCTGTGCCAAGCTACCAGAGGTTGAGGTAAAGGTTCAATTTGGGTTCATTTGTGCCTCAGCCTGACAAGAATTGTTGTTGCTGCTTGACCAAGGCTCACTCCCCAGTCAATAAACAACCTAATTTCACTGGGGCGGCTCCTCCTTTAGTTACAAAACTACTTTATTATCATTTGATTTTACTCCCGCAACTGAGTCTTGAGGGTGGAGTCATTAGGAGCAGAAGGAGTGGTGGGCTCAGAGCGCTGCCAGTGCACATGTCAGTTTGGCCGGCTGCCCACGGCTGGCTAAACTGACATGCACACTTGGATATGTCCAGGCTATTGCTTGGTGATATCGGCAGGCTCAGGGGCACAGGCTCCTAGTCCTTGCTAGAGCATGGAACCAGCCCGCTCCATCTAACCCTCTTGATTCTCTCATGCTGGGTAATATCAGCATGAGAGTAGCATCTGGATTGGTGGAGGGAAGTCTGGGTGCCTGTGTGAGCATCGGAGCTGAAGAGGTGCTGCAGGTACATTTTTATTTTTTTATTTTTTATTCTCCCTGCGCTACTCCCCCCATTGCCCCTGCCTGCGGCCCTACCGTAATTTTGAAAATATGTAACATCAATCCCACACTCTGCTCAGCCATAATATTGCAAATTAAGATATTATTACCATACCTAACTGTAACATCACTTAAACCTTTTGGTTTTTTTCAGTGAATTTCCAGTTTTTTTAACATAAAATAATATTTTATCACCATATGGAACCCCAACCCGACACCATTTACTGCCTTCAGTTGTACTCCAAGTGGGGCTGGCCAGGCCCTGTTTTTAGCTACTCTAGGCAGCCAACCACGCCCAATAACAAGCTGGTGCCCAACACTCCAGCTGATCACATGTTATGCGCAGTGGGGGGTAGGCACACGGAGGGGGTTGGGTGCAGCCCTGCACCCAATCCCCCACTGATGGTGAATTGGGCACATGGCCTAACTCCCAAACCTCATGGTTGTACACGGTTGATTATGTATGTGATGTTCGAACGTAAAGGGTGTAATTTTAAGTAAGGCAGACCTGCTGACTTTGTCAAAAGGTCAGAATAGCAAAATATAAAAACTAGGAATATTGGTTTTATGAAGGGGTCAGCATATAAACATATATAAAGCACATCATTGTCTTTGTCAAAAATCAACAATAATCATAACCAAATGTAAATTGCATCAACTCACACAGAGCAACGTGTAATAAAAGGGATTGTCATTTAAAACGTGAAATCATTGATTTTTTATGAATCTTTGAGTCTTTTTCTAACAGTTTTCAAGCTACAAAATACAGTCAAAGAACCAACCTAATCTGCACTCTATTTTTTTTTTTTTTTTTTTTTAATCTTTTTTTATTGAAGTTGTATTCAGATTATATACGGCATACATAAAAAAAAAAAAGAAATTAAACACAGAAAAATAACAATTACTTTTAGTTTCAACTTAACGTAATGTTAAACCAATTTACTCAAAATAACATCTCCAAATTTGATTGAATTTTCTAATACCCCCAACTCTTTGAGCATATAAAAGTTCGCTTTTCCTGACCCTTTTCATTTTTTCCAACCATTCCTGCAGCGTCGGGATATAGGTTGAAAGCCAATTCTGCAGAATTAAAGATCTAGCCACAGCCATTATAATATAAATCAATTTTGCCAGGTGACTGGAAAATATACAATCAGGGTCATATCCAAATAATAACATTGTTGCATTGCATGGGACAGATAACAAACAATAAGTCTTTAAAAAACCAATAATTTCTTCCCAGAAATGCTTAATTTTAGGACAAGACATAATAATGTGAGACCAATTGGCTTGTTCACAATTGCAATGTCTGAAACAAAAAGCAGACGCATTATTATACATTTTAGCAATTATTACTGGTGTACGATATAATAGCCACTTGCTAAAATACAACATTCGGCGCCAGTTGGCACCACGCAGTACGCAGAAATTAAATTGATTAATGGTTTTCCAAATTTCCGGTGACAATATAACATTTTCTTGAGTGTACCATTTACGGATAGCTTTAGCGGTCAACTCTACCTCCCGGCTTTGTGTCAGACACTGTTTCCATACTCCTGGTCTCTTCTCCAAATTATTAATAAAAAGATCTAGAACAAGAGTAGAAGTATTATTCGCAATGGTACCGGGATCTAATTGCGCCAACATAGGATAAATTAAATTAGAGTAGGAACCAATTAGCAAAAAATTGCCACCAATTCGAACTGACATCTCAGTAACTGAGAGCCAAGTCCCGCTTACCAAAAAGTCAGATAATGTTTTAAAACCAGACCTACCCCAATTTTTTATTACAATGGGATCGATTGTAATCTTTAAAAAAGAAAACACTCCAATTAAGGGAGTTCGTAAATGAAATTGTGGAAGTGAATATCTCTTAAGCATTGCATTACGTCGTTTAAAAAACCAATTTAGGATTTTATACCGCACAAATTTGGGGGATTTCAATACAAACAACGGGGATGGTATTTGTATTTCTGAGCATATCAAATCAAAAAAAAAATTTATAAAACAACTAGTTACTGCATTCCTGTTCTTAAATCTCTCTAAGTACTGTGCAAAGTAAGCAAAATAATAATCTTTCAAATTTGGTAAAGAAAGACCGCCATAGTTAGTTTCTGCAGTTAATGTCCGTATATCTAATCTAGGTGTTTTTTTTGCCCAAATAAATTTAGAGAACATAGATTCTATTTTGGAAAAAAAAGTACCCGACAAATAGACTGGAATTGATGCAAACAAAAAATTGAAAAGAGGAAGGATTGACATTTTAATTAAATTAATGCGTCCGAGAATAGTTAAAGGCAGAGGATCCCAGCGAGTGAACATTGATTGGACTTTTTTAATTAATGGAACAAAATTAAGTGTATATAAATCCAAAATATTTGAAGAGAACAAAATTCCTAGATATCTTTTAGGTTTTGAATTAATGCAGCCTTGTAAATCTTTGTGTAAAACTGGGTTTCCGCCTCCACAAACCAATATTTCTGTCTTTTTTTTATTAATCCGATAGCCTCCTAGAGATTCAAACTCTTCAAAAATTTGAAAAATATAGGTCTGTGATTCCAGATCAGGTTTAATAAGTAGCATAATATCATCTGCGTAAAGTTTAATTTTGGCCATTGAGGTAACTGGAGGTTTGATCTGGAAACAATTCCTGATAGCAATAGTTAATGGTTCGATAAAAAAGGCAAAAAGAATAGGTGATAAAGGGCAGCCTTGCCTAGTGCCACGTTGAACTAAAATTGAGCCTGCTAATGACTTGTTAACAATTATGTTTGCTCTAGCACCTACATACAAATTCTTTATCAAATTGATGATGCGTTGAGAAATGGCAAACTTAGATAAAATAATGAAAAGGGTGTCCCATACCACCAAATCAAAAGCTTTTTCTGCATCTAAAAGTAAAACCAAGGCCTGTATCCCACGTGCTTCAAAATAATCTAATGCTTCAACTAAAAAATGTGTGTTTGTAAATAATTGTCTGCCTCTTATAAAGCCATTTTGATCTGGGCGGATCAAATCCACTGCCTGATCATTAAGGCGTAATGATAACATCTTAGTAGTTATTTTGTAATCGGAGTTTAATAAAGTAATTGGCCTGTATGAATTCGGATCTTTAGATTCTTTCCCTTTTTTTAAAAAGCTAATGACTGTACCTTCATGGAAGGATTCCGGGACTTGTCCTCCTTCCAGCATTGAATTCAACAGAAGCAGAAATAAATCACTAAAGGAGCTAAAAAAAACTTTAAAGAATTCTGAGGGGAAGCCGTCAGGACCACAAGCCTTGCCTAATGGAAGGTTTTTAACAACTTCTTCCAATTCTGCTTTAGAAAAAGGTCTCTGCATATGCCTCTGATCTTCAAGGGGTAGATTCGGAATCTCATATCGGTCTAAAAACTCTGATAGTTTTTGATGATTAAAATTATGTTTTACTGAGTAAATACGCTCATAATGTTTAAGCATGATATTATTTATTTCAACCTGATCAGATGTTTCGAAATAAGTAAGAGGGTCTTTTAAGGAATGAATCAAGTTTGAAGCCGCTTGTTCTCTTACTTGCCAGGCTAGGAATTTCCCTGAAAAATTACTCTCTTCGTACACTTTTTGTGATTGTTTCTGGAACACCAATTCACTTTGCTCATAATAATAAGCGCTGAGCGCTTGTTTAGCTTCCCTCAGTTGGATTGCAACTTCATAATTTGGTTGACATTGATAGCTAAATGTTATATCCTGAATTTTTTGAAGCAAGGAGTTCCTTTTACTTTTCACAGCGCTCCACTCAGCCGCATCCTTACTAATAAGAACCCCCCGTAAAAATGCCTTTAACGAGTCCCAGATAACATGGAGAGGGGCCGTGCCTATATTTCGGTTAATGTACTCTGCTATCTCCACCTTTAATGCTGATATCCAATTCAAATTCTGTAAATACATTTTATTAAACATCCATCTTTTTGAAACCTTTATAGTCTCTACATAGTCGAAATTAATCACTATCATAGCATGGTCTGAAAAGCCATTGTGGTAAAATCTCTGTGAACTGAATTTAAGCTGTCTGGATGTTAGAAAAAAATCTATACGAGATGAGGATTTAAACCTTCCTGACCAGCAGGTGTACTCCATTTTCAGAGGGTTTCTCACACGCCATGGGTCACATAAACCAAATAAAGATATATAATTTAGGATAGTCTTAAGAGATCTAGGCTTAGACTGCCTCTTAAGAGTTGATGTAGAGTCTAAACTAGGGTTCATAAGTATATTAAAATCGCCTCCTATAATGATATCTCCACCAACCAATAGAAGAGATTGAAACAGAGCATCATAAATCTGGGGGTTATCCTCTATAGGTGCATAAAAACAAACAAAAGTAATCAAGGAGTGATAATTTTTGACTTTACATGAAACCCAGCACCAACGACCTGAAGAATCGTTTTCCGTCTGGACTATCTCAATCTCAAAATTTTTATTTATGAATAGAGCGACGCCTCGTTGTGAACCCATGGCACACGAAAACCCCCGAAAAGAAGCCCACGTTTTAAACATCTTAAAATCCTCTTTCTTAGCAACCGCTATATGAGTCTCCTGTAACATAATCACTGTAGGATTTTCAGTTCTAATCCAGGACTCTATTGCACGCAATTTTCTGGCATTATTCAGACCATTCACATTGAAGGATATCAATTTCAACTCCATCCTAGACGACATGGGCCATCATTAATTGCACAAAGAGAAACAAAAAGTTTTAAACTCAAAAATACTTAAATTACATATATATATGCAAAAAAGCATACAAGAGTACCAAAAATGCAGGATCTTGCCACATTCAAATCCACTGAAAACAACCTCAATTTTTCCATTTTTTCCCTTCCCCCCCTTCACCCATGGCCCTCCTCCTACTGCTCTCCCCCACGCTCGCCACCGGGTCACCCCCCCAACCATAGAGGTGTCTTGGAATAACACCCCGCTCCCTGCCCTCCCCCTCCCGCTCCCTCACCCCTCCACCAGATCCACCATATCTGTAACCATGGTATAGCCATCATTTAACATCATTTAACAAAAGAAGAAACCTGAGAAAAACACAAGAAAAATACAAGAAAAGAGTGTGCTAAGAAATCATAGAGTTCGCCTTCAACCTCTATCCGGGTGACATTTGGCTAAGTAAAACATTGGCTTCATCAATATCTGTGAGCAAATGGAATTTGCCTTTAATCAGCACCTTCAATTTTGACTGTTGTGCTATAGAGGCTTGTGCCCCTTTAGCTTTAAACAGGTGTAAAAGTTTAACGAACTCTTTTCTACGCTTCGCAGCAACGGCTGACATATCGGTAAAAATCCGGCATTTGGAAGTAGCATTTGCTGCGAACTGACCCTGTTTAATGGCTCTTGTCAGAATTGTCTCCTTAACCCGATAGTCAGCGAAATTAACCAAAATAGTACGGGGAAAGGGAGAGTTTGGGAATGGCTGAGCGGGCACACGATGAGCTCGGGTGATTGTCAAATCACCTTTAAATTCCGGAATTACTTCGTGCGATATAAAGGAAGTGACCCATTGAACCATATCAGAGCCCTCAATCTTCTCTGGAACCCCTACTATTCGCAGATTTGATCTACGATTATAATTCTCCAACTCATCAAGCTTGGATTCCACGGTCTTCGATGATTTATAAACGTCCTTGACGTCCTTTTGAAGTTTGGGGATTTCATCCTCTAAACTTGAAATTCTGGCTTCAGCCTCCTGAAGACGAGGTGGGAAAGAAGTGACAATAACCTCAATTTTTTCCAAACGATTTTGAATCCCGGCAAATTCTGCTTTTTGAGACTGTTGAGACTGCTTCACTTCACGAATCTCATCCAAAATTAAGTTTAGCATGTCCTTGACTGACAATTGCATTGTTTTTAAACCTGTTGTCTGGTTAGTCTCGGTATTCAAAGACAGGATGGGGCTCGTCATACCCGCTTGTTCCTTCCCGACTTGTATCCCAAAACTTGTGTCTTGAACCACCTGACCATCCGCTCCGTCATTCAAGTTAGTGACTGCTATTGCAGCAGCAGCAGCAGAAACTGTACTTACATCTTGAGCACAAGCTGAGCCAGAGTTAGGGTTAGGCTGGGAGGTAACAAAACTACTTAACCTGTGCGAGTTATTAGGCAATGGAGACTGTGCATTCACATTAGCACCCTCTATAGGCTCGGAATCTTGTTGAATAGATTCAACCTAATCTGCTAGAGACTTCAGCTAGAGAACCTAATCTGCACTCTAGCTGAAGAGCATAGAGCTCCAGCTAGGAGTACTTACAAATATGATAAGCTCTCCTGAGGTCATGGCTTTAATGACACAGGAGACTAACTGTTTTTTAATGCTACTGTGGGGCTGTTGCGCTCCCTGCAGCCACTCAAATCAATAAGAAAAATGTTTGGTGATGCTTCTGCAAAACATATATGTTAGGAGCCCTTTCAGGGCACTGTAGGGAGCACTGAATAATAGCAAATTGTTTAGCATAATCAAAGTTTTGGGGATTCTTCATTTTTTCAAATAGTGCTCATTGGAGGTTTGAGAGTGCAGGATTTTTCTGTTGTATTGTTTCTATTTATTAATTATTATGCTCCTTAGAGCTGTGGGTGCATGAAACATTAGGATTTATTTCATGTTTATGGATGTGATGGAACTCATTCGCAGATTGTGTTTAACACATACTGGAACAGTAGAAGAAAGATAGCCCAGCGTTGGCATGGTGAGGGTACATTTAATTAGTCACGACTGCTGCTGAACAATTTAGTGGTCAATAATTTGCCTGGAATTTAAAAATCAAAGCAATGCAACTTTGCTGATCAATCAGGATACAGGTCTATCGGTGTTCTTTTCACTGGTGACACCTGAGTACCGAATGGTATTGTGCTTTAGTGAGACTAGCTGGACATAGAGTCAGTATTCTGTTTCATGTATAAGCAGAACTTTATAGATTGGCTAAAGGAGTATACCAGCAGGACCAAAAAAGTTAATTCCCCTGTACCAAGTTTAACATTAGGATGCATTGCGTACCAAGCTATGATTAGCAAGGGAGGGAACAAAATTGTTTTTACTTTGAATTTTTTTTGCAATTTGTGTAAGAAATAACTTAAAGTTTCATGCTGCTATAAAAATGTATGATATAATAATTTATTTCAACAGAAAGATTTTGGTGCAGGATTCGGAAAGGTTTCACATAGAAAATGACAAAAATGAAACTGTACACTTGTTTTGATTGTGCCCATGTACATTAAAATATTTTTTAGTCAAAAACGTTGCATGTAAGGCTGTACGTCAGGTTCCATGTTGATGAAGAAACACTGTGCAGCCTTGGAATAAAAAATAAAAAATAAACTGCAAAATGTATGTATTAGAAAGTGTCTATCCCTGAGGCATGCGTCATATTACTGTAATGTCTCTCTTCATACAAGTCACACTTTAGAATAACCCCTGCCTGTGTAAATAATTTCCCTTTAGATGCAGTGTATGGAATTGTATCTTTTGCGGAGTTGTATCACAAATATTAATTATTATTCAGTTTAGGATAAATAATTCTCAAAAATATAAACTTCACTCCAGTTGTTTATTTTCATCACATGTGAACCCACAGGTTGAGTGATCAGATTAAAGACTTCTTACCTGCCAGAATAGTATGAATTATGTAGGTTAGTGAATGAGTGCCTTATAACAACTGTTTGAGTCAAAGGGTTCACAAATAAAATTTAGATTATCATTAATCTGTTTTTATATATTCTGGTATATTTTGTTCTTAGGGTAGTCTTTTTTGGTGCAGTTTCATTTTTTTTTAGAATTAATAATCTCAATGTGATTAATGATGAAGGTTTGTTGTGCTAATGTTATTTGTGATATATTTTGAGTAACTATTAGATGTTATTTATTTGCACATATAATTGGGGAATTGTCAGCCGCAACCCCGTGCAAGTAAGGGCGGTGGGGCGGTACGGCCGGGTAGGGGGGATTTAGACAGATGACTATAGGGGAAAATTCATTATTTATTTAATTTTCCCTCGTGGTCTTCTGTCAAATCCACCCCAACCCTGCCCCACTGCCCTTACCTGCACGGGCCGCGACTGGGTATTATATCTTTCATTACACCATTAAAATATGGTTCTGTCAGACCTAGTCATACGTTGAATGCCCCTTCCTTCAATAATGATCTGAAGTGCGACATAAAGACCAAGTAATTTACTTTGATCACATTCATTTAATAATTTTACTCCTTTATTCATGTGAGGTAAATAAATCTGTAACCCTCTCACTTTTTTATGAGTTTGGAATTAGCCACCAGGGCACAGAATTGCAACATTTCCTTCACTAGTTCATAAATGGACTGAGCCACAAAGTTTGTTGGCCTAATTTTCATTTCTAAGAACTCTTTGCATTATCCCAAACATTTGGAACTTTTCAAAAATGGTTAGCAAGAGATAATTTTTACTTGTATCTAAAAATCTGTGAAATTGGTAGAAATCTTGATTAATATCGTCAGGGGGTTATTCAATAAAATTGAGCGAGAAGGTGCCCTCAATAGCAGATAATTCTATTGTTTGACTTACTAACAAAATTCCCTTTTACTCACATATTTTATCATTTGCATGGCGATTTTATTTGAATACCTTCATGGCCTTCATCAATGAACGAAATGCTGCATACTGATTTCTCCTACGAAGATTACGCAAATTCTCCATCTGATTGGAAATGGCCATACTTTTTTTTACCATGGATTTAATTGTACACCTTTTCTTGTAGACGTAATTTTATTAAACATTGTTTCGACTTCCTCATTTTGATTTTTTTTTAAATACAGACATATCATATTTTTCCCGAAGCAGATGATAATTTATTGTCTTACTGGATCATCATATTTTAGGTTGTTTATCTAAATGTCTTAGATATTTACCTACTAAAGTAAACCCATTCATTCTCTCTCTGCAGGCATTCACGGGAAATATCAATGCAGACAGTGTTGTACAGCATAAATTTCAGCACCCGATTAAGGCAAAGTTCCTCCGCTTTGTACCCCTGAGGTGGAATACTAAAGGCAAGATAGGAATGCGGATAGAAGTTTATGGATGCACATATAGTAAGTACTCACAAAATATGTGTAGTTTCTATCTGAGTCACATCTGCATGGACCATTTTTGCAACTGCACTAACCTTATCAGTTTATAGTTCCAAGACAGCATTTCATTAACCGGTTCCACCCAGTTCTGGTATGTAAAAGCACATTTAATTTGCCTAGTTACGTGTCTAAAAAGAATATGAGAAAAAGACTGCAAAGATTGCTTTCCACTGTAATCTACTATTAAGGGCCAGGTATATGGTCGAAAAGTACCTAAGGATAATTTAGTGGTGTTGCAATCACTTCATCCAGCCAAAGTAGATGCCATGTGTATTTTCAAGAACAAATTAAATGCAAGCAAAGGAATTAAGCTTGGAATGTCCAAACCCCAAATAAAGAGCCTGGGCATCTGGCTTGATGCCAATCTGAATTTCAACTACCAAGCAACGATCGTATCTGCCACCTGTTTTGGCTTGATGCGTATGCTCAGGAAAGTACTACCACTTCTCCCCCCACAAGCCCGCAGGATCATGGTGCAAGCTATTATTCTGTCCCGTTTAGATTACGGGAACGCGCTGTACCTAGGGGCCCCAGCCACTACAACAAAGAAGCTCCAGGTCACGCAAAATGCAGCAGCCCGTCTCCTGCTGGGCCTCAACAGGCGGGACTCAGGGACTGCTGCCCTAAAAAGACTTCACTGGCTACCCATCAAGGCTAGAACACTGTTTAAATCAATGTGCTTTATGCATAGGGCTATGTGGAAGGAAGCGCCAGCAATGATCTGCTCGCTGGCCACTCCATATCTCCCCCGCAGGTCGCTGCGTTCCAGCACAGCCTTTCTGGCCACCGAGAACCAAGTCAAACGTGCCAGATGGGGAGGCCGCTCCTTCTCTTGGAATGCGGCTAAGGCATGGAATTCTCTGCCAGTCTCCCTACGTGGGGAACCTAATCTCCTAAAATTCCGGAAGGAATTAAAAACCCTCCTTTTCAAATAAATTACACTGCCTTCACCTGTCCCCCAGTCACATTCAGCGCTACGAGGCCTCCGGGTTGTCTGCGCTTAATAAAACCCATTTAATAATAATGTAGGAGAATGTTTCTTTTTAACTCTGTGAAAATCTAGTTCTTCATTTAAACTGTATTTGATCCGGCTAATCTCCCCTGGGGCTAAACCAACCCTTAAAATGTAATTTTGAAATGGAAGCTACAACCTTTGTGGCCTCCTACCGAGTGCCTCCCCATGTGTCCGTGTGTCAGACCTTCCTGCTCCAGATCGATTTCTGTATCTTTCCAAAGTGTAGAAGAGAAGAATAAGATGCAATTTTAATTAATTGATGCCACTGTTTCGAATACCCATCGGGATATTCACAAGGAAGTGTCAGAGAGAGGAGTTAGCCTTCTTGGCTTAACGACTCTCTCTGCCACGTCGTAAAAGCAAGGCTGCACCATATTCACAAGGATATTGAGCAGCATTGCGTTTCCCCCTGCGATGGCGCTAAGTTTCACAATTTAGCGCCAACGCAGGCACCCTTGCACCAGAGTGCAAGGGTGTCTGCAAGCAAGGAGGTTTGTTTAGGTACAGGAAGGTGTCCCTTCCTGCACATAAACAAACCTAAAATGCCAGTGTGTAACTTACATGTGTGCTGCTTCAAACAGCACACATGTAAGTTACAAAACTGCATTAAAAAAAGGTATGTTTATGCACAGGAAGGGACACCTTCCTGTACATAAACAAACCATGGCATTTTGCATTTTCCATGAGTGCTGCACAAGGCAGCACACATGGAAAATGCAAAAACAAGGAGAAATAAAGCATTTCTCCTCGTATCGCAACTTAAGACCAGAGTTTTCCTGGTCTTAAATTTGGCGTTAGCTCCTATTTACGCTGCCCTTGTGAATAGGGGCAAACGTAAATATCAATGGGTGTTTCGGTGGAACGCCCATCACAACACCAACTGCACGCCCCTTTCACGCTAAACACAGAGCGAAAGGGGGCCTATTCACAAGGCAGCATTAAGCCACGTTAAATGGCTTAACTCTGCCTTGGGAATAAGGCGAGGCCACTATCGCCACTACGGCGATAGGGGCTTGTGAATATAACCCGCAGTGCTTTATCTGCATTGAGGCAGTACTAATTGACATGGCCTTCATCTGGAAAGGCTTTTACAATTTAATTCTAGGACTGTGACCATGACTTCTCTACAAGACAGCAATCCTTCCTGTGACTCAATGTTGGCGTTCTAAGTCAAACGTTTTCAGTTGTTTCCAAATAAAAGTAAAGAAAACTGCAATTTAGAGACCATTACACTGCTTAAACAGGAAGTATTTTAAGTCAGATTTAAAAATAGCAGATCTGTCCTACTGCAACAGTTAGGCACTCATTGATCATTGCATTACTTTATCAACTCATATTGAATTTTTCTCATTCTTTAACATGTATTCGTGAGTCAACATTTGAACCCCAATAATCGAAATTCTGCTGGCTAAAAAAGCAGAAACAGCAGAAGATGTTACACTTAAAACAGATCCACTGGCCACGTATGGAAGGAGTTTTGCGAAGGACAGGGCAAGAGGTTCACATATTATATGGGATACAGTACCCCATTCCTCTTTATTCTGAAGCATACTGCAAGCCATGTTGGAGTTCCGTGACGATGAAAAGCACCCAGCCTTTTGCTTGGTACCTATATACGGTCATGAAACTCCTCAATGACGTATATTATCCTTATAATATACAGAAGGGGGTATTTTATTTCATGTATTTTCTAAACTATGGATTTCTAAAATATAACACGTTATGCTGCTGGTTAAGTAAAATAATAATAATTGAAATTGGCTTAGGCATGAGTGAATCTCCAAATGTTATCGTTCAAATTATGTAGGGTGCAAACATTTGTGGATACAATGCAACAAGTCAGTACATAAGAGCATAATTATGTGACTCTTCGTAACGTAATGGATTACATTTCAAATTACTACTGACTTTGTTCTTTGTGTTCTATCATGCTGAGATCACTTTGGTGCAACAACAAGTTGACGGATGGAATTCTTGAATTAATCTCAGCCAGTTGTAATCGCTCAGGCCTCAACCCAATCCATTATTTTTTGCCCACCATGTCTCCTCAGCTTGGACCCCGTCAGGTGTGCAAAATAACAATGGATTGGAATGTGGTGTGAGTAATTTCCTGTGGCTAAGCTTAATTCAAGCATTCCATCCATCACTGTTATGTATACTTATTGTGTCGCCCTATGTGGACGGTTATGCTTAGACGTGTATTATGTGCACACTGTGCCACTGGAACCAGCTATACCTGGCTGATGAGCCCATAACTAGGGTGAAACCAGTACTGAGTTGCTTGTGTTCCGGTCCAAGAAGGACCTGGCTTGGAAGTTTGGGTCAGACTGTCCCTACTGGAGCAGGGTCAAGACTGATTTGCATTTAGCTGGGTCCAAACTGAGGTCTCATGGCGTGCAAAATAATGATGGATTGGGATGTGGTCCCAAGTAATTACCAGTGACTGGGATTATTTCAAGCATTCCATTCATCACTATTTTGTACAGTTATTGTGTTGGGAAATATCATTTACCCTGCATCGAAACAACGCATGCCATTACAATGTGGTCATTACATCAACTACGTTGTTACATCGCATGCCATTACAATGCAAACCGTTACATCGACTTGCTGTAGGGGGCAGAAGGTGTTGAATTTTAAATCCAACACCTTTCCTTCTGTTGCACAAACTGGAGTAGGAATATTAAATTATATTATTCCAACATCCAGCACCCCTTTACAGCAAGTTGTTGACTTGAATTGTAATGCTATGCGATGTGACAACAAAGTAATTGACATGACCTTTATACGGAAAGGCTTTTACAATTTAATTCTAGAACTGTCACCATGACTTCTCTACAGCACCACTTTAGTACTACTTCCAGTGACTCAGTGTTGGCGTTCTAAGTCAAACGTTTTCGGTTGTTTCCAAATAAAAGGAAAGAAAGCGGCAATTTAGAGACCATTCCACTGCTTAAACAAGAAGTATTTTAAGTCACACTTGAAAGTAGCAGATCTGTCCTACTGCACCAGTTAGGCACTCATTGATCATTGCATTACTTTACCAACTCATATTGTCGCCACTGTCCCCCGCATCCGAAGAGTGACCACCAGCAGCAGATCACTCTCCCACCTCGCCGCTAAGACATGGAACACCCTCCCCACCCACCTACGGCAGACCCAAGACCTTCTGACCTTCTGAAGACTCCTCAAGACCTGGCTCTTCGAACAGTAGCGGCACCCCACACCCCTCAGCGCCTTGAGACAATCACGGGTATGTAGCGCGCTTTACAAATTTAAATGATTGATTGATTGATTGATTGAGTAATTGTAATGACCACGTTGGAATGGCATGCGTTCTAAACGCATGCATTATAACGTGGCCTATTCATTGTGTCACCCTAAGTGGGATGAATATGCCCAGATGTGGGTCCAGTACATACTGTGAAATTAGAGCCAAACTGTATGCAGTTGATGAGCCCATACCTAGGGTAACTCTGGTCTTGAGTTGTTTCTGTTTCAGTCCAGAGAGGACCTGGCCTAGCAGTTCAGGCATGACTGCTGCCGGTTGGAACATAGTCAAGACTGATTTGCATATAGCTGGCATGGTGTGCAAAATAATGATAAATTGGAATTCAGCCTGAGTAATTTCCATTGGCTGAGATTAATTCAGGCATTCCATCCATCACTGGTATTATGTCACCCTATGTGGGTCAGGTATGCCCAGATGTGGGTTGTGTACCCTATGTCACTGGAACCAAGCTGTACCTGATTGATGAACCCATACTAGGGCAAAACCAGTCCAGGGTTGCTTGTGTTCCGGTTCAGGGAGGATGTGGATTGGCAGTTTGGACTGGACTGTTCCTACTGGAGCAGGGTCAAGATTGATTTGCGTATAGCTGGGTCCAAACTGAGGTGGCATGGTGATAGATCTGTAATCCTTAGGGTGGTCTTTCTCCAAATGTTTTGCCTTTTGCCTCCCATTTGTGCTGATTCTTTTTGTTGGTCTTAGGACTATGATTACTTTACCACTGCTGACCAGTACTAAATTGTATTTGCTTCTCCCCTAAACACGAGAGCATTGGTGTATACCTAATTGCCATATTTTTTGTACTGCTATGTCCCTTGTAAAGTGGTATACCATATACCAGGGGATTCTACTTCAAATGCTATTAGTGGGTCTGCAGCACTCAATGTGCCACCCACACATGAAGCCTTTCAAACCTGTCTCAGGCCTGCTACTGCAGTGCCTGTTTGTGCAGTTTACTATCACTTCGACTTGGCATTTCAAATTACTTGCAAGCCTTAAACTCCCCTTTTATTACATATACGTCACCGCTAAGTTGGGCCCAATGTAACCCTAAGGGCTGGGTGCTATGTAGGTAAAATGTAGAGCATGTACTTTTATTCTTTGCATGGTAGTGACAAACAGCCTATTTTGTTTTTCACTATTGTGAGGCCTGTACCTTTCTTGGGCTAGCATTGGGAGTAACTTAATACACATTTAAGCTGTAGTTCCTGATCAGAAAGGGGTACCTTTTGCATGTTTCATATGTTTGGAATGGTAATGATAAATCATTCTTACTGGTGAAGTTGGACTTAACATTACTGTTTTAGAACTGCCACTTTTATAAAGAGGCAATTTCTCTGTACTTACTGCTCTCTGTGCCTGACAGCCTTTCTCCAATACACGTCTGGGTTGGGTGACAGCTACACATGGTGCATTCTCTCTAGACGGCCACGAACACAGAAAGGTGGGGCTCATCTACATTTTAAGCATTCATCTGCATTCATCTGCGTTCTGATGGGTCTTTCTGGGCAGTAAGTAGTGTCCTGTCTACACACAACTGATTTACTCCCCAAGGTTAGCCTGGCAGAAAGGACTGGGTTGAAAGGGATCATTGTGCACCTCAGAGAGCTCCTTTGACGTTACCCTCAACATCAGAGACACACCCTAAAATCAGTTACTTTGGATCTTAAACTGAACCTCTGTCAGAAGGACTGCTGTGCTGCTTAAAGGACTGGACTGCTTTACCGGAAAACCTACTTTTCTGCTTGTTGCCCTGTTGCTTGCTGCTCCCTAACTCTACTGGAAGGAGAGCTGAGCTCTGCCTTCCTTCCAAGTGATCTCCAAGGGATTGCTGGCTTGAATACTGCTTTCTGAAGTCTCAGGGACACAAAACACTTCCTGCAGTTTTGCTGGTGTTGACTCTGCTCTCTGTGAGACTTGCCCTTGCCTAAGGTGTTCCCTCCAAGTTCTGTACTTCAGAAGTGGGTTCTGTATCTGCTTTCTTCAAAACTGACGTATTTTCACCACTGCGCCGATCATAACCAATGCATCACCCTTTGACATCAAGGCAGAGGCTGTTCAACAACAGTGGTTCTATAGCCTGCATGGCCCAATGATAATGCTTTGCGTAGCTCAACGACCCATTGCCTCCTCCTCAGCCAAGCTCGACAACAATGCAGCGAACCGACTGAATGGAATAAATGGAAGTATTGTGCCACCAGCATCAACGCTTTGCTCCATCCAATGTACTTTCTCAGTAAGTCTTGCATGGGTCCTGTAGCTGGCCTGCCCTTCATAGTGGTCGGCCTGAACTTTAGATTTTCACTGGCCCCTCGTGACCTCAAGTGACCATTTGACCGCTAGTGACTTCTAAGCATCGTTTTTGCATTTAATCTTCAAAACTTCACCTCGCCTTTACTGATTGTATTTTTGTCACTTTGGTTTTAGTTTGCTAAGATAAATGTTTTTAATTTTTCGAAACCTGTGTGGAGCCTTTTAGTTGTGTATTCATTGTGTTACTGTGTGTGTGTGTGTGTGTGTTTGTGTTACATAAATGCTTTACACATTGCCTCCTTAGATAAGCTTGATTGCGCTGTACCAAGCTATCAGAAGGTGAGCACGGGTTATCTTTTAGTGTGTATGTAGCTTACCCTGACTAGAGTGGTGTTTCCTGTCTGGCCTAGGTGCATGCCTCAGCCAACCAGGAATCCCATTTCTACCTAAGACATGGTGTGCAAAATAATGATGGATTGGTTTGCAGTCCAGGGTAACTACCAATGGCTGACATTAATTCAAGTATTCCATCCATCACTGTTTTGTGTATTTATTAGATTGCTTTGGTGGCGTGTCCCAACAATAACACAAATATAACTAATTTAAACCATCTGAAACCCAGAACTGGTATAAATATGTATCCATAAATCGTATAGTCGAAATTAATGGTATCGGCCTTTGCCATCTGTCTCTCTTATATTATTTTATAAGAACCTCTGTTTAATTTGCATAGAAAAGATTTTACTCAAAAGTTCTCATGTGCAATTTGCGCCTTTTTTCTTTCATTTTAAAAGCCATTTCTGGCAATGTTCACATATATCAATGTACACTGTGTGCAAATTGCACATGGTAGTGTGCAGCTGTAAATGGGAATCACACTAAAATATGCTATTCGCACACGCTAGTGGTTGTTAGACCTGTCAGCTTTTGGGTGGTCTCTCCCTATTTTTTCTCTCTTTCTGCCTCACATATTTCCCACCAATTTTTTTTTGTGTGGCCTTAGGTCTCCGGGCGCCTCGCCACTGTCAATCAGTCCTGAGGCGCAGGTGCGCCTTTCTAAAATGGTGGAATGGGTGAGCTTCATAAAATGGTTGCCTGTCAGAAATTACCTCTGAGCTCTAGCCCATAGGATAGCATTAGGGGGTTCCAGAACCTTCCGGACCACTCTAGTGACCTGGGCCCAGGCTATATAAGGGAGGTTACAGGGCGGCCATTTTGTCACAATGCTGGATTGCCTGGAGTGCGGACTACAGCGTCAGGGGGATTGTGTCACAGGCTAAACTGACTGCTCCCAGGGGCTGTGGGTTGGTCTGAGGGTGCTGCCCTCCTACTTGGTCATCTGGCCCTGTCTTAGAGAAGAACAGAAAGAACAACGCCCCAGTGTGTCCACGTATACAGCGGACTGCTCCTTTTAGTCAGCTGGTGAGAGAGACCGTGAACCGGCCCGGGAACCTAGGGTGTTGGCGCTGTGTGCTGAGGGGGCATTGGCCTGTCCAGAAGGGGGAGGGTGAATGTTGTGCAGGGGTCCCTTTCTGGGACCACTGAAGTGAGGCTGGGACCCAACCTTTGCCCTTGCCGCCTGTCTGCCACTTGGCGTAAGTGCGCTGTTATTGCCCTGAGTTACTGCCGCCAGCCTGATGTCCTGTCAGCGCACCTTATTGCCAGCGCTGCTCCGATCAGCCCACCCCCCCTCCTGAGCGCTGAAGTGCCGAGTCTATCAATTACATCACCGCTGCTGGCCAGAGTGCTGTATGAGGCCGAGCCGTGCGGGAGAGGAAGGCAGCGAAGTCTGAGGGAGACGCTGGATGGGGTCGCCTAGCAACCTAAATCCCGCCTAGCGCGTTACCTCCCTGTCTCCGAGTCAGAGCTTCCTCAGGAGAGGGGAAACCACTGCGGCCCTTCAGGAGGTCGGTCCAACTGCCCTCCGAGGGTTCCGGAGGGCAGGAAAAAGAGCGAGAGGAGGCCCACAGGCGGTGAGACCTCCATTGACAGCGGCGTCACAGCTTCTCTGCAGGCCCCTACCCCCGCCCCAGGCGAAGTGCTGTAAGGCCTAAGCGGGAGGACAGGGGAACATTGGCCCTTCAGACTCGCCCTGAGAAGATTATCAGAAGCGCCGTACGGGCGCAAAGGTATCGGGGAAGGCCTGACTGAGGGTGGTGTTGGAGAAGCTGAGTTCCCCAGAGAGAAGGGGGAACTGTTATGGTCGGGACTACTTAGAACTGAGCCCCTAAGTCGATCCTCTCTCCCCCATGGTAGCGTGACCACATCCTATAAAGGGAGTGGGTACCTGACCCCCCCCCCTGAAATTAAGCATCTTTGAGCAAAGTAGGTGGGAGCTGAGAAGCACAGTGTTCATATTTTTTTAATTTAAGAAAACCAGCTCCCCCTACTTTTTGTGGAAAGACAACCGTCCTGGAACGGTCAATTCCAAGAGTTGAAATGCTTCAGTAGAAGTGTAAGGCAGGGAGTCTCCTGTGCTGTGAAACCTGGGGATGGGCAGAAAGCTAAACATGCCTTCTTTTCAGGGTGTATGTGTGCTTGCCTGAAAGAAATGTAAATGCACGCATTTTGTTAATCTGCAAATGTAAAGAGTGCTTTTAAACCAGTATTGGCTTTAATTGATGCAATCACTGGAAGTTTCCAGATGAGTCAGATCGATGAGTCAGATTTATTATTTTTGAATCATAGTGCAAAGTAGTTACCAGCTGAGCTTTGAAGTCTGTGCTTTTAAAGGGCAGTTCTAAAAAAGCATTGCAATGCCTCAGACTGGGTATTACTTTTTCTTAACAATTATTTTTATTTTGTTTCCCACTCGTGACAGAAATATTTAAAGCAATAGATCAATGATGTAGATAAACATTTAAAAAATATCACCATGCAGTTACAAAAGCAAAAAAAAGAAAAAACACGAAAGAGAGAGAGAGAAAAAACGATAATAGAAATAGAGATGGGAAGATTGCGCTATACTGAATCCAATTATATCTATAAAGATTAAGAAACCATACCCAATGGAAGTTGTACCAAATTTTTTCCACCTTTTTAATAGATTGAGGACCCTCAGCCTAAGCAACTTCAAGTTCACACTGATAGATTTGACACAACATCGCCCACCATTCAGTCACTTTTGGTGGTAAATGGTTAATCCAGACCCTGGCAATACATAAACGAGCACTAACAGTGATAAAGGAGACCAATGAACCTATGCTAGAATCCACGCCCGGCTTGTGACCCAACCGAATTTCCCTATTAGTCAGTTGAAATTCGGACCCCAAATATGCGGATGTCAATTGAAATAAACTGCCCCAAAAATCTCTGAGCACTGGACATTCCACAAACATATCTGCAAAGCAGGGGCACATCTGGCAGTATGACTTCTCAGCGTTTGGGGACGATGCCCATTTTGCGATGTGGTCTGGTGTATATTAGAGCATCCAAATTGTTCTAAAAATGCTGTAGCTTGAGGCTAACAGACATAAGTGACTGATCTAGTACTGCGAGAGCCTCCTGTATTTCTGTGGCTGTAACTTCAGATTAGTTAAGCCTGCTCCATCTTGAAGCTATTTGCATACTATCATTCTTGATGTGTGAAATAAACTTCTGATAAAATATACTTATTGAGATTGTTTCCCACGAGATCTGATATGAACTTGAGAGGATTTAAGAAGTTTCATTTCGGATAAATCTGGTGCTTTCTCCGGGTATGAGGTAAACTTATCCAAAATGCAGATAACTCTTAATTTTCAGCCACACTCTCTGAAAAAAGAAGTTACCGACACAGCTATGTATTTAGGAATAAGGCTGAGCAGTTGTGTGAAGGATATTAGTTTGCTTAAGTATGAGCCCATTCTGAAGACAGTAACTGCTACACTAAGGCAATGGCTTTGGCTTACACTTAGAATTATGGGGATATGTAACATTATCAAAATTAATATCCTGCAGAAATTCCTCTATTTGTTCCAATCTATGCCACTCTGTGTCCAGATTCTTTTGTATATACCTAGAGGGTGTGATTAGTAGTTTTATATGGGGCTATAGCAGTGGTAGGCAGCCTATCTGCGTTTTAGGTCTCAGCCTGATCCAGCGCATGCGCTGGTCTGGCCGAGACAATTAGTAGCTGCTTTTAAAAGTGCTACTTTCCCGGGGACCAGCTTGCTAGAACGCGCACAAGCGCGCGCTCTCATGCGCGTAATAGCAAGCTGGTGGCCGGCTAGGTAGCACTTGCGGTGACGCGTGTCCGTACCACTCGCGGTTTTTTTTTGCGGTAGCGCTATACTTGCAAAAACCTCACAGTTTTCCCTTCATCAAAAAACGAAAAATCAAGTTCGCTCGTATTCTGTACGCACTTGCCTCTGGAGCCTCACTATGCAAGTATAAATTATGTAGAAGTGCACAATAGTTCTACTACCGAACTGTGGGCATTTCTGACATGCAATGGAGGTTTTCAGAACCATAGATGGTTCTTTTTTTCTTTATCAGACAAACCTGCACATTGAGTTGGAGAGCTTTGGATCACGATCTGCATCTACTGAAACTCATTAATAACAAGTAGGTCTAGAAAGGACTTTGGGAAAATGTATTTTTAGTATATTTGGTCAAAGAAAATAGACAACACTAGGGTTGATGCTTGGGTCTCCGACCTATTTAGCCAACTACCGTCTCCAAATGCTGATAAACAGCACCACCTAATGTTGAAGTTGGAGAGGTATTGTCATTTAAATCAGTAACCGTATTGAAGCTGGTCATATATTTAGATAGATTGATAACGGTAGAGTCCTATGATGGCACAGATATAACCGTCCCGCTTCTTTTATTTTTTTTTGTCCCTTAATCTCTTCTCGCTGCCATTCTCTCTTTCTTTATCACCTCTCCGTGAATCTAATTTTACTTATTTCCCTTTCTCTCGCTTTCATTTTCGAGAATGAGATATCACTAGAAGTGACAGGTTTACAAGATCTTCCAAAGCTTTGTACATTCACAGGTATTGCAGCAAGGGTTGTACCTATGAGAAAACCCATGTCGCATGTCTCCTGACATTTCACCCCTTCTATAAACACCTAACAGGAACATAATACTGGCTCCCGGTGTTTTACAGGGTAACACTGGTGGCAAGTGTCTTGCCAAAGGTGTGCCATGTATACAGTCAGCACTTAATAACTGTTTTAAAAACAATAATAATAAAAACGTTGTTCGTAGAGCTTCGTTTTTCATTTGTGACATTTGGAAGCGCTGTAGCTAATAGGTGTTTTTATGGTCAAAAACAGGATTTGCGAGCACACTCAAATCACTGTCCTTTTACTGCTCTTACCAACCTAAAGGGGATGAGTTGGGATTCCATTGAACTCGCAAACTGCAGATCACTGCAGAAAAAAATCACTATTCTATTGTCCTACACAGTAAATATGGTAATACCTTTTTATTGGGTTATTCTGTGTAAACAGCGTGTTTTTCAAAGTATCCTAAATTGTCAACTCTTCCCGGACAACCAGGAGCAAAGAGAACACGCTCAGTAAAGGCTGACCTAACAGCAGAGCTAGAAACCTTGTGACAGATGCGAAAATAAATGTCACAACTTTTGATCCCTTATCCCCGGGACTTGCTTCAATGAGAAAAGCTGAAGTAGGGGATGATTGTGTCTTCTTAGTTGACCTTGTGACCGAAAGTGGCAGCAGTCTGGCAGATGCTAAATTGCAGCGCTAAAATCTCATAATGAGGTGAGTCCTCTTCTGCTGTCAGTTAAACGGTGTGATCAATCTCAATACACTGTCCTCGATAAGAGTGCGCCACTACGAACTCTAAAAAACAAAGCAAGTGAGGAAAAACATGTTATGAAGTACTTTAGCTGGCGTTGGACGTTTTTTCAACAGTTCAGAGTATGGAGCAGTTTGCACTGTGCAGCTGAGACTCCACAAATAATTTGTAGACTGGCACAGAACGATGGCTCTTGTATTGGGCTATACCAAGTTTCAAATTCCAAGACTATCTATTTACCCATTGACTTAAGTTTGGTGTCAGCAAACCCTTTTGATTTTATTGCAATATTTTACTACTGAACAGGCAGTCACAAGTGCTCTGCAACATCGCTTAAACACATTACCAAAGCCAATAGCTCTGGCAAAACACTTATAAGGTCCCAAAGGCGAGACCTATTGGCTACTTACATGCATACAAGGAGAATTTAAGCTCCCAGATTTCATGTATACTTTTGCTAATTGTTTGTAGGTCATATTATGAGCTTACTGACCGGGTATGAACCTGGATTGTCTACACTTGGATATCAACTCACACTTGGCTTTGACACCAGGTAAACATTATATAAATTGACAGATCCTAATTATTTTAAGAGGGTCAGATTCAAGATAGAGACGTAGCACAGATTTGGCAGAGAATTTGTACTAAATATTATATACCTGTACTTTAAAGTTATACTCTGCTATGGGGCAATCCAACGCTCCCGGATGTATTACAGGATAATGGTGTGAAAGCGTAGGGACATCTGAGAGTGTGTAACTTTGGCATCTGTATGACTTACAGGGGTTTCTAGCTTTTGCCTCACTACAGGAAGCATACAGGCTCCACAACTCGTTTTTTAAAATACTTGCAGGAGAGAGACTATTTTTATACAGTTGTAAGTTTAGTTTTGATCAAGACTGGGTATTTCTATAATCTATTTTTTACCTTAAACCTTTTGACCATTTTGTAGCAGCCAATCATATACTGTGTGTCATGCTCATTTACAATAATGACTCACAGTGCTTTCTGTCACAGAACTCGTAGCACTTAACATACACAAGTCACTATTCTCCACTGCACCAATCAAGATTCAATTCTGTGGCTCTCTGATTACAGAGACCTCTGCCGTCCATTAACTAATAGAGGGTTCATAATGTATGTTAGGGTATTTCCCACTGATTGACTTAACTTGAATTTATTTTTCACTTAAGCTGTGCATTAGTTTATATGTAGATACCTGAAGGTGAAAGACCGAAAAAAGTTACAGAATATTTTGTTGTTTTGGTAGAACCTTCAACCCCGCCCGACGCTCACACACCCTGCCCATGCTGCATGCAACATCTCAGTTCCCATATTTTTTTAATGCACTGTGACCGCTGCATGGAAGACTGGAAAGCTGACTAAAGGGCTTTTTTTATTGCTCCCTACCATTACCGTGTGCTTCTGACTGATTCTTCAGTAAATAGTAGAGTGAGTGAAGAGAACAAATGGTGCAATAATTCGTTTTTATTATGAAGCAGATGCAGAAATTAAAGAAACCATTGTCTGATGGAGGAACATCTTTGATGCTAATGCACATTCAAAAGATCTCCTCACATTCAAAGGCTGCCACATCTACCAGATCACCCTTCTAACTGACCCGAATCAACTTTAATTCTTGGAAAAAGTGCTTAGTGTTCAAAGAATTGAGGAGGCTGCTACTTCCGGTGTCCAACATTTTGGCGAAAGCCTTTGAATGCTTTCTTAACAGGTGTGAACTGAATGGCAGAATGCACTTTTTAAACCCATACTGTGTACCCAGTGACATGAGTGTTTCTGTAAAGGTAATGTTTGAACAATTAAATTAAGCCTTTGGGTGTCTTGATTCCCCACGCTTCTGATGAATGTGTACTACATTAGCTTCGACACAGAGTGACAATTTTGTCTGCATGAATATTCAGTCTTTGTCCTCTCTGTGCATAACATAGTTTAAAGAACACTTTGTGGCAAGTGCCAGAGAGGCTCACGTGTTCCCATAATGCCAGTATGTGCAAGGAAATTACATCCATTCAAATTAGAAAACGAATGCATTTTCCGAGTCAAGTGAACAATGTCTCAACAGTATCCTAAGCTGAGACTTACAGTTATTACACACCACAACAAAGCGGCCCAGGCATGATGACACACGTCAGCCAGGACTGAGTAATTTTGCTCCAACATTCGCTCTTTTTCATCCGATATATTGTACATCATTTACATTTTACTCAGCCGATCTCTGCAATAATTAATTTGTGCTGACTACTGTTGGATCACAATGGGAACTAGCTGGATTCTGGTACCGGAAGCTCTTGCTGAGCAGGGACGAGGAACTTGGCAGGTTTAACTGAATATTAGTGAAAATGTCCCAATGCAGTGCGCTGACAACAAGACACATTCCGGCGGGATTCACTTACTTGCAGTTGCCTTCCCTGTATAAATCTGCAGCCTGCAAGGGCCGTAACTTTGTGGACGATCCATAGTTCCCTTTGTCCATGATCGGTGCTATGCTTTAAGTAATAAATGTAAATATAGAAAACAGTGACTTGCAAATAATTCTCTGTAATAGACACATCAAATCCCATATCTATGTATAGAGTTGAATCCCAAAGCTATTTATTGAACATATGACCACCTATTATACACAGATTTATGTGGCGAACGCATTAACCAACTGAGGTGTCGTGCCAGCGTGATACCTATAGAAAGCCACTTGGTTTCTACCACACATCACACCCACCCCTTTACTCCCTGGGCCGGGTTCGAGGAGATAAATAAAGGGGTGTGAGGCCTTCACCGACAGTATATCTGTTGTAAATAAAGCCAGGTAGTCCATATACTTTCTTGATGCTCCTTTATTCAGGTAAGATGGTAAGTTAGTTATATAAAGGGGAAACCCCACCAGGAGTGGCCTTCTGCCACTCAGCCCACATTCAACTGCCAGACATCCACACAGAACATTCCAACTAGCTATTGCATCACACATTCTATGCTGGGCAGCAGGGACAAGTATAACACATCTCCCTTCTTTAATTTGACGAACGAGAGATATGAAAAGAAATTGCAGAGAGTAAGTAAGATAACAAGTCACATCGTGAGATAACAAGACACATCACGCAATTTCAACATAAATGTAAAAACAGATAAGATTAGCAATTTTAACATCTTCACAAATCTTGCATCACACATTCTATGCTGGGCAGCAGGGACAAGTATAACAATATCACTAAGTGCATGTCTTCTCTTTACTGCTCCATGCTGCATGTAGGCCTGCCTCCAAGCACGGCCTAGCCCGGTCTCTATACTGGCAATGAGGGTTGATCTGGCCCTACATACCCTGCCTGTGCCTGAGATTTCCTCATAGTCCCATCCTCCAATCTGAGCGAGGGATGCAGCAGCGGACCCACACCTAGTATCATGCTCTGCTAACAGCCCTTGCAACATCTGAACCAAGGCTGCATCATCGCCTCATAGCATTCCCTTGATGTGACACTTGCCTGCAGTTCCTTCCCAGATGACCCCAGTCATATGCGGGCTGTGCCCCCTACGTTGTAGTGCGTGCACCCTTTCAGAGACAGCCACGGCCTAATCTGCTCTGCATGGGCTGCATATCGCTGCCAAACTAATGCACTGCAGCCCTGGTGGCAGAGCCTGATCCAGCATGCATGCGGTGCTCTTTGCGCACAAGGACGGTGCCAGGAGCGACTGGCATCCACTGCGGGTGTGCCTGAATCCTACCCGCTAGCCCTGCCACAAAGCCTACATTCTTCAGCACCACAGACAAAAAAAAAACGTTTGCACATTTTGAGCCTACAGAGGGGCATCTGCCTGTCTGATGCATCACTGTACAAACTGTACCTGGGACTTTTCATTGTTTGCAATCTGCATGCCGAGACTGAGGGGCAGATTTACAATAAGAGATGCATCCCTGCATATCAGCAGGGATGCGCTACTTACTGTGCGCCATGCTTCGGCCACCATTGATGCGCCACCTTTAGAATGCGGTGCACCAATGGGCAAAAACGGCACAGATGCGTCATGCATCTGTGCCGTAAAAGCAGCTGGAGTTGCGTTGCAAGCACGACGCAGCTCCAGCAAGGCTCTGGGGGGGGGCCTATCTTGTTAATGCTACGTCAATCCTCAGGCAGGCGCAGGGTGTTGACGCAGCATGGGCCCCAAAGTGACTGAGTGAAATCTTGTAGATTTCACTCAGCCACTTTTATGAGGCGTTCCTGCGCTGGAACACCCCCCCACCCCTGCGCAGGAACGCCTCCTTCTGGCGCTGGGCTTTACAACGTGACCCATCTCCCAGATGCGTCACGTTGTAAGTACCCCGCACCATGGTGCTTCTTTTGCGCCGCCGCTGCGTCGCAACGGCGGCGTAAAAGGGGCGCACAGGGCTTGTAAATCAGCCCCTGAGTGCATAGTGAAAAACAAGTAGGAACTGCTTATGGGACACCCTCTTTCCCAGGCACACAGCTGGATTCAACTGCGCTGGGGCCTGCTGTTTCCCACCCTGCACCACCTGGTGCACTGCACCTAAAAGTGACACTACTTGAACGGGAAGAGATACACTTTCCAACAATGACAACCCAGATCAGTGTCAAATCCTGGCACCACAGAACCTAAGCCAGCACTCCAATGCTTCGGGGATGATGGTTCCCTCATTCAGTGTACTCATTGATCCCACCCCTGCTGCACCCAGATGGTATTCCTGGTTGGTACACCTTAACCACTACTTTTGTGGCACAAGGGAGAATGAAGGTGCATTGAAGAGACCCCTGCTAATTCACTTTGGCACCTCTGAAGTGTACAAATTACTTGAAACACTGCCAGACACCGGGGACATCACAGATTTCGACACAGCAGTCACAGCACTTAACTAACATTTTGATACATAAATCAACCTGGATTTTGAAAGATTCAGACTGCAGCAAGCCACAAGTCTGGACACTGAATCAATTAACATTGTCTATGCCCAGCTGGGAAAGCTTGCAAGCACGTGCAGAGGGAAGAAATCAGGGAGCAGATCTTTCAGGGGTGTCGATCTATGGTATTTAGGTGCCAAAAACTACGACAACCAGGAATCCTTCTTGATGACATCTTAGTGCTAGCCCACTCCCACGAACTGTCGAATTAATGAGCAAGTGAGATGGAAGCAGCATTCAGCAAACTTCCCATTATGCCAGCGTCTGTATAGCGCACCACATGTTAAAATCGAAGGAGTCAAGGTTATCCGGTGACAACCTGGCCCTCCTTGCCCCATCACACCTGCAAGATCAAGTAGAGACTGTGGCAACTTTGGCCTTGAGCATACAACTCCAGGGTTATGCCCTGCAAAAGGAAAGATTTGTTCCAAAGCTAACCACTATGCAGCAGTATGTCACAGCGGAAGACGAGGTGAATGCACCATTGGCCCCAGTAAAATGACAGCCACCCTCCGTCAAATGTGACGCCACGGGAAGACCTATATACCATGACCACGTCACTGGTGCTCGGGGATGACACAGAAGTTTTTGTTGTTGCATTCGCAGGGAGAGCTGATCGCAACAGGAGACCACCCCCCAATGTGCACATTGTGGATCGTCAATTCAACCGTAAGGGAGCTAATTGACACCGGGTGAACTGTCAAAGTAGTGGACTCTGAACAATCTGAAAACCTGTCACCGCGCTCACAACTGCCCCAGGAAGGTGAAAATGCATACATATGGAGGCACCAAGCCGCTACCCCTTTGTGGAATCATCAAAGTCATAGTCTCTCATGACGGACATGCTACGCAGAATACATTTCATGTCACTGAAGGAAAAAAAGGCATGCAACTGAGCTGCCATACTGCAGAAGACCCAGAGCTGGTGTGTTTTGCTAACCAGGTGCACACTTCCTATGCCACCTCCATCTTGGCAGAATTCCCACAACTATTCAGGGCTTAGGGAAACTC